>NC_067398.1:275200552-275522308 GCF_016432865.1 Antechinus flavipes
CAATTGATAAATGGTCAAAGGATATGAACAGATAATTTTCAGATGAAGAAATTAAAACCATTTCTACTAATATGAAAAAAAAGTTTTCATTATTGATTAAAGAAATGCAAATTAAGGCAGCTATTAGATAAGTACATTAATATTCTCTGTAAATTTTAATGTTCTCTATTGAGGTTTTCTTGGGGTCTCTGGGAGCAGCCTTTGTTTCAGTCAGTAATCACCACACGAGTTGCCAGGGGTTAAAGTCCAAATCCTTTATTGTCTCTTTCAAAGTCTTGTCTCCTTCACTTGGGCCTTGGCTAGTTTTCTTAGAAACCTATCTCTCTCCTTGGTTCCATGGGCTTGAGCTCCTGCCTCCTTCTATACTCTCTGAATCTCTCTGAATCCAAAGGTTTGTGCTTCAACCTCCAGTCACCACAAAGGTGGATGATGGAATGAATCTGTCTCAGCCTCTGAGAGTTTCTAGTGCACTTGTCTCATCTGGCCCTGAGAGCTTATTTTTTGTATGTTCCACACACTGTATACACTAATCATTATATCACTAGGAAACCATTATTTGTTGTAGAATTAAATCAGTGCTAAACTAGGTTTAACCATTGTCTCCTCAATTCCACTTAGTACTTTGTTTCAAGTTCTGGCCCATAATATCTCCTTGTAGGATTAAATCAATGATACTGAACATGCTAAATTAGTTAACTACTTTCTCTACCAATTTCACTGATTTAGTACCTTGTAAGAATCCTTTGTTTCAAGTTCAGAGTTCTAGCCCATAACAGGTACACACCTCCCAGATTGGCTAAGCTGACAGGAAAAGTTGATGATGAATATTGGGGGGAATGCAGTAAAACCAAGACACTAATGCATTATTGGTGGAATTGTGAACTGATCCAACAAGAGCAGTTTGGAACTATGCTCAAAAAGTCTGTCCTCACTTTTTACAGCCTCACCTTAGTATCTCATCTTTTCCTCCTTTTATTTCTATTCTCCCTTCTGTTACCTGCTCCTTTCCTTTCTCCTTTCTCCTCCTACTTCCCTATAGAATGAGACAAGCTTATATATTAAATTAGTTATGTTTGATATTCTCTCTTTAAGCCAAATCTGATGAGATTAACATTCACATAATGCTCATCTGGCTTCCTTTCTTGACTTTTGTCACTACGTGTGATATAATTTACCCAATTTTACTTTCCCTCCCCTTTTCTTCCAAGGCAATCCTAAAGCTTCCTTTTTATATCATCACAGGAAAGTCAAATTATACCTATACCCTCTAAGTGTACCCTTAACAAAAATACAATTATCAAGAGTTAAGCTTGTCATCTTCTTCTATTTGATAAGGATATAAATATTTTAACCTTTAAAAAAAACAGTTTTCTTTTTCTTTCCATTTTAGTTTTTTGTGCTTCCTCTGAGTTTTGTATTTGAAGATCAAATTTTCTGTTCAGCTCTGGTCTTTGTATCCAAAATACATTAAAATTTCCTGTTGAATTTTTCTGAGGTCTTTTTATGCTATAATATATCGTCTATTTTTGTATAAGTTCCATGTACTGCTGAGGAGAAAAAGTAAATTCCTTTTTATCCCCATTTAATTTTCTCCAAACGTTTATGATATATAACTTTTCTAAAATTGTATTTACCTCCTTAACTTCTTTCTTATTTATTTTGTGGTTCAATTTATGTAGTTCTGAGGGAGCAAAGTTGAGAACCCTCAATAGTTTTGTTGTATATTTTTTTTCTTGTAGCTTTCTTAAGTTCCCCTCTAGTAATTTGGATGCTATGCCACTTTGGGCATATGTTTAGTATTAAGATTACTTCATTATCTGTGGTACTCTTTAGCAAGATATAATTTTCTACCTTATCTCTTTTAATTAGATCTATTTTATTTTTGCTTGATCTGAGATGAGGATCCTTATCCCTTCATTTTTACTTCAGCTGAAACATAATAGATTATGCTCCATTCTTATAACTTTAGTCAGTATGCATTACTCTGCTTTAAAGGTGTTTTTAAATAACCAACATATTGCAGAATTCTGGCTTTTAATCTAGTCTGATCTATGCTTCCATATTATGGAAGAGTTCATCCTAATCATATTCCCAGTTAAAATGACTTACTTTGCATTTCCTGCCATCTTATTTTCCCCAAGATGTGTATTTCTCTTTCTGTTCTCCCTTTCCAGTCTTCTCATTGTTTTCCTTCTGATCATCACCTCCCTCAAATATCCCTTCCCTCTTATAGCCCCTCCCCCATTTCTTATCCCTTTCCTCTTCTACTTTTGTTCTTCCTTCTATTGAACTCTCCCCTTTACTCTCCTACTTTTAGTAGGGTAAAATAAATTTCTATAACAAAAACTAAATATGTCTAATGTAATCAATCAATTTGAGACAAATCTGATGAGTTTAAAGTTTGTCAGGATCTGCTCATGGGAGAGCTAAAGGACCAGCCCATGCCCTAGTTTTGGACAAGGAGTGAAAAGGCAGAACTCAGGAGTGTGGGGAAACAGGAGTCAGTTCATTCAGGATTACAACAGTGTTTATATAACTTATGATATCAGTTACAAATGCCTAGATGCCCAGTTAGATTACTACTTCATCTGCATAGTCAATACATCATTCATAGATATATTCAAATAACAGATAATAGGATATCTGGTAGATGTCTTCCAGACATGTTTTTTAGCTATCAGTAATCATACGTTCTTCCAATGTATCTGGTACCCTTTTCATTTTTAAGACTACTATCTGCTGCATGTTCAGCAAGGTTGGATATATCCTCTGACTTCTCAGGAGACCTTCCAGATCTACAGGAGAGGATGGGGAGACAAGCCAGATATGTTAGCAAAGTTCTCCTGGTACAAAAAGGTATTATGCTTTTCCAGGGATCCCTCTACTCTCTGTAGCCTTTAACAAAAGTTCACACAGTACTCATCCACCTCCCTTCTTTTCCTCAATTATAATAGTTTTATTCTTACACCTGCTCATGTTATGTAATTTATCCAATTTAGATTGCCTTTTCTCTTCTTTCTTTCTTTCTTTCTTTCTTTCTTTCTTTTTTTTTCAGCTGAAATTTATTGTGAAAAGAAAATATAAACCTTTTTTTAAAAATAAATTTTTATTGACAGAATCCATGCCAGGGTAATTTTTTACAACATTATCCCTTGCACTCTCTTCTGTTCTGATTTTTCCCTTCCCTCCCTCCACCACCTCCCCCAGATGGCAAGCAGTCCTATACATGTTAAATATGCCACAGTATTTCCTAGATACAATATATGTGTGCAGAACCGAACAGTTCTCTTGTTGCACAGGGAGAATTAGATTCAGAAATTCAGAAGGTATAAATAACCCAAGAAGAAAAACAAAAATGCAAGCAGTTTCTATTCATTTCCCAGTGTTCTTTCTTTGGATGTAGCTGCTTCTGTCCATCCTTGATCAATTGAAACTGAGTTAGATCTCTTTATCAAGGAAATCCACTTCCATCAGAATACATTTTCATACAGTATCATTGTTGAGGTATATAATGATCTTCTGGTTCTGCTCATTTCACTTAGCATCAGTTCATGTAAATCTCACCAAGCCTCTCTGTACTCATGTGGCTTGGTCATTTCTTAGAGAACAATAATATTCCATAACATTCATCTACCACAATTTACTCAACCATTCTCCAACTGATGGGCCTCCATTCATTTTCCAGCTTCTATCCACTACAAACAGGGCTGCCACAAACATTTTGGCACCTACAGGTCCCTTTCCCTTCTTTAGTATCTCTTTGGTGTATAAGCCCAGTAGAAACACTGCTGGATCAAAGGGTATGCACAGTTTGATAACTTTTTAAGCATAGTTCCAAATTGCTCTCCAGAATGGCTGGATGTGTTCACAATTCCACCAATAATGTATCAGTGTCCCTGTTTTCCCACATCCCCTCCCACATTTCGCCATTATCTTTCCCAGTCATTCTAGCCAGTCTGGCAGGTGATTGCATTTCTCTGATTAATAATGATTTGGAGCATATTTGCATGTGGCTAGAAATAGTTTTAATTTTTTAATCTGAAAATTGTCTGTTCTTTGACCATTTATCAATTGGAGAATGGCTTGATTTCTTATAAATTAGAGCCAATTCTCTATATATTTTGGAAATGAGGCCATTATCAGAACATTTGACTGTAAACAATGTTTTCCCAATTTATTATTTCCCTACTGATTTTGTCTGCATTAGTTTTGTTTATACAAAACCTTTTCAATTTGATGTAAGCAAAATTTTCTGTTTTGTTGTCTATAGTAATCTCTAATTTTTCTTTGGTCATAATTGCTTTCCTCTTCCATAGGTCTGAAAGGTAAACTATCTGATGATCTTTCAATTTATTTATAATCCCATTCTTTATGCCTAGGTCATGAACCCATTTTGACTTTATCTTGGTGTATGGTGTTAAGTGAGGGTCAATGCCTAGTTTCTCCCATACTAATTTCCTATTTTCCCATCAATTTTTGTCAAATAATGCATTCTTATCCCCAAAACTGGAGTCTTTCGGTTTGTCAAATATTAAATTATTAAAGTTATTGGCTGTTTTGTCCTTTGAACCTAACCTATTCCATTGATCAACCAATCTATTTCTTAGCCAATACCAGATGGTTTTAGTAACCACTGCTTTATAATATAATTTTAGATCTGGTACAGCCAGCCCACCTTCATTTGATTTTTTTTTTTCATTAATTCCCTTAAACACTTGACCTTTTGTTTTTCCATATGAACTTTGTTCTTATTTTTTCTAGGTCATCAAAATAGTTTTTTGGGAGTCTGATTGGTATAGTACTAAATAAATAGATTAGTTCAGGTAGTATTGTCATCTTTATTATATTTGCTCACCCAATCCAAGAGCATTTAATATTTTTCCAGTTGGTTAGATCAGATCAGACTTAATTTGGGTGGAAAGTGTTTTGCAGTTTTGCTCATAAAGTTTCTGATTTTCCCTTGGCAGATAGATTCCTAAATAACTTATACAATCAGTAGTTACTTTAAATGGAATTTCTTTTTGTAACTCTAACTATTGGTTTTGTTAGTGATATATAGGAATGCTGATGACTTATGTGGGCTTATTTTGTATCCTGCAACTTTGCTAAAGGTGTGAATTGTTTCTAATGACTTTTTAGAATTATCTCTGGGGTTCTCTAAGTATACCATCATATCAGCAGTAAAGAGTGATAATTTGGTTTTCTTATTGACTATTCTTATTCCTTTAATCTCTTTCTCAACTCTTATTGCCAAAGTTAGCATTTCTAATACAATATTAAAAAGTAAAAGTGATAGTGGGCAATCTTGTTTGACTCCTGATTTTATTGGGAATAGTTACAATTTATCCCCATTACATATGATGCTTACTGATGGTTTTAAAATGGATGCTACGAAGATGGCGGAGAGGAGGCTCACAGTTGCATAAGCTCTGCGCTTTCTCTCACTATCCACTTCATTACAAGCCTCTGAATCAATGCTTGACTGAAAAAAACCCACAAATAGTTACCAAGAGAAGCCATCCTTGAGATCCGCCAAGAAAGGTCTGTCTTTACTGGAGGGCTGGGGCGGTTTTAGATCGGGCGCAGGCGGCGGGCAGCGGGCAGCGGCAGTGAGGGCACAGGAGCAGACTGGAGAGGGGGTGGGGAGTGATCGCAGCCGTCTCTGCGGGGAGAGCTTCGCTACAGGTTTGGAACCTGCAGCAAGTCAGCAGCCCAGCAGAGAAGCTAAAAACACTGGGGCTGAAGAATACAACCCCAAACAGCTGGAGTCTCTCAGGACCTGGCCGCCCCCCTCTTCCCCCCCCCCCCCAATGACTCAGCACGCTTTGGGATTTCAGAGCCCAGGCGCAACACAGTCCTGCTAGTGCCTCACTGCTGCCCCCTGCAGTCTGTAGAGGAAGCTCGATAACACACCCAGCCCCCCCCCCAAAGAAAGACTTCAGTTTTTTTTGTTTTTCTTTGGTAGTTTGTCTCTGATTAATAGACAGAATGAGCAAGAAGCTGAAGAGGACTTTAACCCTTGACAGCTTCTACACAGATAGAGAGCAGACTCTAAATCCTGAGGAGACTAAAAACAGGCTGTCCCCAGGTGATTCCCCAAAGGAGGAGATTGTCTGTTCCTCAGCACAGATGAACCTCATAGAAGTGATTAAAAAGGCTCTCACAAGGGAGCTAGAAGAAAAATGGGGAAAGCAGAGTGAGGCTTTGCAAAAGGAGAGGGAAGCTTGGGAAAAAAAGAGGGAGGCTTGGCAAAAGAGCCTGGAGAAGTCAGTTAAAGAGAGAGTGGATAAAGAAGTAAAATCCTTGAAAAATAGGATTAGTGAACTGGAAACAGAAAACAGCTCTCTAAAAAACAAAATTGGCGAAATGGAAAAAAATTCCACAGAACAAAAGAACTCAATTGGACGATTAGAGAAAGATTTTAAAAAAGTGAGTGAAGAGAATACTTCACTGAAAATCAGAATTGAACAAGTGGAATTGAATGACTCGAGGAGACAAGAAGAATCAGTCAAGCAAATCCAAAAAAATCAAACAATGGAGAAAAATGTGAAATACCTTCTGGGGAAGACAACAGACCTGGAAAACAGATCCAGGAGAGACAATCTGAGAATCATTGGACTCCCAGAAAAACATGATGAAAAAAAGAGCCTGGACACTGTCTTCCAGGAAATTATCAAAGAGAACTGCCCAGAAGTCATAGGAACAGAGGAAAAAATAAACATTGAAAGGATTCATCGATCACCCACTGAAAGGGATCCTAAAATCAAAACACCAAGGAATATAGTGGCCAAATGCCAGAACCCTCAGATGAAAGAAAAAATATTGCAAGCGGCTAGAAAAACCCAATTCAAGTATCAAGGAGCCACAATAAGGATCACCCAGGATCTGGCAGCATCCACATTAAAAGATCGAAGGGCCTGGAATATGATATTCCGAAAGGCTAAGGAACTTGGTATGCAACCACAAATAACTTACCCAGCGAGAATGAGCATCTTTTTCCAGGGAAGAAGATGGACATTCAACGAAGTAAGCGAATTTCATCTATTTCTGATGAAAAAACCAGAACTTAACAAAAAGTTTGATCTACAAATATAGAACTCAAGAGAAATCTAAAAAGGTAAAGATTAATCTTGGGAACTATATTTTGACTATATAGATGTATAAAGAATACATGTATACCTTGTTCTAGAAATTGATGTGGAAAGGACATTGTACCAGAAAAAGGGTAAAGTGGGGGTAGTACATCTCATGAAGAGGCATAGGAAACCTATTATATCTGAGAGAAAGAATGGAGGGGGATGAATATAGTGGGTATCTTACTGCCTTCAGAACTGGCTTTAAGTGAAAAATCTGAAGACATATTCAATCTATGGTGAAACTTCTCCCATCTCATTGAAAAGTGAGAAGGGAAAAGTGGAAAGGGAAGGAATAAGCTAAGCGGAAGGGAATACGGGAACTAGGAGGGAAAGGGGTAAGATAGGGGGAGGAACTCTAAGGCGGGGGGAGGGACACTAAAAAAGGAGGGCTGTGAGAAGCAAGGGGTGCTCACAAGCTTAATACTTGGAAGGGGGGGAAAGGGGAAAGAAGGGAGGAAAGCATAAACCGGGGTTAACAAGATGGCAAGTAATACAGAATTGGTCATTCTAACCATAAACGTGAATGGGGTAAACTCCCCCATAAAGAGGAAGCGGTTAGCAGAATGGATTAAAAGCCAGAATCCTACAATATGTTGTTTACAGGAAACACACCTGAAGCGGGGAGATACATGCAGGTTAAAGGTAAAAGGTTGGAGCAAAATCTACTATGCTTCAGGTGAAGTCAAAAAAGCAGGGGTAGCCATCCTGATCTCAGATCAAGCTAAAGCAAAAATTGACCTAATTAAAAGAGATAAGGAAGGACACTATATCTTGCTAAAGGGTAGCATGGATAATGAAGCACTATCTATATTAAACATATATGCACCAAGTGGGGTAGCATCTAAATTCTTAAAAGAGAAACTAAGAGAGCTGCAAGAAGAAATAGACAGTAAAACTATAATAGTGGGAGATCTTAACCTTGCACTCTCAGAATTAGATAAATCAAACCACAAAATAAATAAGAAAGAAGTCAAAGAGGTAAATAGAATACTAGAAAAGTTAGATATGATAGATCTCTGGAGAAAATGTAATGGAGACAGAAAGGAATACACTTTCTTTTCAGCAGTTCATGGAACCTATACAAAAATTGACCATATATTAGGACATAAAAACCTCAAACTCAAATGTAGTAAGGCAGAAATAGTAAATGCATCCTTTTCAGACCACGATGCAATGAAAATTACATTCAACAAAAAAGCAGGGGGAAGTAGACCAAAAAATAATTGGAAACTAAATAATCTCATACTAAAGAATGATTGGGTGAAACAGCAAATCATAGACATAATTAATAACTTCACCCAAGAAAACGATAATAATGAGACATCATACCAAAATGTATGGGATGCAGCCAAAGCGGTAATAAGGGGAAATTTCATATCTCTAGAGGCCTATTTGTATAAAATAGAGAAAGAGAAGGTCAATGAATTGGGTTTGCAATTAAAAATGTTAGAAAAGGAACAAATTAAAAACCCCCAGTCAAACACTAAACTTGAAATTCTAAAAGTAAAAGGTGAGATCAATAAAATTGAAAGTAAAAAAACTATTGAATTGATTAATAAAACTAAGAGTTGGTTCTATGAAAAAACCAACAAAATAGACAAAACCTTAGTAAATCTGATTAAAAAGAGGAAAGAGGAAAATCAAATTGTTAGTCTTAAAAATGAAAAGGGAAAACTCACCACTAACGAAGAGGAAATTAGAGCAATAATTAGGAGTTACTTTGCCCAACTTTATGCCAATAAATTCGACAACTCAAATGAAATAGAAAAATACCTCCAAAAATACAGCTTGCCCAAACTAACAGAGGAAGAAGTAAATATCCTAAACAGTCCCATCTCAGAAAAAGAAATAGAACAAACTATCAATCAACTCCCTAAGAAAAAATCCCCAGGACCAGATGGATTTACATGTGAATTCTACCAAACATTTAAAGAACAATTAACTCCAATGTTATATAAACTATTTGAAAAAATAGGGATTGAAGGAGTCCTACCAAACTCCTTTTATGACACAGATATGGTACTGATACCTAAACCAGGTAGGCTGAAAACAGAGAAAGAAAATTATAGACCAATCTCCCTAATGAATATTGAAGCTAAAATCTTAAATAAAATATTAGCAAAAAGATTACAGAAAATTGTCACCAGGATAATACACTATGACCAAGTAGGATTTATACCAGGAATGCAGGGCTGGTTCAATATTAGGAAAACTATTAGCATAATTGACTATATCAATAACCAAACAAACAAAAACCACATGATCATCTCAATAGATGCAGAAAAAGCATTTGATAAAATCCAACATCCATTCCTAATAAAAACACTTGAGAGCATAGGAATAAATGGACTTTTCCTTAAAATAGTCAGGAGCATATATTTAAAACCATCAGTAAGCATCATATGCAATGGGGAAAAACTGGAACCTTTCCCAGTAAGATCTGGAGTGAAGCAAGGTTGCCCACTATCACCATTATTATTTAATATCGTATTAGAAACACTAGCCTCGGCAATAAGAGTCGAGAAAGATATAAAAGGAATTAGAGTAGGCAATGAGGAAACCAAACTATCACTCTTTGCAGATGATATGATGGTATACCTAGAGAACCCCAGAGATTCTACCAAAAAGCTATTGGAAATAATTCATAATTTTAGCAAAGTAGCTGGCTACAAAATAAATCCCCATAAATCCTCAGCATTTTTATACATCACCAACAAAACCCAACAGCAAGAGATACAAAGAGAAATTCCATTCAGAATAACTGTTGATACCATAAAATATTTGGGAATCTATCTACCAAAGGAAAGTCAGGAATTATATGAGCAAAATTATAAAAAAGTCTCCACACAAATAAAGTCAGACTTAAATAATTGGAAAAATATTAAGTGCTCTTGGATCGGCCGAGCGAACATAATAAAGATGACCATACTCCCTAACTAATCTATTTATTTAGTGCTATACCAATCAGACTTCCAAGAAAATATTTTATTGATCTAGAAAAAATAACAACAAAATTCATATGGAACAATAAAAAGTCGAGAATCTCAAGGGAATTAATGAAAAAAAAATCAAATGAAGGTGGCCTAGCTGTACCTGATCTAAAATTATATTATAAAGCAGCAGTCACCAAAACCATTTGGTATTGGCTAAGAAATAGATTAGTGGATCAGTGGAAAAGGCTAGGCTCACAAGACAGAATAGTCAATTATAGCAATCTAGTGTTTGACAAACCCAAAGCCCCTAACTACTGGGAAAAGAATTCATTATTTGATAAAAACTGCTGGGATAATTGGAAATTAGTATGGCAGAAATTAGGCATGGACCCACACTTAACACCATATACCAAGATAAGATCAAAATGGGTCTATGACCTAGGCATAAAGAACGAGACTATAAATAAATTAGAGGAACATAGAATAGTTTATCTCTCAGACTTGGGGAGGAGAAAGAAATTTGTGACCAAAGATGAACTAGAGACCATTACTGATCACAGAATAGAAAATTTCGATTACATCAAATTAAAAAGCTTTTGTACAAATAAAACTAATGCAAACAAGATTAGAAGGGAAGCAACAAACTGGGAAAACATTTTCACAGTTAAAGGTTCTGATAAAGGCCTCATTTCCAAAATATATAGAGAACTGACTCAAATTTATAAGAAATCAAGCCATTCTCCAATTGATAAATGGTCAAAGGATATGAACAGACAATTTTCAGAGGATGAGATTGAAACTATTACCACTCATATGAAAGAGTGTTCCAAATCATTATTGATCAGAGAAATGCAAATTAAGACAACTCTGAGATACCACTACACACCTGTCAGATTGGCTAAGATGACAGGAAAAAATAATGATGAATGTTGGAGGGGATGCGGGAAAACTGGGACACTAATGCATTGTTGGTGGAGTTGTGAACGAATCCAACCATTCTGGAGAGCAATCTGGAATTATGCCCAAAAAATTATCAAATTGTGCATACCCTTTGATCCAGCAGTGTTTCTATTGGGCTTATATCCCAAAGAAATACTAAAGAAGGGAAAGGGACCTGTATGTGCCAAAATGTTTGTAGCAGCCCTGTTTGTAGTGGCTAGAAACTGGAAAATGAATGGATGCCCATCAATTGGAGAATGGCTGGATAAATTGTGGTATATGAATGTTATGGAATATTATTGTTCTGTAAGAAATGACCAGCAGGATGAATACAGAGAGGACTGGCGAGACTTACATGAACTGATGCTAAGTGAAATGAGCAGAACCAGGAGATCATTATACACTTCGACAACGATATTGTATGAGGACATATTTTGATGGAAGTGGATTTCTTTGACAAAGAGACCTGAGTTTCAATTGATAAATGGTGGACAAAAGCAGCTACACCCAAAGAAAGAACACTGGGAAACGAATGTAAACTATCTGCATTTTTGTTTTTCTTCCCGGATTATTTATACCTTCTGAATCCAATTCTCCCTACGCAACAAGAAAACTGTTCGGTTCTGCAAACATATATTGTATCTAGGATATACTGCAACATATCCAACATATAAAGGACTGCTTGCCATCTAGGGGAGGGGGTGGAGGGAGGGAGGGGGGAAAAAATCGGAACAGAAACGAGTGTCAATATAATGTAATTATTAAATAAAAAAATAAAATAAAATAAAATAAAAAAAAATAAAATGGATGCTACTGATTATTTTAAGGAAAAGTCCATTTATTCCTATACTCTCAAGAGTTTTTAATAGGAATGGATGTTGGATTTTATTAAATGCTTTTTCTGCATCTGTTGAGATGATCATTGTTTCTTGTTAATTAGGCTATTAATATGGCCAATTATGCTGATAGTTTTCCTAATATTGAACCAGCCCTGCATTCCTGGTATAAATCCTACATTATCATGGTGTATTATTCTGGGGATGATTTTCTGTAATCTTTTTGCTAATATCTTATTTAAGATTTTAGCATCAATATTCATTAGGGAGATTGGTCTATAATTTTCTTTCTCTGTTTTCAACCTATCTGGTTTAGGTAGCAGTACCATGTCTGTGTCATAAAAGGAATATGGTAGGACTCCTTCATTCCCTATTGTTTCAAATAGTTTATAAAGCATTGGGGTTAATTGTTCTTTAAATGTTTGGTAGAATTCACATGTAAATCCATCTGTTACTGGGGATTTTTTTTTTTAGGGAGTTGATTAATTGCTTGTTTTACTTCTTTTTCTGAAATGGGATTATTTAAGCAATTTACTTCCTCCTCTGATAATCTGGGAAGCCTATATTTTTGGAGCTAGTCATCCATTTCTCTTAGGTTATCAAATTTATTGGCATAAAGTTGATCAAAGTAACCCCTTATTATTTTTTTTTCTTTTTTTAATTTTAATTTTATTTTATTTAATAACTTTATATTGACAGAGTCCATGCCAGGGTAATTTTTACAACATTGTCCCTTGCACTCGCTTATGTTTCGATTTTTCCCCTCCCTCCCTCCACCCCCTCCCCAAGATGGCAAGCAGTCCTATATAAGTTAGATATGTTGCAGTATATCCTAGATACAATACATATTTGCAGAACCAAACAGTTCTCTTGTTGCACAGGGATAATTGGATTCAGAAGGTAAAAATAACTGGGGAAGAAAATCAAAAATGCAAATAGTTCACATTCGTTTCTGAGTGTTCCTTCTTTGGGTGTAGCTGTTTTTGTCCATCATTTATCCATTGAAACTAAGTTAGGTCTCTTTGTCATAGAAATCCACTTCCATCAGAATACATCCTCATACAATATCGTTGTTGAAGTGTATAATGATCTCCTGGTTCTGCTCATCTCACTTAGAATGAGTCCATGTAGGTCTCTCCAAGCCTCTCTGTATTCATCCCGCTGGTCATTCCTTACAGAGCAATAATATTCTGTAACATCCATATACCACAATTTACCCAGCCATTCTCCAATTGATGGGCATCCATTCATTTTCCAGTTTCTAGCCACTACAAACAGGGCTGCTACAAACATTTTGGCACATACAGGTCCCTTTCCCTTCTTTAGTATTTATTTGGGGTATAAGCCCAATAGAAACACTGCTGGATCAAAGGGTATGCACATTTTGATAACTTTTGGGGCATAATTCCAGATTGTTCTCCAGAATGGTTGGTTTCGTTCACAACTCCACCAACAATGCATTAGTGTCCCAGTTTTCCTGCATCCCCTCCAACATTCAACATTATTTTTTCCTGTCATCTTAGCCAATCTGACAGGTATGTAGTGATATCTCAGAGTTGTCTTAATTTGCATTTCTCTGATCAATAATGATTTGGAACACTCTTTCATATGAATGGTAATAGTTTCAATTTCATCATCTGAAAATTGTCTGTTCATATCCTTTGACAATTTATCAATTGGAGAATGGCTTGGTTTCTTATAAATTAGGGTCAGTTCTCTATATATTTTGTAAATGAGGCCTTTATCAGAACCTTTAACTGTAAAGATGTTCTCTCAGTTGATTGCTTCCCTTCTAATCTTGTTTGCATTAGTTTTGTTTGTACAAAGGCTTTTTAATTTGATATAATCAAAATTTTCTATTTTGTCATCAGTAATGTTCTCTAGTTCATCTTTGGTCACACATTTCTTTCTCCTCCACAAGTCTGAGAGATAAACTATCCTATGTTCCTCTAATTTATTTATAACCTCCTTCTTTATACCTAGGTCATGGACCCATTTCGATCTTATCTTGGTATATGGTGTTAAGTGTGGGTCCATGCCTAATTTCTGCCATACTAATTTCCAGTTTTCCCAACAGTTTTTGTCAAATAATGAATTCTTATCCCTAAAGTTGGGATCTTTGGGTTTGTGAAACACTAGATTGCTTTAGTTGACTATTTTGTCTTGTGAACCTAACCTATTCCACTGATCAACTAATCTATTTCTTAGCCAATACCAAATGGTTTTGGTGACTGCTGCTTTATAATGTAATTTTAGATCAGGTACAGCTAGACCACCTTCATTTGATTTTTTTTTTTCATTAATTCCCTTGAGATTCTCGACTTTTTATTGTTCCATATGAATTTTGTTGTTATTTTTTCTAGATCATTAAAATATTTTCTTGGAAGTCTGATTGGTATAGCACTAAATAAATAGATTAGTTTAGGGAGTATTGTCATCTTTATTATATTCGCTCGGCCTATCCAAGAGCACTTAATATTTTTCCAATTATTTAAGTCTGACTTTATTTGTGTGGAAACTTTTTTGTAATTTTGCTCAAATCATTCCTGACTTTCCTTTGGTAGGTAGATTCCCAAATATTTTATGCTATCAACAATTATTTTGAATGGAATTTCTCTTTGTATCTCTTGCTCTTGGATTTTGTTGGTGGTGTATAAAAATGCTGAGGATTTATGGGGATTTATTTTGTAGCCAGCTACTTTGCTAAAATTATGAATTATTTCTAATAGCTTTTTAGTAGAATCTCTGGGGTTCTCTGGATATACCATCATATCATCTGCAAAGAGTGATAGTTTGGTTTCCTCATTGCCTACTCTAATTCCTTTAATCTCTTTCTCCACTCTTAATGCAGAGGCTAGTGTTTTTAATACGATATTGAATAATAATGGTGATAGTGGGCAACCTTGCTTCACTCCAGATCTTACTGGGAGAGGTTCCAGTTTTTCCCCATTGCATATGATGCTTACTGAAGGTTTTAAATATATGCTCCTGACTATTTTAAGGAAAAGTCCACTTATTCCTATGCTCTCAAGAGTTTTTATTAGGAATGGATGTTGGATTTTATCAAATGCTTTTTCTGCATCTATTGAGATGATCATATGGTTTTTGTTTGGTTGGTTATTGATATAGTCAATTATGTTAATAATTTTCCTAATATTGAACCAGCCCTGCATTCCTGGTATAAATCCTACTCGGTCATAGTGTATTATCCTGGTGACAATTTTCTGTAATCTTTTTGCTAATATTTTATTTAAGATTTTAGCTTCAATATTCATTAGGGAGATTGGTCTATAATTTTCTTTCTCTGTTTTCAGCCTACCTGGTTTAGGTATCAGTACCATGTCTGTGTCATAAAAGGAGTTTGGTAGGACTCCTTCAATCCCTATTTTTTCAAGTAGTTTATTTAGCATTGGAGTTAATTGATCTTTTAATGTTTGATAGAATTCACATGTAAATCCATCTGGTCCTGGGGATTTTTTCTTAGGGAGTTGATTGATAGTTTGTTCTATTTCTTTTTCTGAGATGGGAGTGTTTAGGATATTTACTTCTTCCTCTGTTAGTTTAGGCAAGCTATATTTTTGGAGGTATTCTATTTCATTTAAGTTGTCGAATTTATTGGTGTAAAGTTGCACAAAGTAACTCCTAATTATTGCTCTAATTTCCTCTTCATTACTGGTGAGTTCTCCCTTTTCATTTTTAAGACTAACAATTTGATTTTCCTCTTTCCTTTTGTAAATCAGATTTACTAAGGGTTTGTCTATTTTGTTGGTTTTTTCATAGAACCAACTCTTATTTTTATTAATTAATTCAATAGTTTTTTTTTTTACTTTCAATTTTATTAATCTATCCTTTCATTTTTGAATTTCAAGTTTAGTGTTTGACTGGGGGTTTTTAAGTTGTTCCTTTTCTAACATTTTTAGTTGCAAGCCCAATTCATTGACCTTCTCTTTCTCTATTTTATACAAGTAGGCCTCTAGAGATATGAAATTTCCCCTTATTACCACTTTGGCTGCATCCCATACATTTTGGTATGATGTCTCATTATTATCATTTTCTTGGGTGAAGTTATTAATTATGTCTATAATTTGCTGTTTCACCCAATCATTCTTTAGTATGAAATTATTTAGTTTCCAATTATTTTTTGGTCTACTTTCCCGTGGCTTTTTATTGAATATAATTTTCAATGCATCGTGGTCTGAAAAGAATGCATTTACTATTTCTGCCTTACTGCATTTGAGTTTGAGGTTTTTATGTCCTAATATATGATCAATTTTTGTATAAGTTCCATGAATTGCTGAAAAGAAGGTGTACTCCTTTCTGTCTCCATTACATTTTCTCCAGAGACCTATCATATCTAATTTTTCTAGTATTCTATTTATCTCTTTGACTTCTTTCTTATTTATTTTGTGGTTTGATTTATCTAATTCTGAGAGTGCAAGGTTGAGATCTCCCACTATTATAGTTTTGCTATCTATTTCTTCTTGCAGCTCTCTTAATTTCTCTTTTAAGAATTTAAATGCTACACCACTTGGTTCATATATGTTTAATATAGATAGTGCTTCATTATTCATTCTACCCTTTAGCAAGATATAGTGCCCTTCCTTATCTCTTTTGATTAGATCAATTTTTGCTTTAGCTTGATCTGAGATCAGGATGGCTACCCCTGCTTTTTTGACTTCACCTGAAGCATAGTAGATTTTGCTCCAACCTTTTACCTTTAACCTGCATGTATCTCCCTGCTTCAGGTGTGTTTCCTGTAAACAACATATTGTAGGATTCTGGCTTTTAATCCATTCTGCTAACCGCTTCCTCTTAGTAAATCTGATTTAAAAAAGAAAAGAGGAAAATCAAATTGTTAGTCTTAAAAATGAAAAGGGAGAACTCACCACTAACGAAAAGAAAATTAGAGCAATAATTAGGAGTTACTTTGCCCAACTTTATGCCAATAAATTCCACAACTTAAATGAAATAGAAAAATACCTCCAAAAATATAGCTTGCCCAAACTAACAGAGGAAGAAGTAAATATCTTAAACAGTCCCATTTCAGAAAAAGAAATAGAACAAACTATCAATCAATTCCCTAAGAAAAAATCCCCAGGACAAGATGGATTTACATGTGAATTCTACCAAACATTTAAAGAACAATTAACTCCAATGCTAAATAAACTATTTGAAAAAATAAGGATTGAAGGAATCCTACCAAACTCCTTTTATAACACAGACATGGTACTGATACCTAAACCAGGTAGGCTAAAAACAGAGAAAGAAAATTATAGACCAATCTCCCTAATGAATATTGATGCTAAAATCTTAAATAAAATATTAGCAAAAAGATTACAGAAAATCATCCCCAGGAGCATTCTACTAAAAAGCTATTAGAAATAATTCATAATTTTAGCAAAGTAGCTGGCTACAAAATAAATCCCCATAAATCCTCAGCATTTTTATACACCACCAACAAAACCCAACAGCAAGAGATACAAAGAGAAATTCCATTCAGAATAACTGTTGATACCATAAAATATTTGGCAATCTATCTGCCAAAGGAAAGTCAGAATTATATGAGCAAAATTATAAAAAAGTCTCCACACAAATAAAGTCAGACTTAAATAATTGGAAAAATATTAAGTGCTCTTGGATCGGCTGAGCGAACATAATAAAGATGACAATACTCCCTAAACTAATCTATTTATTTGGTGCTATACCAATTAGACTTCCAAGAAAATATTTTAATGATTTAGAAAAAAATAACAACAAAATTCATATGGAACAATAAAAAGTCGAGAATCTCAAGGGAATTAATGAAAAAAAAATCAAATGAAGGTGGCCTAGCTGTACCTGATCTAAAATTGTATTATAAAGCAGCAGTCACCAAAACCATTTGGTATTGGCTAAGAAATAGACTAGTGGATCAGTGGAAAAGGTTAGGTTCACAAGGCAGAATAGTCAACTATAGCAATCTAGTGTTTGACAAACCCAAAGACCCTAACTTCTGGGATAAGAATTCATTATTTGATAAAAACTGCTGGGATAATTGGAAATTAGTATGGCAGAAATTAGGCATGGACCCACACTTAACACCATATACCAAGATAAGATCAAAATGGGTCCATGACCTAGGCATAAAGAACATGATTACAAATAAATTAGAGGAACATAGGATAGTTTATCTCTCAGACTTGTGGAGGAGAAAGAAATGTGTGACCAAAGATGAACTAGAGACCATTACTGATCACAAAATAGAAAATTTTGATTACATGAAATTAAAAAGCCTTTGTACAAACAAAACTAATGCAAACAAGATTAAAAGGGAAGCAACAAACTGGGAAAACATCTTCACAGTTAAAGATTCTGATAAAGGCCTCATTTCCAAAATATATAGAGAACTGACTCAAATTTATAAGAAATCAAGCCATTCTCCAATTGATAAATGGTCAAAGGATATGAACAGACAATTTTCAGAGGATGAAATTGAAACTATTACCACTCATATGAAAGAGTGTTCCAAATCATCATTGATCAGAGAAATGCAAATTAAGACAACTCTGAGATACCACTACACACCTGACAGATTGGCTAAGATGACAGGAAAAAATAATGATGAGTGGTGGAGGGGATGCGGGAAAATTGGGACACTAATGCATTGTTGGTGGAGTTGTGAACGAATCCAACCATTCTGGAGAGCAATCTGGAATTATGCCAAAAAAGTTGTGCATACCCTTTGATCCAGCAGTGTTTCTATTGGGCTTATATCCCAAAGAGATACTAAAGAAGGGAAAGGGAACTGTATGTGCCAAAATGTTTGTAGCAGCCCTGTTTGTAGTGGCTAGAAACTGGAAAATGAATGGATGCCCATCAATTGGAGAATGGCTGGGTAAATTGTGGTATGTGAATGTTATGGAATATTATTGTTCTGTAAGGAATGACCAGCATGATGAATACAGAGAGGACTGGCGAGACTTACATGAACTGATGCTAAGTGAAATGAGCAGAACCAGGAGATCATTATACACTTCGACAACGATATTGTATGAGGACATATTTTGATGGAAGTGGATTTCTTTGACAAAGAGACCTAACTGAGTTTCAATTGATAAATGATGGACAGAAGCAGCTGCACCCACGAAAGAACACTGGGAAATGAATGTGAACTATCTGCATTTTTGTTTTTCTTCCCAGGTTATTTATACCTTCTGCATCCAATTCTCCCTGTACAACAAGGGAACTGTTCGGTTCTGCAAACATATATACTATCTAGGATATACTGCAATATATCTAACATATATAGGACTGCTTGCCATCTAGGGGAGGGTGTGGAGGGAAGGAGGGGAAAAATCAGAACAGAAATGAATGCAAGGGATAATGTTGGAAAAAAATTACCCTGGTATGGATTCTGTCAATACAAAGTAATTATTAAAGAAAATTAAAAAAAAAATAATGAACAACCTTATTTTAGAAAGTCCCAGAAAGATTTACATGAACTCATGGTGATTGCAATGAGCAAAACTAGAAACATTATATACAGTCACAACAGAATTATGCAATGATCAGTTTTGAAAGACTTCCCATGGTTCAGTGATCCAAGGCAATCCCAAAAACCTTTGGTTAGAAAATACTGTCTGCTTCCAGAAAAAAACAAAAAAACAAAAACAAAAACAAAAACAAAAACAAAAACAAAAACAAAAAAACTATGAAGATTGAATGATTCACACATGCTATGTTCACTTTTTTCTGTTTTATTCTCTGTAATAGTTTTTCCCTTTCATTCTGTTTTTCTCTCCCAAAATGATTCATAAAGAAATGTTTTTGAAGTTAATATAAATTCATAAAACAGAAAAAATAAAACAATTAAAAATATAAAACACACATAAAATATTATAGAGTACATTATTGATAGAAATCTCCAGGATGTCATATTATGTAATTTTAAAAGCTTAAAGAAATACTATCATTCAGAACAATTGCCTAGTCATTTATTGTAATGTTTTCTATTTGGTTGTAGAGCGGTGGCATCATACTTTTACTAACTGTAAATCTCTCCTGTTCACTCTATTCTCTATCTCCCTTCACTGTCCCTTCTCTGCTCCAATCTACTTCCTTATCTCCTTCCCCTCATTATATTTTGTAGTATAAGACAAATTTCTATGCTGAACTGATTTTGTATTTTATTCTCTAGTTGAGCCAATTCTGATGAGAGTAAGGTATATTCACTCTCTTTTATCTCCCTTACCTTCCTCTCCAATATAAAAAAACTTTTCTTGATTCTTTTACACCATTTTTCATTTCCTTTTCCCTTTCTCTCAGTGCAATTCTGGATCACCCCTTAATTTTATTTTTTTAGATACAATGCCTTCACATTAAATTAACACCTGTTGCCCTCTGTCTATATATATATATATATTTACTGCCCTAATACTGAGAAAGTTACTGTGATTTACAAGTATCAACTTTCCATACAGGGAAATAAAAAAAACAACCCTATTAAGTTCCTTATGATTTCTCTTCTCTGTTTACCTTGTTATGCTTTTCTTAAGTCTTGCATTATAAATTTTCTAGTCAGCTCTTGTCTTTTCATTAAGACAGCATGAAAGCCGTTTATACCATTGAAAATGCATTTTTACCCTGAAGCATTATACCCAGTTTTGCTCAATAGGTGATTCTTAGTTGTAATGCTAACTTCTTTGCCCTCCAGAATACCACATATCAAGCCCTCTCATCCTTCCCCCACCCCGGGGTATTAGAGTTATTTTGTTGTATTTTGTTTTTTAAATAGCTTTCTATTTACAAGTTATATGCATAGGTAATTTTACAGCATTGACAATTGCCAAACCTTTTGTTCCAATTTTTCCCCTCCTTACCCCCATCCCCTCCTCCCAATGGCAGGTTGATCAATACATGTTAAGTATGTTAAAGCATATATGTCTTAATAGTTATTTTTGCTGTACAAAAAAGAATCTGAGTTTGAAATAGTATACTATTAGCCTGTGAAGGAAATCAAAAATGCAGGCGGATAGAAATAGAGGGATTGGGAATTCTATGTAATGATTCATAGTCATCTCCTAGAGTTCTTTCCCTGGGTGTAGCTGGTTCAGTTCATTACTGTTCTATTGGAAATGATTTGGTTCCTCTCATTGTTGAAGAGAGCTATGTCCATCAGAATTGATCATCATATATAGTATTGTTCTTGAAGTGTATAATGATCTTCTGGTCCTGCTCATTTCACTCAGCATCAGTTCATGTAAGTCTCTCCAGGCCTTTCTGAAATCCTCCTGCTGGTCATTTCTTACCAAACAATAAGATTCTATAATATTCATATACCACAATTTATTCAGCCATTCTCCAATTAATGGGCATCTGCTCAGTTTTCCATTTCTGGCCACTACAAAGAGACCTGCCACAAACATTTGTGCACATACAGATCCCTTTCCGTTCTTTAGTATTTCTTTGTGATATAAGCCCAGTAGTAACACTGCTGGATCAAAGGGTATGCACAGTTTGATAACTTTTCCTTTCATCCTTTAAATTAGAAACTGCTAAATCTTGTATTATCCTGATTGTGGTTCCATTATACTTGAATTGCTTGTCTCTGGCTGCTTGAAATATTTTATGTGACTGAGGAGCTCTGGACTATGGCTTTAATATTACTGGGAATTTTTATTTTTTGTTCTAGTTCAAAAGATGACTGGTATATTCTTTCAATTTCTATTTTGCCCTCTAGTTCTGGAATATCAGGGCAGTTTTTATTAATAATTTCTTGAAACATATTATCTAGATTCTTTTTTTAATCATGGTTTTTATACAGATGTTTATATTATCTTTCATGGAAAAAATTCCAGGTCAGTTGTTTTTCCAGTGAAATATTTTACATTGTCATCTATTTTTCCCATTTTTTTTTGCTTTTGTTTTATTGTTTCTTGTTGTTGTGTTTTTTTTAAATAAATTCTATTTAGCTATGCCTTCACATCTTTTTTCTCAATGCAAATTTTTAAGGAATTATTTTTGAGGTTTTTACCTCCTTTTTAATTCGTCCCATTTTACTTTTAAAGGAGTTGTTTTTTCAGTGTTTTTTTTTTCAATTTGGTCAATTATACTCTTTTATTTTTGTGTGCTCTATTTTTAATTTTAAATAAATATTTACTTTAAAAATGCCAATCTTATCTTTCTCTTTTTTCTCCATAGCATTTGATGTTTCCAAATACATGTATAGTTAATTTTCAACATTAATTTTTAATATTTAATAATTATTTAATATTTACTAATTACTTTTTCTCTCTCACTTACCTCCCCCCTTCCCAAGAAAGCAAGCAATCTGATATAGGTTAAATATGTTCATTCCTTTTAAACATATTTCCATATTTGTCATGCTATGTAAGAAAAATGAGAACAAAAGAATCACTAGAAAAACACAACAAAAAATGTGCGAATACTATGCTTCTATTCACAGTCTACATATTTCTCTCTCTGAATGCAGATGACATTTTCCAAACTAAGTCTATTGGAA
Source organism: Antechinus flavipes (assembly GCF_016432865.1). NCBI lineage: Eukaryota > Metazoa > Chordata > Mammalia > Dasyuromorphia > Dasyuridae > Antechinus > Antechinus flavipes. The sequence continues at coordinate 275,222,898 of NC_067398.1, forward strand.
TAGTCTTGAATAGTCTGCATTGCTGAAAAGAGACAGGTTCATCAGAGTTGACCATCAGATAATCTTGTTATTCTTATGTACAATGCTGTCTTACTTCACTCTGGAATTAGTTCATATAAGTCTTTCCAGATTTTTTTTTTCTGAAATCTGTCTGTTAATCATTTCTTATAAAACTGATGTTCTATATTCTATTACATTCATATACCATAATTTATTCAGCTATTCCTCAGCTGATAAATATTCATTAAAAAATGAGCTGCTACAAATATTTTTGCTTATGTGTATTGCATTTCCCCTTTTTGATCTCTTTAGGATACAGATCCAGTAGGGATACTTTCAATCAAAAAGTATGCACTATTTTGTAGCCTTTTGGGGATTTTCCAAATTCCTTTCCACAATGGTGGGATCAATTTACAACTTCAGCAATAATGCATTAATATCTCAGTTTTCTCATATTCCTCTTCAACATTTATCATTATCTTTTCCATTATCTTAGCCAATTTGAGATGTGTGAAGTTGCCATATTGGAGTTGACCAACTAACTTGGCCTCCACCTCTTGTTCATGTGTTATTTTGTTCAGTTTTTTTTTTTTGTCTCCTTCAACCAAACTGTTTTGATTTTTCATGTTTTTTTTTGCATTAATCTCATTTTTCTTCTTAATTTTCCTTCTACATCTATTACTTAATTTCAAAATCACTTTTATCTTTTCCAATGGCATAAAATCAATTCATATTTTCTTGAAGAGTATGGGTGATTTTGTTATTTCTCTGAGTGTGTATTTTGATCTTTCTTGTCACAAGTATTGTTCCATTATCAGATTTTTTTTCTCATTTTCTTAGTGTGTTTATTGATTTTTTTTAATTCAAGTAGTGTTCTGATTCCAGGATTTAGGGATTTTATGCAGCTGTTTTCAGAGATACTTTTAAGGATCTATAAATTTTCATTTTATATTATCTCCTGGCCTCTGCTTTAATATGTGAGTATCCACAAACACTCTTCTGCCTTGGAACTATGAGGAGGGTCCACATTCTATTGTGACTGCAAGTTTTTGTATGTTATTAGTCCTTTTTACTCTGAGACTGCCAGCTATGGCTGAAAAAAAATATTTCATTCCATCTTTTTGTGGATTCTTCTGCTCTAGAATTTGTTGAAAGTTATTTAATTAAACATACTTGACCATGTCTGGGGAGAGCTCAGGTAAGTCCCTGCTTTTACTCTGCCATTTTGACTCTGCCTCCTGCGTCATTTCAATAGGCCACTGTTGGTAACTGCCATAAAATTCTCCCTATTCCAGCACATCTTATATTCAGCCTATCAAGTCATGTCCCCGAATAACATGTTCCATTGTGCCCACAACTCTCACCATGCCTTCCACCCCTCCACACCACATACGCGCACACACACACACACACACACACACACACACAATCAGAAAGCTCCAGGATCAAATAAAAAAAATCTTCTGATTATCAAAGTACTTCATAACCTAGTCCCTATTCAATTATCTTTTTAATCTTCTTACAACTTAAGTAGCCCTTATATAACCTTCAATCCAGTGATGATAGGTCTTTGTGTTGTTTTTTTGAAGAAGACACTCCATCTCTTGACTCCTGACATTTTTCTCTGATTGTCCCTTGTGCCTAGAATGTTTTTTTTATTCACTTATCTCTTCCAGTTTTCCTGCCTTCCTTCCACTCTCAGATACAATTTCACCTTCTATTCTAGTCACTCTATAGTTTCCTATTAATTATGTATAAAATGTTTTTGCATATTTTTATTTGCATGCTTTATCCTCTATGAGATTTTGACCTTCTTGAGAGCAGGAAATTGTTTTTTTACCCTTCTTGGTATCCAAAACTTTTAACAGTGTCTGACACCTCATATGTGTTTAATAAATACTTGGTGACTAATTGACCACCTTGCTATTTAATTTAAGAGTCTTTAATAGGCTATAAATCAATACAATTTTATTCTTCATAATAGTAGTAGTATTCAGAATTGATATGATACAATTTTCATATATACACCTGTGATTTCACTTCATGTTGCACTTACAGTGGAAAACTCTTCTAATCATAAAGATCAATAGCTATTCTTCATCTTTGGGAATCATCTGATACACCACAAGAGCAAAAGTAACTTTCTAAAATCACAGGACCAGTATCTTAAAAATAAATTGAACCTAAATCTGTTTACATTAAAGGCCAATGATCAATGTATAATATCATGTTGCCTTTCTTTAAATACTTAGATCAAAAGCCTCCCTACAAATCTTTTTCATTCCAATCATAGATTATTTTCATTTTGTCCATATTTAATTGTTCCCCTTGAGTTTAGTCCTTCTATTTCACTGGTTTGGGCATTAACATCAGAAGGGAGACCAAAAAAGAAAAAAAATAATAATTCTATCTTCTCTATGTTTTTACTTCATTGTCAAAATGGAAATAATTATACCTTATGTACTTAATACAGTGAATGCTTCTGAGATAAAATAGATTTGAAAAGTTGTTAGCAAATTAAAATATTAAAATAAATTATATTTTTGTGTAGCAGATCTATTATTTTATTGGTTCTGAAGAAATCCTTATGATGAAATCCCTTCTACTACCACAAATTAGTATCAATTTTATTAATTATAATCTCAAAGAATTTCCTGGGTCACTAAAAGTTTAAATTAGTTGATTATGGCAACACAAAGTAATTGAAGCAATAGGTATTTAACCTAAGTCATCTAGCTACTATATAGCCACCTGTCCACTCATACACAATATTTCTTACTATGCATATATTGCTATCACTATTTTGTAGCATTTGTGGATAACTAAAATATCAGTTAAAGCTAAAGCATTTTCCTATATTAGAGGTAGAATTATTACTTCAAATCAAGACTCTTGGCTGCATTTCAATTCATTTACCCAGATAAAAATAAATTTAATATTCTATTCACTTAGTTTCTATTTGTCTCAAGGATTAGTAAAAACAAACAAACAAATAAAAAAAGACAAGTTACAGAGAATTGGGGATTATTGGATCATTGATTTAGAAGTAAAAGGGACCTTAAACATTATTTAACTCATGTGAGTTTTATGTGAGGAAACTGAGTTAACAAAAGCTTTAGTGACTAGCTCAAGATCACACAGCCAATGAGAATGAGGGTTTAAAAATACATCAACTGTCTTCAAATTGAGGAATCTGATACATAATAGTGAACTGTCATGTGACCTTAACTTTCAATCTAATCTATTTGACCTCATTGTTTTCCTATTCTCTTCCTGCTCTCAGGAGCATGTGCATAATTTGCATAAACAATAAAGTTTATGAGAAAGGAATAATGATTATAAAGCACTCCACCCACCCAATTCCAGATTATTAAATTATATTCTTTGAATAGTTTTATGGAGATTGTGGGTGAGGAAGATGGACTAGGAAATGGACACTGGTCCATTCCAACTGTGGAATATCTGTCATTTGCCTAAGTATACTGAGATGAATACAACCAATTAACATGTTATATTTCTAAGCTCTCAGTGATTCATTACTAGTAACTATAATATATTCTTTCTTTTACATAAATTCTTTTTCAAGGATGCCTGAAAGCAGACACTGATTGTTTAACAGAAATTTGAAGAATGTATGGCATTTCCTTAATAGATAAATGGCAGTGTTCAGAAAAAGAAATGTTACCTCTCAACAATGAATTCGGTGAAAAAAATTTCCATGTATTAATAATGAGAGAAATGCAAATTAAAAAAAAAATCAAGGTTCCACCTAGATGAAAATGTTACAGAAATGAAAAGGGAGAGGCTTTGGCAGGACAAATTTATTAATATACTCTCAGTGGAGGTGTTACTTTGTCCAGACATTCTGTAAAGATATTGAAGCTATCTGAGAAAAAAGTTTCTAAGCTTTGAAAATCCTGATGCTACTAATCCAACAAATTCCATAAACATTAATTGTCTACAATGTGACAGATACTGTGCTAAGTTCTGGAAATACAGTTAATTTCAAAGAACATCACTGAATTCAAGGAACTTGCAATCTAATGAGAAGGTGGGGAGACATATAAAAAGAGGAAGAAAATGGGGACATCTTGTTCCATAGAGTTGAAATTAGGCAGAAAAGCAATTGCATTCACTGGAGTAAGAGATTTTTAAAAGGTTATTTTCCTACAGCTAAGTAAAAGTAAAACAAAAATGAGATAGATAATACATAATTGATAACAGATAAGAGCAAAATTACCCCATGATATCTTAGGTAGCAGACAATGATAGAAGTACTAGGCACAAACACTAAAGAAGGCTTTAAAGAAGGCACTTAAACAAAAAAGTATAAGGTAACTCAAAAAAGTCAATTTTAATGATCAAATTACTTGTTGGATTATTGTTTTAATAGTATTTTATTTTTCCAGATATATGTAAAGATAGTTTTCAACATCTATTTTTGTGAAAGTATGTGTTTGAAATTTTTCTCCTTTCTTTCCTTATCTATCCCCTCCCTAACATAGCAATCTGATACATATTAAATATGTGCAATTCCTTAAGACATTTTCATAATTGTCATGCTGTGTAAGAAAAATCAGATCAAAAGGGAAAAAAAATGAGAAAAAAATAAAACAAGCAAACAAAAAAAAAATGAAAATGCTGTGCTTTTATTGACATTCAGTCTCCATAGTTCTCTCTCTGGATGTAGATGACATTTTTCATCCCAAGTCTATTGAAATTGCTGTGAATCACTGCATTATTGAGAAGATCCCATCACAACTGATCATCACATAACATTATTATTCTTATGTACAGTGTTCTCTTGGTTCTGCTCCTTGACTTTTGTTCTTGTAAATCTTTCCATGCTTTTCTGAAGTCTGCTTTGATGAATTATTTTAATGGGATACCATCATGCTATAAGAATTGCAAAAAGGACAGATTCAGAGAAAACTTGGAAGATTAGTGTGGTATAGAATTAAGCAAACATCACAAAAAGAACAATTACTACAAAGACTACAGTAATTGGAAAATAAAAGACAAGAACACTGGTCAATGACAAATGAAAGTAACAATTACAATTTCTGATGATAAATATATTTACCATCTTTTGACAGGTGTATGACAAATTAGAGGTATAGAATATTGTGAAGTCTGGGCTATCACCCTGGAGGGTCTTGGGGTCAGCCAGAGTCAGGATAAGTAAAATCCTTGGTCTTTAGGGGGGAGAAGTGAAAGAAGCAGGCAAACTGCCATGAGGCTTAACAATGATGTATCCTGGATTCTCGAGTCCAAAGTCACCTTCTCTCCTCCTTGTTCTGCCACAAAGTGCCACTGGCCCCTCACTTTCTGCCCTCCAATCCTTGCCTCTGATTATCTTAACACCAAACATAGGTAAGCATCAACAATGAGAAGAGCCATTATCCAAACATGCTAATCGAGTCATTGCCTCATATCAAATAGGCAATTAGCCTTAAGTAATTGGTTGTCTGATTCAAGTATATCTTTTCAGAGTTTTCAGGCCTCTACATCTCTCGCTTTCTTTTGTTTTAGAACACAGGTGGTCAAACCCTGCCTGACTTCTCAGGAAGAGAAATGAAAAACACCAAAGGGAAGTGGAGAGTCAAGCAAGATATTGTTAGCGGGTTTCTGGGCTGAAGGCTTTTACTAGAAACAGGTATACACAAACCCATCAGCATGGAAGGTATAATACAAGCACATAGCATTAACACACAAGCTAGCAGTGATGACTCTCCCCACAGCCAGTGCAGGTTCAATGTGGTGTAACAAACATGAATTTTACATATAAGAGGTGATATAACAAACAATATGAATCAACATGGTATTGAAAAAGATGTCCAGAAGTCTTAAAAAGAGGATATGTAAATAACAATCACACATACACCTCATTCAGCAGCCAAGAGATAGTCCAAAACCAATCCATTGTCCATTACTTTATGTGTCAGGGATTCCATGATCCCTGCAAGTTTTTGAAGTCCTGCAACAGTCTTTTTATGTGTTAGGGAATCCAATGACTCCTGCAGATTTTGAAGTGTTGTTACACTCTTATCATATCTCAGGGAATCCAGTGATTCCTGAGGGTTTTCAAGTTTTAAAACAATCTTACATTGCCTTGGGGATTCTAATGATTCCTGAGGATTTTGAAGTCCTACAACAATCTTTTCATGTCTCAGGAATTCCAATGATTATTGAGGGTTTTGAAGTCCTGCATCAGTCTAATTAAGAATTTTTGATGTCCATGAGACAATTGTCATAGCTGCCATGCTTTTTCAGTGGTGGGAACAATCAGCAATGAAACCACTCAATGGTTCTTGGGTCTTCTCCTTTGTTTTAAAAGTCTGCTCCAACTCTCTCCAATGGATAAGGTAAATACGGCTCATTGGCAAATATCTGATTCCTTCTCCATCTATAGAGATATAAGCAAACCCTCTTCCCCAAGCAGTTAACCTATCTGTTCTCTTCCATTCACCACTTTCTGGATTTCTCCCCATCACCTGGCGATTATCTAAAAATAGTGGAGCTGATCGCACTGGAAACTGCCCTTCAAATGGGTTATAAAACCTGTCTGCTGGAGCCAGTGCATTTTTGTCAGAAATTAACAAGTTTATTTTATAAAGAGCTAAATTTAGAAGTTCTCTAGGGTTACCTGTGGCTCCCCCTTTTTGTTTTTGGAGGAGTGTCCTGATGTCTCTGTTTCTCTTCTCTACTATTGCTTGTTCTTGTGTGTAAGTTGCCAGTGGTATACTGTGCACAAAATTGTGCAAAATGTTTAGAAGTATATGCAGGTCCATTGTCTGTTTTTATTGCTTGGTACCCACCCACACTTGCAAATGTTTGTATAAGGAATTCAGTGATGACTCAAGCTGTCTCTTTTGCTGCTGGTATGGCAAAAGTGAATCTGAAAAAGGTGTCTACTACAACATGGATAAAAGATAGATGACCAAAAGATTTATAATGAGTCACATCCATTTGCAAAATTTTATTGGGTCTGAAATCACAAGGGTTCTTCCCTGGAGGGAGCATAGGAGCATAGAAGGCAAGCTTTACAGGCTTTTACTGTGCTCCTAGCTTCCTTTTTTATTATCCCAAATTGCAAACATAAAGCTCGAGCAGCCTGATGATATTTAGAATGAAATTCTTGGGCTTCCTGAAATAAAGGGAAATTGGCCAACATAGAAGACGATTGGACTTTGAATTACCATAAAAAATGCACTATGTGAAAGTGCACTATGAGAGTGGACATGCAAGATATAAATCTTACCTGGATTCTGTCTTACTTGCTCTTGAAGTTCCTTGAAGAGCTGATATATATTGGAAGCTACAAATTTTATTTGGGCTGTGGTACTTCTTTGTACCACACCTACTGAATAGGTCAAATCACATATTATATTTATATCTCCTGGATAATAAGTAAGAGCTAGAATGATTGCATCCAATTCATCCTGCTGAGTGGACTGAAAAGGAGTTCTGACTACTATCTTTACAGTTAAACCACGAGTGTATAAAGCACAAAAGTTATGTTTGGATGCATCTGTAAAGACAGTTGGTGCTTTAAGAGGAATTTTAGAAATTTAGAAATGTGTAAAATTTGGAGCTGTGGCCAATAAAATTTGCTACTCTGGGATGGTTTCACAGCATACATTAATTTATGCATTGGTATAAAAGGTGTATATCTTATCAGGTCTTATCTCTGATAATTGTACTGCTCACTTAATGGCCTCTAATAAAATTATAACCACAAACACTGGGTAAGGAGTAAGGCTTTGTTCTGGTTGTGCCAGGAGGTTCACACACTCTATCACAGTCTCCTTGATGAAGGACTGCTGGGGGTGGCTCTTTTGTGGCAAAAACTGATATTTTCAAGGGTTTTTGAGTGACTTTCAATCACATTGGATAAAGGCAGTTCAACTTTCTCAAAGCCTCTTGAGCTTCTTTTGTAAGCTGGCATGGTAAGTTTAAAATGTCATGTAATGGTTGCAATTGATAGGTAGTCAAGCCTAACACTGGATGCATCCATTGGATATCTCCTATCAATTTCTGAAAATCATTTAAGGTGTTTAGCTTCTCTGTTCTTAAGGACAGTTTTTGAAATATAAGCACCTTAGGGTATACTTCATATCCTAAATATTGAAAAGGAGCATGTCTTTGAATTTTTTCTGGAGCTATGTACAATTTGTAGTATCTTAGTGTTTCTAGGGTCTTTTGTAGACATGCTTCTAATATTTGTTCCTCAGGTGCACATCCCAATTTATCATCCATGTAATGTAATAATATTACTTTTGGAAATGCTATTCTTACTGGAGTAAGAGTAGCAGCAACATACATTTGACACATCATAGGGCAATTTTTCATTCTCTGTGGCAAAACTGTCCATTCATACATTTTATAAGGCTCATGTAAGTTAACCCTGGGCACTGAAAAAGCAAATTGTTTTACTTATCTAGAGGGATAGAATATAAACAACCCTTAATGTCTATGATACAAAGAGGCCATTCTCTAGGCAATTGAGTAGGAGATGGAAATGCAGGCTGAGGAGTTCCCAGTTTCCATCTGTTCATCTACTTTTCTTAAATCAGTCCACATCCTCCATTTTCCAGATTTCTTTCTTACTACAAATACTGGAAATTCCAAGGACTTAGAGAAGGTCAAGTTGCTCCTGTACTATATCTAATAAGGCCTGAGTTTTATTACTAGCTAAGGGCCACTGTTCTATTCACACTGATATATCAGTTTTCCTTTGGATAGGAACAGGTGAGAGTGTTGGCAGGCCTTCAAAAGCAGCCCTGCCTAAAAAAACAAAGTACTCATTTGTAATTTTAACTGTTGTAAGATATCTCTTACCAACAGATTGATGGGGATTTTTTCAGTTATAAAAGGAGTAAAAACTGTTTCGCCTTCAAATGTCCATTTCAAAGGCATAGTACTAATTTCACCTGCTGTTAGTCCTCCTATGACAGACATGTAGATGTCTGCCTTAATCTTTGACCAGTGACTGGGCCAGTTAGCTCCTCTAACGACTGTATGATCTGTAGCTGTGTTTACCAATCCTTCTAATGGTATGCCATTTTTATATAGATCGTGTGCATAGTATGGTCAGCTGTCATTACTGTAGTTAGAATATTTCTGGATTCTGTTGCTTGGAGTCAGAATCTGGGCAACTATGAGCAGATAGCTTATTAGGATTCTGTATCAGTAAACCTGATGCTACTATTTCTCCTGGTTGATAAGTCATACAATGTCTACTTGTATTAGTGACTGGGCTATTATCTACATATCCCTTAGTTTCCCACATCAGTGTATGGATGAACACTGTTTTATAAGTACTCTCAGAACCCCAGAGATTCTACTAAAAAGCTATTACAAATAATTCATAATTTTAGCAAAGTAGCTGGCTACAAAATAAATCCCCATAAATCCTCAGCATTTTTATACATCACCAACAAAACCCAACAGCAAGAGATACAAAGAGAAATTCCATTCAGAATAACTGTTGATACCATAAAATATTTGGGAATCTATCTACCAAAAGAAAGTCAGGAATTATATGAGCAAAATTATAAAAAAGTCTCCACACAAATAAAGTCAGACTTAAATAATTGGAAAAATATTAAGTGCTCTTGGATCGGCCGAGCAAACATAATAAAGATGACAATACTCCCTAAACTAATCTATTTAGCGCTATACCAATCAGACTTCCAAGAAAATATTTTAATGATCTAGAAAAAATAACAACAAAATTCATATGGAACAATAAAAAGTCGAGAATCTCAAGGGAATTAATGAAAAAAAAAAATCAAATGAAGGTGGCCTAGCTGTACCTGATCTAAAATTATATTATAAAGCAGCAGTCACCAAAACCATTTGGTATTGGCTAAGAAATAGATTAGTGGATCAGTGGAAAAGGTTAGGTGCACAAGACAGAATAGTCAACTATAGCAATCTAGTGGTTGACAAACCCAAAGACCCTAACTTCTGGGATAAGAATTCATTATTTGATAAAAACTGCTGGGATAATTGAAAATTAGTATGGCAGAAATTAGGCATGGACCCACACTTAACACCATATACCAAGATAAGATCAAAATGGGTCCATGACCTAGGCATAAAGAACGAGATTATAAATAAATTAGAGGAACATAGAATATTTTATCTCTCAGACTTGTGGAGGAGAAAGAAATTTGTGACCAAAGATGAACTAGAGACCATTACTGATCACAAAATAGAAAATTTTGATTACTTCAAATTAAAAGGCCTTTGTACAAACAAAACTAATGCAAAGAAGATTAAAAGGGAAGCAACAAACTGGGAAAACATCTTCACAGTTAAAGGTTCTGATAAAGGCCTCATTTCCAAAATATATAGAGAACTGACTCAAATTTATAAGAAATCAAGCCATTCTCCAATTGATAAATGGTCAAAGGATATGAACAGACAATTTTCAGAGGATGAAATTGAAACTATTACCACTCATATGAAAGAGTGTTCCAAATCATTATTGATCAGAGAAATGCAAATTAAGACAACTCTGAGATACCACTACACACCTGTCAGATTGGCTAAGATGACAGGAAAAAATAATGATGAATGTTGGAGGGGATGCGGGAAAACTGGGACACTAATGCATTGTTGGTGGAGTTGTGAACGAATCCAACCATTCTGGAGAGCAATCTGGAATTATGCCCAAAAAATTATCAAATTGTGCATACCCTTTGATCCAGCAGTGTTTCTATTGGGCTTATATCCCAAAGAAATACTAAAGAAGGGAAAGGGACCTGTATGTGCCAAAATGTTTGTAGCAGCCCTATTTGTAGTGGCTAGAAACTGGAAAATGAATGGATGCCCATCAATTGGAGAATGGCTGGGTAAATTGTGGTATATGAATGTTATGGAATATTATTGTTCTGTAAGAAATGACCAGCAGGATGAATACAGAGAGGACTGGCGAGACTTACATGAACTGATGCTGAGTGAAATGAGCAGAACCAGGAGATCATTATACACTTCGACAACGATATTGTATGAGGATATATTTTGACGGAAGTGGATTTCTTTGACAAAGAGACCTGAGTTTCAATTGATAAATGATGGACAGAAGCAGCTACACCCAAAGAAAGAACACTGGGAAATGAATGTGAACTATCTGCATTTTTGTTTTTCTTCCTGGGTTATTTATACCTTCTGAATCCAATTCTCCCTGTGCAACAAGAGAACTGTTTGGTTCTGCAAACATATATTGTATCTAGGATATACTGCAACATATCCAACATATATAGGACTGCTTGCCATCTAGGGAGGGGGTGGAGGGAGGGAGGGGAAAAATCGGAACAGAAATGAGTGCAAGGGATAATGTTGTAAAAAAAATTACCCTGACATGGATTCTGTCGATATAAAGTAATTATTAAATAAAAGTTAAAAAAAAAAGTACTCTCAGAAGGTGAAATGAGGAAGGGATCCATAGGCTGGAGAGGAACAGATTTCACCTGTCCAGGGGGTATCTCAGTATGTCAGCTGCATACAACTCTATTTTCCCCAATTGTAATCCCTTTCTCCCATCAGGTTCCTTCCTGGCTGATTGATTGTATAATCCCCTTTCTCCCATCAGATTGCTTCCTGGCTGATTGGTCATGTGTGAGTATTGCACTTCTAAATGCTCTCTGTGTGTAGCATTGGCTGCCAAGTATTTTTTGCTTTGGGTCCTGGGATTGGGCCTCTCATCCCATTTCCCTGAATCAGCCTACATTCTGGTGCCCAATGAAGCCTCTGTTGCATTTTGGACATGGGGTTTTGGTCTTGTTCTGCCCTCCTGTTATCTCACTCTGTCTCTATGCTAATATTGAGCTTTATTGCCGAGTCTCTCTGGAAGTTCCTTTTACAAACCTCATTCACATTTTCTTTAGAAATTTGCCTTATCATAATTTCTGTTGCTGCATTTTCACCAATAGTTTGTATGACAGCTGTCTGTAGACATTCCACAAAATCAGCAAGGTTTGATTTGTACCTTGCTCTATTTTTGTGAAGGCCTCTCCTCTATCCTCTTGATCTGGGAGAAAACCCCATGCTTTGATAGCAGCAGAAGCAATTTGCTCATATGGTGCTATGGGGTAATGGATCTGTGCTGAAATGTCTGCATAGGAACCTACACTTTTTAGTTGGTCACAGGTGATTGGAGTATTAACTCTGGTTTGCCTATTTCATTGGGCTTGTATCCCACAGAGCTCACTATATTAAGAAAGCCACAAGAAGTTGTGTCCAGGTTCTGTGCATGTCCTTGCTACAGATTTCCAATCACTACGGGTTAAAATTCCATAAGCCAAATTCTGTAATAACATCTTAACATAAGATGATGTAGCCATATAAAGAATGCAAGCCTTTTTCAGTTCTTTGAGGATTTCTAGATCAAAAGGAGTGTATCTTCTCCTTTCTTGACCTGAAGAGTTAAACTGTTGATCACAGGATACATTTCTATTCTCAAATCAGCTGTATTCCACTCTTCTTCTGTGGCTTTAAGTAGTGCCTTTTGTAATCTAATCATAGGAGAGGGTGATTGCTAGGGGGAGGTGCTGGTGCCCAGTGAAGAACCTCGTTGTGCAGATTAGCAACTGCCCTGAGGCAGTTTGGATATGTAAACAGGGAGACAACAGAATTCACAGGCTATTAATGAACTCTCTAAGAAAAAATCCCCCAAAATAGAACAGGCTATTAATGAACTATCTAAGAAAAAATCCCCAGAACCAGATGGATTTACATTCTACCAAATATTTCAAGAACAATTAATTCCAATACTATATAACCTATTTGAAAAAAATAGGGAATAAATTACTCCTATAAAATGCCTTTTATAACACAGACATTATACTGATACCTAAAACAGGTAGCACAAAAACAGAGAAAGAAAATTATAGACCCATCTCACTAATGAATATTGATACAAAAATCTTAAATATAATATAAGCAAAGATATTACTGAAAATCATTCTCAGGATAATACACCATGACTAAGTAGAATTTATAATAGGAATGCAGAGCTGCTTCAATATTAGGAAAATTCTTAGCATAATTGATATATCAATAACCAAATTAATAGAAACCATGTGATCATCTCAATATATGCTGGGCACTTCTGTAGCTTGGCCAGTACTAACCAGGTCTGATTCACCTGGGGGGAAAAGGGCAGAATTCTTCCCAGAGCACTCCCATACCTCACTGCAATTTTCAGCCTGTTCACAAGTTAGCTGCCTTCCATATACCTATCCCTGCATGGCAGAGGAAGCTGGTAACCTTCTTGCCCTGAAAGCAAACCCTAAAGGCTTTAAAAAATGAGTAAAAAAAATCAAAAGGAAGATAGAAAGCTTCTATACAGAATGAGAGCAGGTAGGAACCCTGAGGAAATTAATGGCAAACAGTCTCCAGACAATACTCCAAAGAGAAATGTTACCTGGCCCTCATCACATAACTCTCTCCTAAAAGAAACTATTAAAAATTGTCAAAGAGAGTTAGAAGATAAATGAGGAAAGGAAAGTGAAGCTATGCAAGAGAGTAACAACTTCCTAAAATGTGAATTGGAAAAGGAATATAACACCCAGGAAGTTCAGGGAAACAGAATTTGTGAATTGGAAAAGGTTTAAAAAAATCCCAGGAAAGCAGGATTTGTGAATTGGAAAAGATAAAGAATTCTCACAAAAGTAGGATTTGTGGCTTGGAAAAAGAAAATAACTCACTAAAAAAAAAATAGTGAAATGGAAAAAAATTCCGTAGAGCAAAAAAACTCATTTAAAAACTCAATTGCACATATATGAAAAGAAGTAAAAAAAAAAAAAAAAGCTAATGAAGAAAATAACTCATTAAAAATCAGAACTGAACAAATAGAAACCAATGATTCATTGATACATCAAGAATCAGTCAAGAAAAAAAAACAACAAAAAAAGAATAATTATTTAAAAAATTATTAAATATCTACTTGGAAAAAATGATCTAGGGGAAACGATCTGAGGATTATTGGACTTCCTGAAAATTATAATGAAAAAAAAAAAGAACCTAGATATCATTTTACAAGAAATCATCAAAGAGAACTGTTGTCCAGATGTAATAGAATCAGTAGGTAAAATAGACATTGAAAGAATCCATCGAACACTTTCTGAAAAAGACCCTAAAATAAAAACTCCAAGGAATATTGTAGCCAAATTTCAGAACTATCAGATTATAGAAAAAATATTACAAGCAGCCAGGAAAAAATTCAAATGCTTAGGTGCCACAATAAGGATCACTCAAGACCTGGCTGCCTCAATATTAAAGGAACAAAGGTCCTGGAATCTGATATTCCAAAAGGCAAAATAACTTGGAATGCAGCCAAGAATAAATTACCCAGCCAAGCTTTTCCGGGGAAGAAGATGGACATTTAATGAAAGAGATGAATTCCATTTGTTTCTAAGGAAAAAACCAGACCTAAACAAAAAATATGATCTCCAATCATAGTACTCAAGAGAAGCAGAAAAGGTAAAAGGAACTCTTGAGAACTGTATTTCTGTTGTGGATATACTTAAAGACTGCCTGTATTATTTGATTTTACTGATCTAATATAAAAATGGAAGTAGAAGTGGAAAGGGGATAGTGTCAGAAAAAGGAGAAAGGAGAGAAAAAAAGAGGGAAACTACATCCCACAAAGAGGCAAAGGAAATCTATCATATCTGAGGGAATTTAGAGAGGGGGAGGAACATTGTGTGAATCTTACTGTCGTCAGAGTTGGCTCAAAGAGAAAATAATTGACATATTTGTTGTACAGAGAATCTTCTCTCACCTCATTAAAAATGGGGAAAGAAAAAAGGAAAAGGAAAAGAGTAATGAGGGAAGGGTACAAAAAAGGGAAAGAGATTCAAAGAGGGGAGAGAGGGATCCTAAAGAGAAGTGAGCAGCGTGACACAAGTGGGGCCCATAAGTTTAAAACTGGGAAAGAGTGTTGGGGGGGGGGGCAAGAAAAAGAAAAGCATAATCTGGGGATAATAAGATGGCAGGAAATACAAATTAGTAATTTTAACATAAATGTGGATAGGACAAAATCTCCCACTTAGTATAGGTGGATAGCAGACTGGATGAAAAATCGGAACTCTAAAATATGTTGTTTACAGGAAACACATTTAAAGCAGGGAGATACAACAGAGTAAAGATAAAAGGCTGGAGCAGAATCTATTATATTTCAGGTGAAGTAAAAAAAGCAGGGGTAGCCATCCTTATCTCAGATAAAGCAGATGCAAAAATTGATCTAATCAAATGAGATAAGCAAGATATATCTTACTAAAGGGTAGCATAGACAACAAAGCAATATCAATACTAAACATATATGTAACAAGTAGTATAGCAGCTAACTTTCTAAAGGAGAAGTTAAGAGAGTTGCAAGAAGAAATTGACAGCAAAACTATAATAGTGAGAGACCTCAACCATGTACTCTCAGAATTAGACAAGTCAAACCACAAAACAAAGAAGAAAGAAAGTAAAGAGATAAATATAATATTAGAAAAATTAGGTATGGTAGATCTGTGAAGAAAACTGAATGGAGACAAAAAGGAATATACTTTCTTCTAAACAATTCATGGAACCTATTCAAAAATTGACCATATATTAGGACATAAAGACTTCAAAATTAAATGCAAGAAGGCAGAAATAGTAAAAGCTTTTTTTTTTCTCAGATCACAAAGCAATAAAAACTAGATCCAACAAATAGTTAGGGATAAATAGACCAAAGTAATTAGAAACTAAACAATCTCATCTGAAAGCATGATTGGGTGAAACAGCAAATTATAGAACAATTAATAATTTCGCTCAAGATAAGGACAATGATGAGACATCATAACAAAATTTGTGGGATGCAGCCAAAGCAGTAATAAGAGGAAATTTTATATTCTTAGAGGCTTACTTGAATAAAATAGAGAAAGAGAAGATCAATGAATTGGGCTTGCAACCAAAAAAGCTAGAAAAAGACCAAATTAAAACCCCTCAATCAAATGCTAAATTTGAAATTCTAAAATTAAAAGGAGAAATTAATAATATTGAAAGTTAAAAAAAACAAACTATTGAACTAATAAATAAAACTAAGAGTTGGTTCTATGAAAAGAACAATAAAATAGATAAGCCTTTGGTAAATCTGATTAGAAAAAGGAGAGAGGAAAATCAAATTAATAGTCTTAAAAATGAAAAGGGAGAACTTTACAAAAGTGAAGAGGAAATTAGAGAAATAATAAGGCATTACTTTGCCCAACTTTATGCCAATAAATTTGATAACCTAAGAGAAATGGATGACTACTTCCATAAATATAAGCTTCCCAGATTGACAGAGGAGGAAGTGAATTGCTTGAATAGTTTCATTTCAAAAAAAAAAAAGAAATAGAACAAGCTATCAATCAACTCCCTAAGGAAAAATCCCCAGGACCAGATGGATTTACATATGCATTCTACCAAACATTTAAAGAACAATTGGCCGCAATGCTATATAAATTATTTGATAAAATAGGGAATGAAGAAGGCCTACCAAATTCCTTTTATGACAAACAGATGATACTGATACCTAAACCAGGTAGGTTGAAAACAGAGAAAGAAAATTATAGGCCAATCTCCCTAATGAATATTGATGCTAAAATCTTAAATAAGATATAAGCAAAAAGACTACAGAAAATCCTCCCCAGGATAATACATAATGATAACATAGGATTTATACCAGGAATGCAGGGCTGGCTCAATGTTAGGAAAATTATCAGTATAATTGGCCATATACCAAACATAATCATATAATTGGCCATAACCAAATTAATAAAAAACATATGATCATCTCAATAGATGCAGAAAAAAGCATTTGTTAATATCCAACATCCATTGCTATTAAAAACACTTCAGAGTATAGGAATAAATGGACTTTTCTTTAAAATAATCAGCAACATCTATTTAAAACCATCAATAAGCATCATATGTGATTGGGGAAAACTGCAACCATTCCTAATAAGATCAGGAGTGAAACAAGGTTGCCCACTATCGCCGTTACTGTTCAATATTGTATTAGCAATGTTAGCTTTGGCAATAAGAGTTGAGAACAAGATTAAAGGAATTAGAGTAGGCAATGAGGAAACCAAATTATCTCTCTTTGCTGAGGATATGATGGTATACTTAGAGAACCCCAGAGATTCTACTAAAAAGTTACTAGAAATAATCCAACTTTAGCAAAGTTGCAGGATTCAAAATAAACCTACATAAATCATCAGCATTCTCATATATCACTAACAAAATGCAACCATAAGAGTTACAAAGAGAAATTCCATTTAAAGTAACTACTGATAGTATAAAATACTTAGGAATCTATCTACCAAGGGAAAATCAGAAACTTTATGAGCAAAATTACAAAACACATACCACACAAATTAAGTCTGATCTAACCAATTTTTAAAAATATAAAATGCTCTTGTATAAGGTAAGCAAATATAATAAAGATGACAATACTACCTAAAATAATGAATTTGTTTAGCACTATTCCAATCAGATTCCCAAAAAAACTATTTTAAAGACCTAGAAAAAATAACAACAAAGTTCATATAGAAAAACAAAAGGTCAAGAATTTCAAGGGAATTAATGAAAAAAAAAATCAAATGAAAGTAGCTTAGGTGTACCAGATCTAAAATCATATTATAAAGCAGCAGTTACCAAAACCATTTGGTATTGGCTAAGGAATAGATTAGTTGATTAATAGAATAGGTTAGGTTAAAAGGACAAAACAGTAAATAACTATAGCAATCTAGTGTTTGATAAAGCCAGAGACCCCAGCTTTTGGGATAAGAACTTACTGTTTGACAAAAAATTGCTTGGAAAATTGGAAACTAGTATGGCAGAAATTAGGCATCAACCCACACGTAATACCAAAAATCAAAATAAGATAAAATGGGTTCATCCTAAACATAAAGAAAGAGATTATAAATAAATTAGAGGAACATAGTACAGTTTACCTCTCAGACCTGTGGAAGAGGAAGGAATTTATGACCAAAAAAGAACTAGAGAGCATTACTGAACAAAAAATAGAAAATTTTGATTATATCAAACTGAAAAGTTTTTGTACAAACAAAACTAATGCAGACAAGATTAGAAAGGAAGCAATAAACTGGGAAAATATTTTTACAGTCAAAGGTTCTGATAAAGGACTCATTTCCAAAATATATAGAGAATTGACTCTAAATTATAAGAAATCAAGCCACTCTTCAATTGATAATGGTCAAAGGATATGAACAGACAATTCTCAGATGATGAAATTGAAACTATTTCTGCTCATATGAAATGGTGTTCCAAATCACTATTGATTAGAGAAGTGCAAATTAAGACAACTCTGAGATACCACTACACACCTGTCAGATTGGCTAGAGTGACAGGGAAAGATAATGTGGAATGTTGGAGGGGATGTGGGAAAACAGGGACACTGATACATTGTTGGTGGAATTGTGAACACATCCAGCCATTCTGGAGAGCAATTTGGAACTATGCTCAAAAAGTTATCAAACTGTGCATACCTTTTGATCCAGCAGAGTTTCTACTGGGCTTGTACCCCAAAGAGATACTAAAGAAGGGAAAGGGACCTGTATGTGCCAAAATGTTTGTGGCAGCCCTGTTTGTAGTGGTTAGAAGCTGGAAAATGAATGGATGCCCATCAATTGGAGAATGGTTGAGTAAATTGTGGTATATGAATGTTATGGAATATTATTGTTCTGTAAGGAATGACCAGCAGGATGAATACAGAGAGGACTGGCGAGACTTACATGAACTGATGCTAAGTGAAATGAGCAGAACCAGGAGATCATTCTATACCTCAACAATGATAATGTTTGAGGATGTATTCTGATGGAAGTGGATCTCTTCGAGAAAGAGAGCTAATTCAGTTTCAAATGATCAAAGATGGGCAGAAGCAGCTACACCCAAAGAAAGAACACTGGGAGATGAGGAAAAAGATGAGACATCATACCAAAATTTCTGGGATGCAGCCAAAACAGTAATATGGGGAAATTTTATATCCTTAGAGGTTTACTTGAATAAAAGAAAGAAATTGAAAATCAATTAATGGACTTGCAATTTACAAAGTTAGAAAAAGAACAAATTAAAAACTCCCAATCAAATACTAAACTTGAAATTCTAAAATTAAAAAATGAAATTAATAATATTGAAAGTAAAAAAAAAACAACTATTGAACTAATAAATAAAACTAAGAGTTGGTTTTATGGAAAATCAATAAAATTGATAAACCTTTGGTAAATCTGATTAGAAAAAAGAGAGATGAAAATCAAATGAGTAATCTTAAAAATGAAAAGGGAGAAGTTTCCACCAATGAAGAGGAAATAATAAAGATTACAATACTACCTAAACTAATCTATTTATTTAGCACTACACAAATCAGACTCCCAAAAACTATTTTAATGACCCAGAAAAAATGACAACAAAGTTTATATGGAAAAACAAAAAGTCAAGAACTTTACAGGAATTAATGAAAATCAATCAAATTTAGATGGCCCAGCTATACCAGATCCAAAATTATATTATAAAGCAGCGGTTACCCAAACCGTTTGGTATTGGCTAAGAAATAGACTAGCTGATCAATGGAATAGGTTAGGTTCAAAGAACAAAACAGCCAATAACTTTAATAATCTAGTGTTTGACAAACCCAAAGACCCCAGCTTTAGGGATAAGAACTCACTATTTGACAAAAATTGCTGGGAAATTGGAAATTAATATGGCAGAAACTAGGTATTGACCCACACTTACCACTGTACACCAAGATATGGTCAAAATGGGTTCATGACCTTGACATAAACAATGAGATTATAAATAAATTAGAGGAACCCAGAATAGTTTACTTCTCAGACCTATGGAAGAGAAAGGAATTTATGACCAAAGAAGAACTATAGACAATTATTGATCACAAAAGAGAAAATTTTGATTATATCAAATTGAAAAGTTTTATACATGCAAAACAAATGCAGATAAGATTACAAGGGAAACAATAATCTGGGAAAACATTTTTACATTCAAAGGTTCTGATAAAGGTCTCATTTCTAAAATATATAGAGAATTGACTCTAATTTATAAGAAATCAAGCCATTCTCCAATTCATAAATAGCCAAAGGATGTGAACAGACAATTCTCAGATGAAGAAATTGAAACGATTTCTAACTATATCAAAAAATGCTCCAAGTCATTATTAATCAGAGAAATGCAAATTAAGACAACTCTGAGATACCACTACACACCTATCAGATTGGCTAGAATAACAGGGAAAGATAATGTGGCATGTTGGAGGGGATGTGGGAAAACAGGGACACTGATACATTGTTGGTGGAATTGTGAATACATCCAGCCATTCTTGAGAGTAATTTGGAACTATGTTCAAAAAGTTATCAAACTGTGCATACGCTTTGATACAGCAGTGTTTCTACTGGGCTTATATTCCAAAGAAATATTAAAGAAAGAAAAGGGACTTGTATGTGCACAAATATTTGTGGCACGTCTCTTTGTAGTGGCCAGAAACTGGAAACTGATTGCATGCCCATCAATTGGAGAATGGCTGAATAAATTGTGGTATGTGAATATTATAGAATATTATTGTTCTACAAGAAATGACCAGCAGGATGATTTCAGAAAGGCCTGGAGAGACTAACATGAACTGATGCTGAGTGAAATGAGCAGGACCAGCCGATCATTATACACTTCAACAGCAATACTATATAATGATCCATTTTGATGGACGTGGCCCTCTTCAACAATGAGATGAACCAAATCACTTCCAATAGAGCAGTAATGCACTGACCCAGGTACATCCAGCGAAAGAGAGATGACTATGAACCATTACATAGAATTCTCAATCCCTCTATTTTTGTCTATCTGCATTTTTGATTTCCTTCACAGGCTAATAGTGCACTATTTCAAACTCCATTTTTTCTGTACAGCAGAATAACTGATGAGACATGTGTACTTGTATTGTATTTAATTTATACTTTAACATATTTAACATGTATTGGTCAATCTGCCATTTGGGGGAGGGTATGGGGGGGGATGAGGTGAAAAAGTGGAACAAAAGGTTTGGCAATTGTCAATGCTGCAAAATTTCCCATGCATATAACTTGCCCCGCCTCATACCCATCCCTAGTATTAAACTTATGGGCCCCACTTGCGTCACACAGGTCTCCCTCTTTAGGATCCTTCCCTCCTCCCTTTGAATCTCTTCCCCTTTCTTGTACCCTTCCCTTATTACTCTTTTTCCTTTTCCCTTTTCTCTTACCACTTTTTAATGAGGTGAGAGAATATTCTCTGTTAAATAAATATGTCAATTATTTTCTCTTTGTATCAACTCTGATGAGAGTAAGACTCACACCATGTTTCTTTCCCTCTCTGCAGTTCCCTCAGATATGATGTTTCCTTTGCCTCATCATGAGATGTAGTTTCCCTCTTTTTATCTCCCCTTTTCCCTTTTTCTGACACTATCCCCTTTCCATTTTTACTTCCCTTTTTTGTGTTATATCAGTAAAATCAAATTATACATGTGGTTTTTATGTATATCCACATTAGAAATACATTTCTCAAGAATTCCTTTTACCTTATTCTGCTTCTCTTGAGTCCTATGATGGGAGATCAATTTTTTTTTTAGATCTGTTTTTTTTTTCCTTACAAACAAATGGAATTCCTCTGTTTCATTAAATGTCCATGGAAGAAAATGCTCAGTTTAACTGGGTAGTTTATTCTTGGCTGCATTCCAAGTTATTTTTTCTTTTGGTATATCAGATTCCAGGACTATCGATCCTTTAACGTTGAGGCAGCCAGATCGTGAATGGCCTGTATTGTGGCACCTCAGTATTTGAATTGTTTTTTCCTGGCTGCTTGTAATATTTTTTCTTTAGACTGATAGTTCTGAAATTGGTTCACAATATTCCTTGGAGTTTTTATTTTAGGGTCTTTTTCAGAAGGTGTTCAATGAATTCTTTGAACGCCTATTTTACTTTCTAGTTCTATTACTTCTGGGCAGTTCTCTTTGATGATTTCTTGTAAAATAGTATCTAGGCTCTTTTTTCCATCATAATTTTCAGAAAGTCCAATGATCTTTAGGTTATCGCTCCTAGATCTATTTTCCAGGTCTGTTGTTTTTCCAAGTAAAGACTTGAGGTTTTTTTCTAATCTTTTTTTTTTTTTTTTTTTTTTGGTTTTGCTTGACTGATTCTTGATGTCTCAACAAATCAGTCATTTCTATTTGCTCAATTCTTGTAATGGGGTGAAGCTCAAATTGATGCACTGAGGTCCCAAGCACGTGTATTAATATATATTTTTGGAGAAAGAATGGCCCCCACCCAGTCTTGGTGCAAGTCCTGATGTATTGCATAGGAAATGATGATTTTGGTGGGTGGAGGCAGAGGGGCAGAGAGAGAAGCAGAAAGGGACTGCTGGCTGGCGTCTTGTTGCAGCTGCTCACATTGTTAATCCCCCTTCACCTCAAAAAGAATAAAGATTGAAGATTTTCCTGGCTCTGGCTGATTTTAAAATATGCGGTCATCACAAGTTCTGATTTTTAGTAAGTTATTTTCTTCATTAGCTTTTTTACTTCTCTTTCTGTATGTCCAATTGAGTTTTTAAATGAGTTGTTTTGCTCTATGGCATTTTTTCCCATTTTACATTTTTTTTAGTCAATTATTTTCTTTTTCCAATTCACAAATCCTACTTTCTTGGGAATTCTTTACCTTTTCCAATTCATAAATTCTGTTTCCTTGCAGTTCTTGAAAGTTTTTTTTTACCTTTTCCAATTCACATTTCAGGAAGTTGTTGCTCTCTTGCATAGCTTCTCTTCCCTTTCCCCATTTTTCTTCTAGTTCTCTTTTAAGGTTTTTAATAGTTTTATGTAGGGGACCAACAATTGTCTGGAGACTGTCTGCTATTAATCTCCTTGGGGTTGAAAAACTGCTTTCTTTCTATATAGAACCTATTGATTATCCTTTTGATTTTTTTTTTTTTACTCATTTTGTTAAAGTCTGTATGGTCTGCCTTTTGACCATAACTAGGAGGTTACCAGCTTCCTCTGCAGAGCAAGGATAGGTGTATGCATGGATAGCTGTCCTCCCAACTGGCTACAAAGAGTAGCGAGGAATAGGAGTGCTCTGCGAAAGACTCAGGCTGGAATTAACTCAGGCCTGCACTGCGGAGTTGCAGAACTGTTCTGTGCGGGTTAATGACTACTCTGGGGCTGGAAGCTGCACAATGAAAGTGTCACTACCCCAGGCCAAAGCCTGCCCTGGGGGTGTGGGTATTAGTGGCTGACCAGTGAATATTCCCACAGAGATCAGAAGTGTTCCTACCCAGGGAAGCACAATTGGTTTTGAAAATTCTACTGCCCTAGGCCGAGTCCCACACTGTGCAAATTACAGGCCACCCCAGGCTGTGACCCCCTGCTGTGCAGATTTTTAACTGCCCCAGCAAAAGCCCTGTGCTTCAGGATGTGGCTGCAGGGCTGTTATGGTCTGCGTTAGGTCACTTCCGGTTTTGGGTGGTCATAGACAGATCTTGTTAGGTTCTGGTGTTTTTTAGAGAGTACCCTCTATCTTTGGCTTTAATTTCTCTGCCAGTTCACTGCTTTATAATTAAGGCAGAGCAGTTAGCCTATGGAAGAGTTGTCTGTAGGCCCAGAGGTCATCCCCGCCCCTGGTCTGCTCCAGAGGCTACTCTCTCCCTGCCTGTGCTGGTCTGTTTCTGGCCCCTCAGGACAAACCTTTCCTGCCGATCTTCCAGATTATCTTCAGCTGGTAAGTTGTTGTTCTTCTAAACTTCGTGGGTTTTACCAGTCAAGCATATTTTTGAGGCTGAATTTAATAGTTGGTCATGAGGGCATGACAGGAGCTTAGAAAGTCTCGTGTGCCTTCTCCAATATCTTGGCCCCACCTAGGATATAACTTGTAAATAAAAAGCTATAATAAAAAAAAAAGAAAAATAAATAAATAAAAAGCTATAATAAATAAATAAATAAACTATGTGAAAAGGATGAAGAATCAGATAAGAATGGAGTTAAGTACAATTCTGAGTTTGGCACTTCAAAGCAGGGGCATTTCCTATCCCCTGACCTACTTCCCTCAATTAACCCTTTATAGGTGGAAGGAGAACCAGGAGGGGGAGAAGCAGTGACACAATCAGCAGAACTTATGAAGCAGCCTATAACTAGATTACAAAAAGCATTGGTTAAAGTAAAAAATGAAGAACAGGATATATCTGATTTTAAAATGTATGCATACCCTGTGAGTAAAAAGCTTGACTCTTCAGGTCAAAAAAAGGAGAACATACACTTCTTTTGATCTGGAAAAAATTAAGAATTTTTCAAAAGGTTGCACTCTTTATGGGGCTACATTATCTTATGTTAAGATCTTACTAGATAATTTGGCTTATGAAATGTTAACACCCAGTGATTGGAAATCCATAGCAAAGACATGTTTAGAAACTGGACAAAACTTGTTGTAGCTTTCAGAGTATTATGAATTATGTAGGATTCAAGCCCAATCTATATAGGCAAACTGGAGTTAACATATAAATCACCTTTGACCAACTATCAGATGAAGGTCAATATGCAGAGAATTCAGCACAAATTAATTATCCCATAGAAGCACATGAACAAATTGTTACTGTTGCTATAAAAACTTGGGGGTACTCTCCCAGGGAAAGATTGGGGGAGGGAAGCCTTCACAAAAACAGAGCAAGGTCTCAAGGAACCCTTTGTGGATTTGTGGGACGTCTGGAAAGAGCTGTCACAAGAACCCCTGGAAAAAATGCAGCTACAAGAATTATGATAAGACAACTTACTAAGGAAAATGCTAATGAGGTTTGCAGAAGAATTATATGGGAATTACACAAAAATGCTCCTTTAGAGGAGATCATAAGATGCTGTGCCACAGTGGGCACACATCCTTATTATACCCAGACTATGGCGAACATAGAAAGACAGGGTCCCTCTTGGCAAGGGATTTCTAGAGAAACTTGTCGATGTTTTCAGTGTGAAAAAATAGGACATTTGAGAGCTCAGTGTAGATATAGAGATAGAATGAAAGTCTGATGACCACACTAACACCCAGGACACCCCAGAATCATCCAGAGCTAGGATAAGTAAAAGTCCTCAACCTTTATTCTTGGTCCCCAGATGCAGGATTGAACAGGATGGAAGCAGAATCTCCACAACCACCTTCTCCCTTATCTTCCGCCCAAGAGTGTGTCTGGCTAGTCTTACTCCACCCTCTAGTCCTTCTTACAATCCCCTATTCACCAATCATTGAGCCAATACGGATAGTGGAAAGGACTATTTTCCAAGCATATGCCCATAGAGTACTGTCCAATCAGTAGTTAGCCTCAAGTGTTTGGCAGTCCTGACCTCAGTGCATTGATTCAATAGTTTCAGCCCTCTACATCTCCCACTTTCTTTTGTTTTAGAACACAGGTGGTCACACCATCCCTGATTTCTCGGAATGGTGAGAGCCCCCAAAAAGAGGTGATCACCCCGCCCCTGACTTCTCAGGAAGGGAAGTGAAAGCATTAAAAGGAGATGATCATGCCCTTCCTGACATCTCAGGAAGGGAGATGAAAAACACCAAAGGGAAGTGGGGATTGCTAGTGGATTTCTGGGCTGAAGGCTCTTATTAGAAGCAGGTATGCACAAACCCATCAGCATGGGAGATATTACAAAAACACATAGCAACAACACAGAGGCTATTAGTGGTGACTCTCCTCACAACCAATGCAGGCTTAATGCTGTGCAACAAACATGAATTGTATGTGAAAGTAGTGATATAACAAACAATATAAATCAATATGGTATTATAAGAGATTTCCAGAAGTCCTAGAAGGAAGATATGTAAATAACAGTCACATCTTCAGCAGCCAAGAAATAGTCCAAAACCAATTTATTGTCCATTGCTTCATGTGCCAGGGAATCCAATGATCCTTGCAAGTTTAAAAGTCCTGCAACAGTCTTTTCATGTGTTAGGAAATCCAGTGATCTCCACAAGTTTTTGAAGTCCTGCAACAGTCTTTTTATGTGTTAAGGGATCCAATGATCCCAGCAGATTTTAAAATCCTGCAACAGTCTTATCATTTCTCAGAAAATCCAATGATTCCTGAGGGTTTTCAAGTCCGACAACAGTGTGATCATATCTCAGAGAATCCAATGATTCCTGAGGGTTTTCAAGTCTTACAACAATCTTATCATGTCTCAGAGAATCCAAGGATTCAACAATTTTTGATGTCCATGAGTCAAATGCCATAACTGCCATGCTCTTTCAGTGATGGGCACAGTCAGCAATGGAACCATCCGTGTTTATTGGGGCTTCTCCTTTGTTTCAAGGGTCTGCTCTGTCTCTCTCCGATGGACAAGGCAAATACGGCTTGTTGGCATCCATTTGATTCTTTCTCCTCCTGTGGAGATGCAAGCAATCCTTCTCTGCCAAGTAGTTAACCTATCTGGTCCCTTCCATTCACCACTTTTTGGGTCTCTCCACATCACCTGGTGATTATCTAAAGATAGTGGAACTGCTCACACTGGACACTGCCCTTCTGGTGGGTTATAAAACCTATCTGCCAGAGCCAGTGCATCTTTGTCAAAAATCAAGAAATTTATAGTATGAAGAGCTAGATTTAGAAGTTCTCTAGGGTTACCTGTGGCTCCTCCTTTCTTTTGTTTTTGGAGGAGCATTTTAATATCTCTGTTTCTCCTCTCTACTATTGCCTGTCCTTGAGGATTAAAGGGTATGCCAGTGGTATGTAAAACCTTATACTGTGCACAAAAGTGTGCAAAATGTTTAGAAGTATATGCAAGTCCACTGTCTGTTTTTATGGCTTGTGGCACCCCCATAATTGCAAATGCTTTTATAAGGAATTTAGTGACCACTCGGGCTGTCTTTTTTGCTGCTGGTATTGCAAAAGTGAATCCTGAAAAAGTGTTTCCCACAACATGGATAAAACAATAGATGACCAAAAGGTTTATAATGGGTCACATCCATTTGACAAATTTCATTGGGTCTCAAACCACAAGGGTTTTTCCATGAGGCAGTGTAGGAGCATGGGAAGGAAGGCAAGCCATACAGGCTTTTACTATGCTCCTTGCTTCCTCTCTTTGTTATTCCAAATTGCAAACGTAAAGCTCATTCATCCTGATGATATTTAAAATTAGATTCTTGGGCTTCTTGAAATAAAGGAGTATTGGCCAGCATAGTTAGAAGGCTATCTGCCTTTGAATTACCATAAAAAATTGGACCTGGAAGTCCATTAAGAGAGTGGACATGCAAAATATAAATCTTACCTGGATGCTTTCTCACTTGCTCTTGAAGTTCCTTGAAGAGCTGATATATATTAGAGGTACAAATTTTATTTGGGCTGTGGCAATTCTTTGTACCACACCAACTGAATAGGCCGAATCAGATATTGTATTTCTATCTCCTGGATAATAAGTAAGAGCTAGAATGACTGCATACAATTCATTCTGCTGAGTGGACTGAAAAGGAGTTTTGACTACTCTCTTTATAGTTAAGTCATGAGAGTATACAGCACAAATATTATGTTTGGATGCATCTGTAAAGATAGTTGGTCCTTTAAGAGGAACTTTAGAAACCTTCTCTTCAAGAATCCATTGCCAATTATGTAATAATCCATCTTTAATGGAGACCCATGTGCAAAATTTGGAGCCATGGTCAATAAAATTTGTCATTCTGGGATGGTTTCACAGCACACATTAAGTTGTGCATTAGTATAAAAGGTGTATATCTTTTCAGGTCTTATGCCAGATAATTGTACTGCTTGCTTAATGACCTTTAATAAAATTCCATCTACAAGCACTGGGTAAGGAGTAAGGCTTTGTCTGTTTGTGCTGGGAGGTTCACCCACTCTATCACACTGTCTCCTTGATGAAGGACTGCTGTGGGTCTCTCTTGTGTAGCAAAACCCAAAATTTCCAAGGGTTTTTGAGCAACTCTTTCTTTTTTTTTATTTCATAGCTTTTTATTTACAAGTTATATGTATGGGTAATTTTACAACATTGACAATTGCCAAACCTTTTGTTCCAATTTTTCACTTTCTTCCCCCACCTCCTCCCCTGGCAGGATGACCAATAGATGTTAAATATATTAAAGTATAAATTAGATACACAATAAATATATATGACCAAACTATTATTTTGCTGTACAAAAAAAAAATCAGACTCTGAAATATTGTACAATTAATCTGTGAAGGAAATCTAAAATGCAGGCAGGCAAAAATATAAGCATTGGGAATTCAATGTAATGGCTCTTAGTCATCTCCCAGAGTTCTTTCGCTGGGTGTAGCTGGGTCAGTTCATTACTGTTGAGCATCTCTTTCAACCACATTGGATAAAGCCAGTTCAACTTCTCTCAAAGCCTCTTGAGCTTCTTTTATAAGCTGGCATGGTGAGTTTAAAGCACTGTCTCCCCTTAAAATGTTATATAATGGTTGTAATTGATAGGTAGTCAAGCCTAACACTGGACACATCCATTGGATATCTCCTACCAATTTCTGAAAGTCATTTAAGGTATTTAACTTTTCTGTTCTTAAGGAAAGTTTCTTTGGGTATCTTAGGGTATACTTCATATCCTAAATATTGACAAGGAGCATGTCTTTGAATTTTTTCTGAAGCTATGTGCAATTTGTAGTATCTTGGTGTTTCCATTGTCTTTTGTAGACATGCTTCTAACATTTGTTCCTCAGATGAACATCCTAATATATCATCCATGTAATGTAGTAACATAACTTTTGGAAATGCTGTTCTTACTGGAGTAAGAGCAGCAGCAACATACATTTGACACATAGTAGGGCTGTTTTCCATTCCCTGTGGCAAAATAGTCCATTTATATCTTTTATAAGGCTCAGCTAAGTTAACACTGGGCACTGAAAAGGCAAATCTTTTCATATCCTCCTTATCTAGAGAGATAGAATAGAAACAATCCTTTATATTATAATCCAAAGAAGCCATTCTCTAGGCAATTGAGTAGGAGATGGAAGCCCAGGCTGAAGAGTTCCCATAGTTTCCATCTGTTCATTCACCTTTCTTAAATCAGTCAACATCTTCCATTTTCAAGATTTCTTTTTTACAACAAATACTGGGGAATTCCAAGGACTTAGTGAAGGTTGTAAGTGTCCTTGGTTAAATTACTCCTGTAATATATCTAATAAGGCCTGAATTTTATTGCTACCTAAGGGCCACTGTTCTATCCACACTGGTGTATCAGTTTTCCATTGAATAGGAACAGGTGAAAGTGTTGGTGGTATCCAGTCCCTCCTACTACTCCTTCTCCCTCCATCCCCGAAGGTGAAGTTGATGGGGGCATGTCAAGAATCAGTTCCAGTATAGGTGGGGTTGAAGCTGCTTTGTGAGAGCCAGAATCACCACACCCTTCACCACACCCTTCATCCTCACTTAACTAATCCTGCCTTTGTCCTCCTCATTTTCCTCATACTTCTGCATCTGGCCATTCCGAAAACTTTTCTTTTTTCTATAACTTGCAGAGATTTTTAAGGCCAATTGTATTATGTTTTATATTCATATATATAGTGTTTCTTTGGTAAGTGACTTGGGACCATTATTATTATAATATTTGCATAGCTGATCTCCTACAAGTTTCCAATTATTTAGGCTTATCTCTTCTTCCTCAAGGAACCAATGGGACATATGTTCTAATGTATCCAGGAATCCATCAATCTGCTCCCAAGTCATAAATAAGCCCTGTCTCCTTATCAGTCTGAGTATGCTTCCTGCAGATCTCCTTTGGGGCTGGGGCTGAGTCTGGGGCTGGATCTTTTCCTAATATCTGCCCCATTGGAATTAGAAAAGATTACTAGTTTAGCCCTTAACCAAGTTAAGTTCCCTGTTTGTCTATTTAAATGCTCACCCTATTTCCTGGTCAATGGAGACTTCTTCAGTGAAGTTAGTTAGGGTCCTCGATTCCCACGCTTGGGTGCCAAATGTGATGATCGTGCTAATACCCAGGACATCCCAGAATCAGCTGGAGTCAGGATAAGCAAAAGTCCTCAGTCTTTATTCTTGGTCCCCAGATGCAGGATTGAACAGGATGGAAGCAGAATCTCTGCAGTCACCTTCTCCCTTGTCTTCCAACTGAGAGTGTGTCTGGCTAGTCTTACTCCACACCCTAGTTCCAATCATTGAGCCAGTATGGAAGTGTTGTCCATAGAGTACTGTCCAATCAGTAGTTAGCCTCAAGTGCTTGGTAATCCTGATCTCAGTGCATTGAATTCAATAGTTTCAGCCCTCTACATGAGAAGACAGGGTGAGAGAAAACCTAAAACCCTATGTCCAAAATGCCACAAGGGCTTCCACTGGGCCTCAGAATGTATATTGATCCAGGGAAATGAGAGGCAGGATCCAGATCCAAAATGTCATATAAAAAACAGATGGGCCATGATGGCAGCTGAGTTTATACCCAGAGAGTCTTTAGAAGTTCAGGGCTCTGATGTCATCAACCATCCAAAAGGCAATCAGATGGAAGAAAGGAATTACATGATCAACCAGCAGAAAAGCAATCAGATACCAGAAAGGGATTACAATTGGGGAGAATACAGGCTTTTTTAACCCAACAGATGCAAGCAGCTCCAATGTAATTGCCAGGTGATGAGGAGAGATCTAGAAAGTGGTAAATAGATAGAAATTAGATACGTTAACTACTTGGGAGAAAGGTTTGCTTTTATTCCTACAGATGGAGAAGGAAACAGATGAAGAAGAAATCAGATGGGTGCCAATGAGCTGTTTTCACCTTGTACATCAGAGAGAAACATAAAAAGAGAAAAATCTGGAAACAAAGGAGAAGATGTAAGAACACAATCTGCAAGAATCATTGGATTCCCTAACACAAGATGAGACTGCTGTAGGACTTGAAAACCAGCAGGAATCATTGGATTGCTTGAGATGAAAAATTGTTGATGAGACTATTGAAGGACTTCAAAACTTACAGGAATTATTGGATTCCTGGCACATGAACTAATGGACAATAGATTCCTTTTCAACTATTTCTAGGACTTATGGACACATATTATTTCTTCATGTTAATTCATGTTATTTGTTGCATCACTTCTAGCCTGTGTTATATTGCTATGTGTTTATGTAATTTATGTAATTATGTGTAATACCTTCTATATTGATGTATTTATGTATACCTGTTTCAAATGAGCCCCTTCAGAAACCTGCTAATCTGATTTGATTTCCCATTTCCTTTGGTGTTTTCATCTCCCTTCCTGAGAATCCAGGGAGTACATAATCACGTACTTTTACGGTGTTTTCACCCCCTTTTTGAGCAGTCAGGGAAGGCATGATCACCTATTTTTTGGGGTTCTCACCTCCTTGAGAAGTCAGGGAGATCATAGACCTATTTCTAAAATCAAAAGAAAGCAGGAAATGTTAGGATTCTTACATGGTACTAAGTAAGTGGAATTGAGGGGACAGTGGTTAAATCTAGTTTAGCATTGATTTAATCCTACCTAGTGATATAATGATTGGTGTATGCTCAGTGTGGGATATATAAGGATGAGGTTTCAGGGCCAGGAAGGACAAGCCCACTAAAGGACAAGCCCACTAGAATAGAAGCCCTCTAGAAGCTCTCAGAGCCTCAGCCAGGATTCAATCCAGGATATTCACAAGCCAGAGAAGGCAGCTTAAGCTCTAGGAACCAAGACTACAGAAGGCCTCCAGAAAAACTAGCCAAGCCCCAAGTAGAGAAGATAAGACTTTGAAGGAGACAATAAAGGATTTGGACTTTAACTCCTGGCTGCATTTGGGATGATTACACTGAACTGAAAGGAAGGCTGCTCCCAGAAGCGCCCCCCCCAAAAAAAAAAAAAAAAACAACCTGCTCCCAGAGAACAATATATTTTAGAAAAGAATATTACACTATTCTATCCCACTGATTGACTATTTCTTAGCCAGTACCAAATGGTTTTGATAACCACTGTTTTATAATATAGTTTGGAGTCTGGCACAGGTAGGCCACCTTCATTAGCATTTTTTTCCTTGTTTCATTTGAAATTCTTGACCTTTTGTTCTTCCATAAGAACTTTGTTACTATTTTTTCTTGATCTATAAAATAATTTCTTGGGAGTTTGATTGGTATAGAATTAAATAAGTAGATTAATTTAGGTAGTATTGTCATTTTTATTATATTCATTGATCTATGCATGGGAATTTGATATTTTTGCAACTGATTAGATCTGACTTTATTTGTGTGGAAAGTGTTTTCAGTTGTGTTCATATAGTTCCTGACTTGACAGACAGTTTCCCAAATATTTTATAAAATTGACAGTTGTTTTGAATGGAATTTCTTTTTTTGTATCTCTTGCATGCATGAGTAACTCTTCAACATTTAGCCTTGCAAAATCTTGTGTTCCAAATTTTCTTCTCCTTCCCCCTACCACTCCCCTAGATGGCAGTAATCCAACACATGCTACATATGTTAAAATATATGTTAAATCACATAGATAGATAGATAGATAGATATAGATATAGATATATAGATAGATAGATATAGATATAGATATAGATATAGATATAGATATAGATATATGTGTGTGTGTAATATATAATATATATGTAATATAATATAATCAAAGCTATCTATTTGGTAGTCAATAATGAGTTCCAGTTCTGCTTTGGTTACAAATTCCTTCCTTCTCCACAGATCTGAGAGTTAAACTATCCTGTATTTTTCTAATTTGCTGATAATATTTCTCTTTATGTCTCAATCATGGGCCCATTTCAACCTGTGACTTTCTTGGAAAATTAAACAGTACACCACCCAAACTATAGGTGAAATTGATTATTTACTTTAAAAAGTGTGCTACAATGCAGGGATGGTTTTGTTTGCTAGCATTTCTCTCTTTACATGAAATAAAGTATTCAATAATAGAAAACATCAATGTTCTTTCCCATTTTTTTTACTTCTTCCTTAAAGCTTTCTCATTCCACAAATATTGCCCATTCATAGATACATTGAAAGTGAAATCTGGGGCACAGCAAAAATGGTAAAATAAATGTATCAATCTGGGAGAACTCACCTAGAATTTTCCTCCAAAGAACTTTAAAGTATCACTTTAAATCAAATGCTGTAGCAGCAAAACCAACAAAAGGTCAAATAAAACATTTTTTCCAGTTTAAGACACGTAAGAAAGAGAAGTCTGTGTCACCTGGGTCAGGGCCTATCTATTATACATGCAATTTGTTGAATGAGCAGTGAATCGTAGAAGTATCTGAAGAGTGTCATCAACAGCTTTAGGCGATCTCAGACCAATGGTCAAAAAAAAGTCATGAAACTAGTCAGAAAAAAGATTGAAGAGTATCATGTGCTTGTACTGGGCACAGGACTAGGTGTTATGAATAGTTGATTATCCATTTTCAATTTTGGATGATGGTTAAGGAGAGGATAACTTGTGATTGGGGATAAGGAAGTACAGTTCTTGCCTCCAAGGCTTCTAAAACAAAAGAAAGCGGGAGATATAGAGGGTTGAAATTCTTGAGTTGTTGCACAGAGGTCAGTTCAAGCACTTAGGGCTAATTACTGATTGGATAATACTCTATGAGCATATGATTGGAAAATGGTCCTTCCCACTTTCTTGTGCTGGCTCAATGATTGCTGTATACAGAGGATTAAGAGGGACTGGGGGTGGAGTAAGACAAGCCAGGGTCATTTGTTGCAGTAGACAAGGAAGAAGGTGGTAGTGGAGATTCTGCTTCCATCCTGTTCAATCCTGCCTCTAAAGACCAAAGACTCTGGCTGATTCTGGGGTGTCTGGGGTGCTAACACAGTCAAGCACATTCCACAAAATTCATATACCATAACTTATTCAACCATTCTCCAACTAATGAGCATCTCTATTTTCTTCCCACTATAAAAAGAGCTGCCACAAACATTTTTGCACATATGGTTCCCTTTACTTCCCTTAAGATATTTTTGGGATATAGGCCCAACAGAAACACTGCTAGGTCATAGGGTATGCACAGTATGATAACTTTTTGAACAGTTACAAATTGTTCTCCAGAATGGTGTTCACAACTACACAAATAATGTATTAGTATCCCAGTTTTCCCACAATCCTTCCAACATCCATTCTTGTCTTTTCCTATTATTTTAGCCAATCTGAGAGATATATAGTATTATCTCAGAGTTGTTTTATTTTGAATTTCTCTGATCAATAAGGATTTAGAGCAGCTTCTCATGTGGTTAGAAATAGTTTTAATTTCTTCATCTGAAAATTGTCTGTTCATATCTTTTGACCATTTATCAATTGGAGGATGGCTTGGCTTCTTATAAATTTGAGTCAATTCTCTATATATTTTAGAAATCAGGCCTTTATTAGAACCCTTAAATGTGAAAGTGGTTTCCCAATTTATTGCTTCTCTTCTGATCTTGTCTACATTAGTTTTGTTTGTACAAAAACTCTTTAATTTAGTGCAATCAAAATTGTGTGTCTGGTGCTCAGTTATGAGTTGCAGTTCTTCTTTGGACACAAATTCCTTCCTTCTCCAAGATCTGAGAGGTAAATTATAGTATGTTCCTCTAATTTATTTATAATAGCACTCTTTATGCTAAATCATTAACCCCTTTAGATCTCATCTTTGTATGTGTTGTTAGCTGTGGGTCAAGTCCTAATTTGTTTCAAATTAGTTACCAATTTTCCCATCAGTTTTTGTCAAATAGTGAGTTCTTATCACAAAAGCTGTATCTTTGGGTTTGACAAACACTGGATTGCTATAGCTGTGGCTTATTTTCTCCTGTGATCCTAATCTATTCCATGGATTGACTACACTATTTCTTAGCCAGTACCAAATGATTTTGATGACTGCTGCTTCATAATATTCATAATATAGTTTTAGGTCTGACACAGCTAAGCCACATTCATTAGAATTGTTTTTCATTAATCCCCTTGAAATTCTTGACCTTTTGTTCTTCCAGATGAACTTTGTTACTATTTTTTCTAGATCTATTAAATAATTTCTTGAGAGTTTGATTGGTATAGCACTGAATAAATAGATTAATTTAGGTAGTATTGTCATTTTTATTCTATTCACTTGCTCTCTTCATCGTTGGAAAGTTCTCCCTTTTCATTTTTGAGAGTAACAATTTGATTCTCTTCTTTCCTTTTTCTAATAAAATTAACTAAAGTTTTAACTATTTTGTTTTTATTTTCATAAAACCAAGTCAGCTTTGTTTATTAATTCAATAATTTTCTTATTTTAAATTTTATTAATCTCCTATTTTATTTTCAGAATTTCAAATATGGTATTTAATTGAGGATTTTATTTTATTCTTTTTTCTAGCTTTTTTAGGTATAAGCCCAATTCATTGATCTTCTCTTTTCCTTTTTTATCCAAGTAAGCATCTAAAGATATAAAATTTTCCCCTTGTAACCACAAATTTTGGTATGTTGTCTCGTTATCGTCATTCTCTTGAATGAAATTATTGATTGTGTCTATGATTTGCTATTTCATCCATTTATTCTTTAGGATTATATTATTTAATTTCCAATTAACTTTGGTCTATTTTCTCAGGTTTACATTGCATGTGATTTTTAGTGCATCATCTAAAAAATGCATTTACTATTTCTATCTTTCTGCATTTGATTTTGAAATTTGCATGCCCTAATACATGGTTCATTTTTGTATAAGTTCTATGAAAAATAGAAAAAAAACTAAGCTCTTTTGTGTCTGCATTCATTTTTCTCCACAGATTTACATATCTTTCTTTTCTAATACTTTGTTTACCTTCTTAACTTCTTTCTTATTTATTTTGTGGTTTGATTTATATAGTTCTGAGAGAGCAATGTTGAGATTCCCCGCTAGTGCAGTTTTGTTGTCTATTTCTTCTTGCATTCCTCTTAACTTCTCTTTTAGGAATTTGTATGCTATACCATTTAGTGCACATATTTCAGTATTGATATTGCTTCATTATCAATAGTATCCTTTAGTAAAATTTTGTTTCCTTCCAAATCTCTTTTAATTAGATCTATTTTTGCTTTTACTTTATCTGAGATTAGGATTGCTACCTCTGCTTGTTTTTTGTTGTTGTTGTTGTTGTTGTTGTTGTTTTGTTTTGTTTTGTTTTGTTTTGTTTTTTACTTCATGTGAAGCATACTAGATTTTGCTCCTACCCTTTCCCTTTTTTCTGTATGTATCACTCTTCTTTAATTTTTTTCTTTAATGAACAACATATTGTAGGATTCTGGCTTTTAATCCAGTCTACTATCCACTTCCATTTTATGAGAGAGTTCATCCCATTCACATGCACAGTTAAAGTAGCTAATTCTGTATTCCCTGCCATCTTATTTACCTTAAATTATGCTTTTCTTTTTCCTTTCCCCTTTCCTTCCTCCCCGGTATTTTGCTTTTGATGACCACCTCCCTGAAACACTCCTCCCCCTTTAGAGCTGTTTCCCAGTTTTTATAACCTTTCTCCTAATACTTCTGTTTCCCCTTCTATTAGTCATTCCCTTTCTTTTCCCCCTTCCCCTCCCACTTCCCTATAAGGTGAGAGAAGTTTTCCTGTGAAACCAAATATGTCTGATATTCTCTCTTAGCTGATGAAAGTAAGATTCACACAATGTTCACTCCCTCCCATCTTCCCCTCAGTTATAATAAGTTTCTTTGCCTCTTCCTGAGATGTAATTTCTCTTATTTTATCTCCTTTTCCCCCTTTTCCAGTATGATTTCCTTTCCATTTTAGTTTCCTTTTCATGTTATCATAATAAAATCAAATTATACTCACATTCTCTAATTACACCCATAACAGAAATATAGTTCTCAAGAGTTCTTTCCTTTTTACCTTTTTATGCTTTCCTGAGTTGTGTGCCTGGAGGTCAAATTTTTTTTTTCCCTTCTGGTCTTTTCATTAGAAATAGGTGAAAATATTCTATATCATTGATTGTCCATCTTCTTCCCTGAAAATTAATGCTCATTTTAGCTTATTCAAGTTCCCTTGCCTTTCAAAATATCAGATTCCAGGCCATTTGTTCCTTTAAGATGGGAGCTGCTAAATCCTGTGTAATTCCAATTGTGGCTCCTCATCATTTAAATTATTTCTTTCTGGATGCTTACGATATCTTTTTCTTAATGTGACAGTTCTGAAATTTATTCATGCTATTCCTTGGAGATTTAATTTTGGGGTCTCCTTCAGGAGGTTGGTTAATATTTCTATGGCTATTTTGTCCTCTGATTCTTAAATATCAGGGCAGTTTTCTTTTATGATTTCTTTTAAGATGATGTTTACATTCTTTTTTTTTTTCCATCATGGCTTTCAGCAAGTCCAATAAACCTTAAATTTTCTTTCCTAGATCTTTTTTTCCAGGTGAGTTGTTTTTCCTAGGAGATATTACATAGTTTCTTTTATTTTTTATTGTGTTTTTTTTTTTTTTGTTGTTGTTGTTGTTTAACTGATCCTTGAATTCTTATTGATTCATTCAATTCTGTTTGTTCAATTCTAATTTGAATGTATTATTTTCTTCAGTTTTCTTTTTTAGCTCCTTTTTTAAATTGGCCAATTGATTTTTTTTTGTCCATTGCATTCTTTTTCCATTTCACATTGTTTTTCAGTGAATTGGTATCTTTTTCATACATCTTTGTAGGGTATTATATGATTTTTCCATTCCTTCTTGCAATGATCTCATTTCATTTCCCCATTTTCCTTCTAATTCTCTATTATAGACCTTTATGCAATCTTCTAAGAAAACTCATGAAAGGGCACCTGTTAATGTCTCTCTTTGGGGCTTTTTCTGGAGTTGCTTTGCCTTTAGGAACCTCAGGATTTGACCTCTGTTTTTTTTTTTTTCTCTCTCCATAGAAAAGGGAAAGAGAGAGAGAGAGAGAGAGAGAGAGAGAGAGAGAGAGAGAGAGAGAGAGAGAGAGAGAGAGAGAAGCCATTTTGGCTTTTTTATTCATTTTTAAAAGCTTGAAGTCTGTTCAATTCAAAGGAGTGAGAGATGTTTTAATTTTTCCTGGGGCAGTTCTGTTGCTTGATTTTGAGTGCTGGGTAATGAAGGCTAAGTCTGGCATTCTTCCAGGGCTCAGTGGTTTACAATTTGCCAAATTTGGCAAATCTGCCAAAACACCTGCTTGCAATCAGGGCAGAGTAGCCCGAGCTCACAGAAGATTCTCAGGTATGTGAAAGTTTCAATACTCTGACTCTTCATCCCAGCTCCTTGCCTGGGTTTATCTGTGCTGCAGTCTAGGTGCAGCAGATTGGCCCTCTGCCTGTTTGAAACAGGCCTCTTCTAACGTTTTTCCAAGGTATCTTCTAGGAATGTGTTATACTGCAAATATTTGTGGATTCTTTGACTCCAAAACAAGTTTAGAGATTTAATCTGCTATTAGTTTGAGAGAAGGTCAGAGGAGGTCACAAAAAGTCTCGTCTGCTCTCCGCCATTTTGGCTCCACCTCAGCTTCTTTTTTTTTTTTTTAATCAGGTCTTTTTTGTGGCAACTGGATGAAGGGAATCATATTGTAATTGAAACCTATTTTTAGTATCATCCAATCAACTAAGACACTCTGGTCCCCTTTAGAAATATTTTTCTCATGTTATATTTTCTCAACAACATGCTAGGGGGTAGCTAGAGGGCATGATGGATAGAGTACTTGGTCTGGAGTGAGGAAAACTCATCTTTTTGAGTTCAGATCTAACCTCAGACACTTGCTAATTGTGTTATTGTAAAATGAGTTGGTGAAGTAAATTGTAACCTATACCAGGACCTCTGCTGAGAGAATCTGAAAAGGAGTCATGAAACATCAGGCATGAATGAAATAATTGAACAACAGCAAAATATATTAGATGACTTGTTAACTAACTGCATACTCTGATTTAAAAGAAAATAATAATTGTTGATGATAATCAGTCATTAACCATACATCCTAAGTAAAGGAAGATGTGTGTGTGTATGTGTGTGTGTGTGTGTGTGTGTGTGTGTGTGTACATACTGGTATATGCATTTCCATATATATATATATATATATATATATATATGCACTTATTAAAATATAAAATAGAATAATACAATTATAATGTAATATTTTATTTGTATTATGACTTTGGATAATGAGATCTAAACTCAGAGTAGAAATTTCAAGTTCACTTTACTAGTGGCAGAGATGCTTGAAGAGTAAGTAGGGCTTCAAAACAAATCAAACTACTTATTTGTCTGAATATCCTACAAATATACAGTCCTGTTCCTGTATAGCATCATTTTGTCTTCTACATTTGAAAAACACTGAAAATGGAGGACAAAGGAGCAAAATCTCAGCAGAAATTTCCTACTTATAGGACCATGGGTAGTCTTTTTGGTAGTCTATCTCTCTTCATCTGAGGTGAGAAAAATAGTGGTGAAAAGGGAGGGAAATATTTACCTATAAGCATTTAAGAAATTTTGTTCTCATAAGAACTCTGGGAAGGAGGGGCTATTATTATCCTCATTTTATACTTGAGGAAATTGAGGCAAACACAAAAAAACTTTTCAAATGTCCTTTCTGAAGTTGGATTTGAACCAGATATCATGAAATGGAGGCCCAGTGCTTTATCCATTTTGTGACTTAGCTATCTAGCTGCATAAGGAGGTAAATTATTGTAGTATAGTCTGGCTATACACTTGGAAGTTGATCCAGATGCAACTATATATAGGAAAGCCCATATCAGGATTGTGCACTACCATGGACAAGCAATAAAAAACAGACTGTCATTTAATTAACTAGTGAATCAATCTATCAGAAAGCAAATGAAATATACCAAGTCAAAGGTAAATTTTCAACAATCTGTCCAGTGCTTATACAAAAATCCATAACCATAACTGTTGTGTTCTTTTTCTTTTTTTAAAATATAATATAATATGATGGTTCTCTCTGGGAGAGAGCAGGTTTCTCAGGGAGGTTTTCCTGGAGGCAGCCTTAGTTTCAGTTAAGAGTAATAATCACCCAAAATGCAGCCAGCTAGTAAAAATGCAAATGTTTATTTTCTCCTTCCAAAATAGCCCGGTTAGTTGAGGCCTATCTCTCTGGTTCTAAGAGCTCTTGCAGCTTTGTCCTTTATTTCTGCCTCTGCCTCCAGCCAGAACTCTCAATCTCCCAGAGTGCTCCTCTCTGACCCGAGTCAATGTTCGGAAGTAAAACTCCTCACTCAGAGAGGGCTTCTGGCTGAACTCACTTGACCCTCCCCTCTCAATCTAAATTCAACTCAACTCGTGACTCATAGCTTCTTCACTCTGAAAACTTCCTTGACTGGCCCATTGAAGCTCTTTTATGCTCCTTTGAGAGAGAGGGATTGTGGGATGCGAGAGAGAAGAATTATGGGTTTCTTTCCAGAGTGCTCTCTGGCCCTAAGAGCTTCAAGGGAAGTGTGAATTCACAAAGTTACACAGTTAATTTTGTGAGTCTCTCATACTTGTGAATTCCAATGAGTAAAGGTGTAAACACAAGCATTGTATTAATTAGTTCTACTTAGTACCAGTTTTTTTCTGGCCCATAACATCTCTTTATAGGATTAGATCAATCATACTGAACCATGCTAAATTAGATAATAATTATTGTCTCTATCAACTCTAATGACTTAACAATTTGTAAAGATTCCAACACATAATCCCTGTTTTATGAAACATTTTAGTCAACATTATCTATAACCACAATTCAATATAGAAGAAAAGGAAATAATTCATTGCTGTCATTTATAATAATTATGGAAATCTCTATCTCCAACTCCATCCAATATGTGGTAATTTTCCTTTATTCAAATCGATTCCATTAATGAAGAATTAAAAAAAAAAAGGTGTTTGTAGAACAAACAGTGGCTCTAACTTATAGTCTAAATCTGCAGAAGAATTTCAAACCTTCTTTTATCTTTCATCATCCTTGAAGAATTAAGTAGAGAAGTTGTGATTCCAGGGTCAAAAAATAGACAAGTACTATATACTCTGGGCTGGAACCAAGATGGCAGAGAGCAGACAAATTTTTGTTTGAGCATTTCCTGACTTCCTTCAGATCAACATCAGATCAAAGTTCTGATGGCTTTGGAATGACAGAATCCACAACTATTTAGAGTTTAACAAATATCCAGAAGAAGATATTTTAAATGAACTTAAGGAAAAGACTTTCTCAATTAGTCTGGAGAAAGGGGGAGGGCAGGAGACAGCCCGGCACAGGTACAGTGCAGGGAACCAGGGTGGAGTCATCTCTCTGGGGAATCGACGGGGAGGCTTTTAGCCAAAATACATTGGCTAGTCTGTCCTGGTTCAAAAGCCAGTTCATCAGCAGATTAGCTATGAGATATCCAACATACCTACAAAAGGCAAATAGTGAGGCTCAGAAAGAAGCAGGACTTAGCCAAGCATAGGAAGGAAAGCAGAAATACTAACTCCAGGATAGTGTGAAGTTATTGTCAGCTATAGAGGAAGCTTGGGACAGTCTCCCCTTTGCTTTAAGAGAAGGCCTCAACATTTAAAAATGAGCAAAAAAAGCCAAAAAAAAAAAAAAAAAAAAAAAAAAAAAAAAAAAAAAAAAAGCTCTGACTGTAGGTAGTTTATAAGGAGACAGGAAATAACAGACCAGAAACCCTAGGA
The DNA here is from genome assembly GCF_016432865.1 of Antechinus flavipes. Taxonomy (NCBI): domain Eukaryota; kingdom Metazoa; phylum Chordata; class Mammalia; order Dasyuromorphia; family Dasyuridae; genus Antechinus; species Antechinus flavipes. The sequence goes on from NC_067398.1 coordinate 275,264,517, forward strand.
CAATAAACCAAAATGTCTCAAGATGAAGCCCCTAAGGGTGATATGAGATCTCCCACAATTATAGTTTTACTGTCTATTTCTTCTTGCAACTCTCTTAATTTCTCTTTTAAGAATTTAGATGCTACACCACTTGATGCTTATATGTTTAATATAGACAGTGCTTCATTATCCATGCTACCCTTTAGCAAGATATAGTGCCCTTCCTTATCTCTTTTAATTAGATCAATTTTTGCTTTAGCTTGATCTGAGATCAGGATGGCTACCCCTGCTTTTTTGACTTCACCTGAAGCATAGTAGATTTTGCTCCAACCTTTTACCTTTAACCTGCATGTATCTCCCCGCTTCAGGTGTGTTTCCTGTAAACAACATATTGTAGGATTCTGGCTTTTAATCCATTCTGTTAACCGCTTCCTCTTTATGGGGGAGTTTACCCCATTCACATTTATGGTTAGAATGACCAATTCTGTATTACTTGCCATTTTGTTAACCCCGGTTTATGGTTTTCTCCCTTCTTCCCCTTTTACCCCCCTTTCCAGTATTAAGCTTGTGAGCACCACTTGCTTCTCACAGCCCTCCTTTTTTAGTTTCCCTCCCCCCGCCTTAGAGTTCCTTCCCCTATCTTATCCCTTTCCCTCCCAGTTTCCGTATTCCCTTCCTCTTAGTTTATTCCTTCCCTTTTTACTTTTCCCTTCTCACTTTTCAATGAGGTGGGAGAAGTTTCACCATAGATTGACTATGTCTAAAATTTTTCTCTTAAAGCCAGTTCTGAAGGCAGTAAGATACCCACTATATTCATCCCCCTCCATTCTTTCTCTCAGATATAATAGGTTTCCTATGACTCTTCATGAGATATACTACCCCCACTTTACACTTTTTCATGTACAATGTCCTTTCCACATCAGTTTCTAGAACAAGGTATGCATGTATTCTTTGTACATCTTTATAGCCGAAATATAGTTCCCAAGATTAATCTTTACCTTTTTATATTTCTCTTGAGTTCTACATTTGTAGATCAAATTTTTTGTTAAGTTCTGGCTTTTTCATCAAAATAGGTGAAATTCGCTTACTTCGTTGAATGTCCATCTTCTTCCCTGGAAAAAGATGCTTATTCTAGCAGGGTAAGTTATTTTTGGTTGCATACCAAGTTCCTTAGCCTTTTGGAATATCATATTCCAGGCCCTTCGATCTTTTAGTGTGGTTGCTGCCATATCCTGAGTGATCCTTATTGTGGCTCCTTGATACTTGAATTGGGTTTTTCTAGCCGCCTGCAATATTTTTTCCTTTGTCTGAGGGTTCTGGCATTTGGCCACTATATTCCTTGGTGTTTTGATTTTAGGATCCCTTTCAATGGGTGATGGATGAATTCTTTCAATGTTTATTTTTTCCTCTCTTCCTGTGACTTCTGGGCAGTTCTCTTTGACAATTTCCTGGAAAATAGTGTCCAGGCTCTTTTTTTCATCATGCTTTTCTGGGAGTCCAATGATTCTCAGATTGTCTCTCCTGGATCTGTTTTCCAGGTCTGTTGTCTTCCCCAGAAGGTATTTCACATTTTTTTCCCATTGTTTGATTTTTTGGATTTGCTTGACTGATCCTTCTTGTCTCCTCGAGTCATTCAATTCCAATTGTTTGATTCTGATTTTCAATGAAATATTTTCTTCACTCACTCTTTTAAATTCTTTTTCTAATTGTCCCATTGAGTTCTTTTGTTCTGTGGACTTTTTTTCCATTTTGCCAATTTTGTTTTTTAGAGAGATATTTTCTGTTTCCAGTTCACCAATCCTATTTTTCAAGGATTTTATTTCCTTATCCACTCTCTCTTTAACTGACTTCTCCAGGCTCTTTTGCCATTTTTCTTCTAGCTCCCTTGTGAGAGTCTTTTTAATTTCCTCCATGAGATTCATCTGTGCTGAGGAACAGATGATCTCCTCCTTTGGAGATTCACCTGGAGACTGTCTGTTTTTAGTCTCCTCAGGATTTAGAGTCTGCTCTCTGTCTGTATAGAAGCTGTCAAGGGTTAAAGTCCTCTTCAGTTTCTTCCTCATTCTGTCTAATAATCAAAGACAAACTAGCAAAGAAAAGAAGAAAAAACTGGAGTCTTTCTTTGGGGGAGGGGCTGGGTGGTGTTACCGAGCTTCCTCTACAGACTGTGGGGAGCAGCAGTGAGGCACTAGCCCTACTGTGCCATGCCTGCACTCTGAAATCCCAGAGTGTGCTGAGTCACTGTGTTGGGGAGGGGGGGATGGCCAGGTCCCGAGAGAGACTCCAGCTGTTTGGGGTTGTATTCTTTACCCCCGGTGTTTTTAGCTTCTCTGCTGGGCTGCTTACTTGCTGCCAGGGCAAAGTGTCCAGTCCTGTAGCGAAGCTCTCCCTGCAGAGATGGCTGAGATCACTCCCCATCCCCTCTCCAGTCTGCTCCCCTGCTCTCACTGCCGCTGCCCGCTGCCTGCGCCCAATCTAAAACCGCCCCAGCCCTCCAGTAGAAACAGACCTTTCTTGGCGAATCTAAAGGATGGCTTCTCTTGGTAACTATTTGTGGGTTTTTTTTCAGTCAAGCATTAATTCAGAGGCTTGTAATGAAATGGATAGTGACAGAAAGCGCGGAGCTACACAGCTGTATGCCTCCTCTCCGCCATCTTAACCGGAAGTCCCCAGGAAACTATATCTTGCTTAAGGGTACTATAGACAATGAAGCAATATCAGTATTAAACATATATGCACCAAGTGGTATAGTATCTAACTACCTTAAAGAGAAGCTAAGAGAGTTGCGAGAAGAAATAGACAGCAAAACTATAATAGTGGGAGATCTCAATCTTGCACTCTCAGATTTAGATAAATCAAATCACAAAACAAATAAGAAAGAAATTAAAGAGGTAAATAGAATATTAGAAAAATTAGGTATGATAGATCTCTGGAGAAAACTGAATGGTGACAGAAAGGAGTATACTTTATTCTCAGCAGTTCATGGAACCTACACAAAAATTGAACATATATTAGGATATAAATACCTCAAAATTAAATGCAGGAAGGCAGAAATAGTAAATGCTTTCTTTTCAAATAACAATGCAATAAAAATTACATTCAACAAAAAGTTAGGTGTAGACCAAAAAGTAATTGGAAACTAAATAATCTCATCTTAAAGAATGATTGGGTGAAACAGCAAATTATAGACACAATTAATAATTTCACTCAAGATAATGACAACAATGAGACATTATATCAAAATTTATGGGATGCAGCCAAAGCAGTAATAAGGGGAAATTTTATATCCTTAGAGGCTTACTTGAATAAAATAGAAAAAGAGAAGATCAATGAATTGGGCCTGGAACTTAAAATGTTAGAAAAAGACCAAATTAAAAACCCCCAATCAATTACTAAACTTGAAATTCTAAAATTAAAAGGAGAAATTAATGATATAGAAAGTAAAGAAACTATTGAATTAATAAATAAAGACCAAACTAAGAGTTGGTTTTATGAAAAAAACCAACAAAATAGACAAACCCTTAGTAAATCTGATTAGAAAAAGGAGAGAGGGAAATCAAATTGGCAATCTTAAAAATGAAAAAGGAGAACTTACCACTGATGAAGAGGAAATTAAAGAAATAATAAGGGGTTACTTTGCCCAACTTTATGCCAATAAATTTGATAACATAAGTGAAATATATGCTTCCCAGATTATCAGAGGAGGAAGTAAATTGCTTAAATAGTCCCATTTCAGAAAAAGAAATAGAACAAGCTATTAATCAACTCCCTAAAAAAAAAATCTCCAGGACCAGATGGATTTACATGTGAATTCTACCAAACATTCAAAGAACAATTAGACCCAATGCTTTATAAACTATTTGAAAAATTAGGGAATGAAGGAGTCCTACCAAACTCCTTTTATGACACAGACATGGTACTGATACCTAAACCAGGTAGGTTAAAAAGAGAAAGAAAATTATAGACCAATCTCCCTAATGAATATTGATCTAAAATCTTAAATAAGATATTAGCAAAAAGACTACAGAAAATCATCCCCAGGATAATACACTATGATCAAGTAGTATTTATACCAGGAATGCAGGACTGGTTCAATATTAGGAAAACTATCAGTATAATTGGCCATATTAATAACCAAATTAACAAAAACCATATGATCATCTCAATAGATGCAGAAAAAGCATTTGATAAAATCCAACATCCATTCCTATTAAAAACTCTTGAGAGTATAGGAATAAATGGACTTTTCCTTAAAATAATCAGTAGCATCTATTTAAAACCAGCAGTAAGCATCATATGTAACAGGGACAAACTGCAACCATTCCCAATAAGATCAGGAGTGAAACAAGGTTGCCCACTATCACCATTACTATTTAATATTGTATTAGAAATGCTAGCTTTGGCTAAAAGAGTTGAGAAAGAGATTAAAGGAATAAGAATAGGCAACGAGGAAACCAAATTATCACTCTTTGCTGATGCTATGATGGTATACTTAGAGAACCCCAGAGATTCTACCAAAAAATTTCTAGAAACAATCTACACCTTCAGCAAAGTTGTAGGATATAAAATAAACCCACATAAGTCATCAGCATTCTTATATATCACTAACAAAACCCACGAGTTAGAGTTACAAAGAGAAATTCCATTTAAAGTAACTATTAATTGTATAAAATATTTAGGAATCTATCTGCCAAAGGAAAATCAGAAACTTTATGAGCAAAACTACAAAACACTTTCCACACAAATTAAGTCTGATCTAACCAACTGGAAAAATATTAAATGCTCTTGGATTGGGCAAGCAAATATAATAAAGATGACAATACTACCTAAATTAATCTATTTATTTAGCGCTATACCAATCAGACTCCCAAAAAACTACTTTGATGAATTAGAAAAAATAACAACAAAGTTCATATGGAAAAACAATAGGTCAAAAATTTCAAGGGAATTAATGAAAAAAAAAATCAAATGAAGGTGGCCTAGCTGTACCAGATCTAAAATTATATTATAAAGCAGCAGTTACTAAAACTATCTGGTATTGGCTAAGAAATAGACTAGTTGATCAATGGAATAGGTTAAGTTCAAAGGACAAAACAGCCAATAACTTTAATAATATAGTGTTTGCCAAACCCAAAGACACCAGTTTCTGGGATAAGAATGCATTATTTGACAAAAATTGCTGGGAAAATTGGAAATCAGTATGGCAGAAACTTGGCATTGACCCATACTTAACACCATACACCAAGATAAGGTCAAAATGGTTTCATGCCCTAGGCATAAAGAATGAGATTATAAATAAATTGGAAGAGCATGGGATAGTTTACCTCACAGACCTGTGGAAGAGGGAGGAATTTATGACCAAAGAAGAACTATAGAGATCACTATTGAGCACAACATAGGAAATTTTGATTATATCAAATTGAAAAGTTTTTGTACAAACAAAACAAGTGCAAACAAGATTAGAAGGGAAACAATAAACTGGGAAAACATTTTTACAATCAAAGGTTCTGATAAAGGCCTCATTTCCAAAATATATAGAGAATTGACTCTAATCTATAAGAAATCAAACCATTCTCCAATTGATAAATGGTCAAAGGATATGAACAGACAATTCTCAGATGAAGAAATTGAAACTATTTATAGACATATGAAAATATGCTCCAAATCATTATTAATCAGAGAAATGCAAATTACGACAACTCTGAGATACCACTACACACCTGTCAGATTGGCTAAAATGACAGGGAAAGATAATGGGGAATGTTGGAGGGGATGTGGGAAAACAGGGACAGTGATACATTGTTGGTGGAATTGTGAACACATCCAGCCATTCTGGAGAGCAATTTGGAAGTATGCTCAAAAAGTTATCAAATTGTGCATACCCTTTGATCCAGCAGTGTTTCTACTGGGCTTATACCCCACAGAGATACTAAAGAAAGGAAAGGGACCTGTGTGTGCCAAAATGTTTGTGGCAGCCCTGTTTGTAGTGGCTAGAAGCTGGAAAATGAAAGGATGTCCATCAATTGGAGAATGGTTGAGTAAATTGTGGTATATGAATATTATGGAATATTATTGTGCTGTTAGGAATGACCAGCAGGATGAATACAGAGAGGACTGGCGAGACTTACATGAACTGATGCTGAGTGAAATGAGCAGAACCAGGAGATCATTATATACATCAACAACAATACTGTTTGAGGATGTATTCTGATGGAAGTGGATCTCTTCGATAAAGAGAGCTTTAATTGATCAAAGATGGACAGTAGCAGCTACACCAGAGAAAGAACACTGGGAAATGAATATAAACTGCTTGCATTTTTGTTTTTCTTCCTGGGTTATTTATAACTTCTGAATTCAATTCTCCCTGTGCAACAAGAAAACTGTTCGGTTCTGCACACATATATTGTATCTAGGATATACTGTAACCCATTCAACATGTAAAGAACTGCTTGCCATCTGGGGGAAGGGGTGGAGGGAGGGAGAGGACAAATTGCAACAGAAGTGAATGCAAGGGATAATGCTGTAAAAAATCACCCTAGCATGTGTTCTATCAATAAAAAGTTATTTAAAAAAAAGATAGCCATGTCCATCATAATTAGTCTTCACATAATTTTTTTTTTGGTTTGTACAATGTTCTCTTGGTTCTAATCACTTCACTCAGCATCAGTTCATCCTTTCTGAAATCATCCTGATGATCCTTTCTTACAGAACAGTAATATTGCATTATTTTTTATAAACCAAAACATATTTAGTCTTAACTGGCTGGTATCTAAACAGTTCCCAGTTCCTTGCCATTAGAAAAAGGCTGCTGCAAAGATTTTTTTTTTCACATGTGGATTCTTTTTCCTTTTTATTAATATCTTTCAGATACAGGCCCAACAAAGAAGTTGCTGGGTCAAACAGTACGCATAGTTTATAACCCTTTGGACATAGTTCCAAATTGCTCTTCAGAATAGATCAACTTACAACTCCACCAAAAATGTGTTTGTGTCTCAATTTTCCCACATCCTCTCCAACATTTATCATTATTGTTTTCTGTTATCTTATCACCTGACGGGTGCATAATGGTATCACAAAGTTGTCTTAATTTGAATTTCATTGATCAATAGTGATTTCAGGCATTTTTTTTATATCATTAGAAATAATTTTAATTTCTTTATCTGAAAATTGTTCACATTATTTTATCATTTATCAATTGAAGAATGGTTTGTATTTTTATAAATTTGAGTCAATTCTCTATATATTTTAAAAATAAGGTCTTTATCAGAACCTTTGGGTGTACATTTTTTTCCCAGTTTTCTTCTTTCTTCCCATTTTTTTTCTGCATGAGTTTTGTTTAGGCAAAAATTTTTAGTATCTCACATTTCTTTTGAGCTGTTTCAATTCTGTTTTGCTTACAGAGTATAGAGCATTATTTGATACAGATATGTCATGTTCAACAACCCTGTGTCTGCTTTGTCTCACAGTATATAAAATGTTTTTCAAAGAGACCTTCAGAATGTATGACTTGTTTTACTTCTTCTGAGCTCCATATGAGCTCTTCCTTTTGTGATTTCTCCATAAAATAGACTATGGGGCAAACATTCATTTGACATCTAAACAATATGGCTAGTCTATTGATGTTGTGATACAAATTATATTTGTATGTTTGACAATTTAGCTTGAGAAAAAAACCTCAGTGTTCAAATACCTTATCTTGTTATGTGATCTTAAGAGTCTTCTTAAGACAATTCAAATGCAAATAATTCCATTTCCAGATTTCATAGGCAAAAATAATGAGGTTAGCAAAAGGGCTCTGTAGCTTTAGTCTGGTAGGCAGCCTAATATATCTTCTTTCCCACATTTTCTTTTGGATTCTTCCACACGCATCTTTGGTAATGCATGCATTATCTCATCATCCATGTGTATAGCCCTGGAAAGTTCAAGGTAACCAATTCTACCCACAACATTGAATATTTTTCTTTTTGCTAAAATCAATGGTTTCACATAAGGATGGTATGGTGCTAGCTAGTAAAGAACCTCCATTTTCTTGGTGTTAGTTATCAGATCAAAATTATCCCAAGTGATTGGGAATCTATTCATATTCACTTACATCTCAGCCTTGGAGGCTTCATTGAGTGCAAACAAAAAGTCATGTGTTAAGGAGGAAATAATCATCTTTCCATAAAATAAAAAAAATGGGGAATTGTGAAAGACCATACTTGAGTGAAGGGCAGGTCAAATTTCCCAGAGTCTCTGAAGCTGTGGATCATAACATTTGAAGGAGTTACAAAGCAGCCTTTGCTGATGCAGATGTTCCTTGTGAATTGGGAATGAAATAAATAGGAGGCTAGAGGAAGGAGGAGAGAGGTCAGATAATGCAACTGCCTCTCAGTTGGGAGGTCAGACAACAGCAACTACCTCTCAGGCTCCTTGTATCAACACCATCATCTTCTCACATGAAGAGATCCGTTTTACAGGTCTGAGTTAAAACCTCCAGCAACCACTTGCTAGTGGTTCCTGTATCACAACATATGGCACCCAAATATGGGACATAAGAAACACATGAAACAAAGAAGCAGCAATGCCAGAAAGCTATTCATGAGTAGGATCCTCCCAGAGTTCCTTTGGTAACCGGAGAGAAGGAAAAGGAGAAGAAACTTGGTAAGACTTTTTTAGTCAGGGTAATTAAATGGCCCAGCACATCAAAGGACCGAACCAGGAGACTGATGAGACACTTATGAAAAATGCCTGTTCTGACTATTGACTTTTTCTCTGTTTGAAAGTTTGCCTCCATGACATCTCATAAGCTTCAACATCTGCGATAGTGCTGTTTGCACTCCCTAGCATCTGAACTCAGATACCTTAGCATGTAGACTTAGATAACTTAGTCAGCAGCCACTGGCAAGTGGCTCTCATATCACAACAGCCATGTCAGCCATGTACCAACATATCTCTCCTGTTTAGTCATAGTTTATAGTTGTTTTTCCCCAAGTTAAATAATTTAATACCAGTTTTTGTTCTCATTGAAGGTGTCTAACATTACTAAAACATCTTGAAAAGCATGGGAGTAAGAATATAACCTTGCTTCATTGCATTTGTGACTGGGAAAATGAAAGACTATAGTTTATTATACAAAATCATTATACTATCATGGCATCGTGGCATCCTTTTGGACCCCCTAGCTTATAAGTCTCTGCTATGGTAAAATCAGCATCAGAAACTTTACTGTACAAGTGGTCCTTATGGCATTCAAAGCTTCTTCTATTGGAAATCTATTTAGACTTCAACCTTAATTGAAGCTATCGGTTTCAACATTGGTTGATGACAGTCTGTTGAGAGTGATAAAGAATTGTTCAATGTGGTTTCATAAATGCTGAAAAGTTGAAATGGACCACAGGTGTTCAGTCTATAAGTAGTGTTCATGATATCATAGAATCAATTTGGGTTGTTATTATCAGTGTAAAACCAAATTCCATCTGCCTCCTGAATAAACCAAAAACACTATAACAATCATCAGTGGAATTATCATCTGATAAGTTATTCTATGTCTTTCTGTGTTTTATCTCAGGATACTTAAAGAGGTTAGGTAAGGTGAAGCAGAAATTTTAGGCACCTTTTCTAGTCCCTTCTTTATTGATAATATATTTAAAAATATATATAAAATTCCTGATGATTTATGTGGATTTATTTTGCATTCTGCAACTTTGCTGAAATTGTCAATTATTTTTAGAAATTTTGTTTTGTTTTGTTTTTGTTTTTGTTTTTGTTTTTGTTTTTTTTGTTTTTGTTTTTGTGTTTTTTAGTTTATTCTCTAGGCTTTCCTAATTATACCATCGTATTATCTGAAGAGAGTGATATTTTGGATTCCTCATTACATACTCTAAGTCTTTAAGCTCTTTTTTCTTCTCTTATTGCCAAAGCTAACATTTCTAATACAATATTGAAGAGTAATGGTGTTGATGAACAACCTTGATTTATCCCTGATCTTATTGAAAATAGTTCTAATTTATCCCCATTAAATATGATGCTTGTTGATGGTTTTAAATAGATGCTACTGAACAAATTCCAAAAGCAAGAGATACGAAGAGAAATTCCATTTAAAATAACTGACGGTAATATAAAGTATTTGGGAGTCTAGCTGCCAATGCAAACTCAGGAAATTAAAAAAAAAAACACTTTCCACACAAAAAATAGATCTTATCACTTGGAAAAGTATGAAGTGTTTATGAGTAGGAAAATTAATATAATAAAAAGGACAATACTGCCTACATCAATCTATTTATTAAATGCCATATCAATCAAACTCCTAATTATTTTAGAGAGCTAGACAAAATAATAACAAAGTTCATCTAGAAGAACAAAAGTTGATGAATTTCAAGGGAATTAATGAAAAACAGTGTAAATGAAGTTGGCTTAGCTGTGCCAGACCTAAAACTATATTACAAAGCAGGACTCATCAAAACCATTTGATACTGGCTAAGAAATAGAATCAGCTTAGTTTCATAGAATATAATAGTCAATGACTATAGTAAACTAGTGTTTGACAAGCCCAAAGATTCCATCTTTTGGGATAAATGTTCACTATTTGACCAAAATTGATGGGAAAATTGGAAACTAATATGGCAGAAACTAGGCACTGATTCACATCTAACAAAGTATACAAAGATAAAATCAAAATGGGTTTATGATTTTGACATAAAGAGTGATATTATAAGCAAATTAGAACAACAAAGGATAGATTATTTCTTAGATCTGTGGAAAAGGAAGCAATGTGTGGCCAAATAAACAAAAAAAATAGTTAATTTTGATGAATACAACAATAGAAAAGAAACAATAAAATGTGAAAACATTTTTACATTCAAAGGTTCTAATCAAGGCCTCATTTCTAAAATATATAGATAATTGACTCAAATTTGTAAGAATTCAAGCCATTCACCAACTGATAAATAATCAAAGCATACAAACAATTTTCAGATGAAGAAATTAAAATAATTTCCTAGTCATATGAAAAATGTGCTCTAACTCACTATTGATCAGAGAAATTCAAATTAAGACAACTCTGAGGTACTAATACACTTCTCTCAGATTGGTTAAGATAACAGGAAAAGATAATGAAATATGTTTGGGGGGAGTGTGGGAAGCCTAGGACAGTAATACATTTTTATTGCAATTGTGAAAGGATCCATCTATTCTGGAGAGCAATTTTGAACTAAGCCCAAAGGACTATAAAATGTGTTTATCCTTTAACTAGCAGTCTTTCTACTTGACTTATATATTTTTTTAAATTTTTATTTAATAATTACTTTATATTGACAGAATCCATGCCAGGGTAATTTTTTTTTACAACATTATCCCTTGCACTTGTTTCTGTTCCGATTTTTTTCCCCTCCCTCCCTCCACCCCATACCCTAGATGGTAAGCAGTCCTTTATATGTTGGATATGTTGCAGTATATCCTAGATACAATATATGTTTGCAGAACCGAACAGTTCTCTTGTTGCATAGGGAGAATTGGATTCAGAAGGTAGAAATAACCCGGGAAGAAAAACAAAAATGCAGATAGTTCACATTCATTTCTTTGGGTGTAGCTGCTTTTGTCTGTCATTTATCAATTGAAACTCAGTTAGGTCTCTTTGTCAAAGAAATCCACTTCCATCAAAATATGTCCTCATACAATATCGTTGTCGAAGTGTATAAAGATCTCCTGGTTCTGCTCATTTCACTTAGCATCAGTTCATGTAAGTCTCGCCAGTCCTCTCTGTATTCATCCTGCTGGTCATTTCTTACAGAACAATAATATTCCATAACATTCATATACCACAATTTACCCAGCCATTCTCCAATTGATGGGCATCCAATTCATTTTCCAGTTTCTAGCCACTACAAATAGGGCTGCTACAAACATTTTGGCACATACACGTCCCTTTCCCTTCTTTAGTATTTCTTTGGGATATAAGCCCAATAGAAACACTGCTGGATCAAAGGGTATGCACAATTTGATAATTTTTTGGGCATAATTCCAGATTGCTCTCCAGAATGGTTAGAGTCGTTGACAACTCCACCAACAATGCATTAGTGTCCCAGTTTTCCCGCATCCCCTCCAACATTCTCCATTATTTTTTCCTGTCATCTTAGCCAATCTGACAGGTGTGTAGTGGTATCTCAGAGTTGTCTTAATTTGCATTTCTCTGATCAATAATGATTTGGAACACTCTTTCATATGAGTGGTAATAGTTTCAATTTCATCCTCTGAAAATTGTCTGTTCATATCCTTTGACCATTTATCAATTGGAGAATGGCTTGATTTCTTATAAATTTGAGTCAGTTCTCTATATATTTTGGAAATGAAGCCTTTATCAGAACCTTTAACTGTGAAGATGTTTTCCCAATTTGTTGCTTCCCTTCTAATCTTGTTTGCATTAGTTTTGTTTGTACAAAGGCTTTTTAATTTGATGTAATCAAAATTTTCTATTTTGTGATCAGTCTCTAGTTCATCTTTGGTCACAAATTTCTTTCTCCTCCACAAGTCTGAGAGATAAACTATTCTATGTCCCTCTAATTTATTTATAATCTTGTTCTTTATGCCTAGGTCATGGACCCATTTTGATCTTATCTTGGTATATGGTGTTAAGTGTGGGTCCATGCCTAATTTCTGCCATACTAATTTCCAATTATCCCAGCAGTTTTTATCAAATAATGAATTCTTTTCCCAGAAGTTAGGGGCTTTGGGTTTGTCCAACACTAGATTGTTATAGTTGACTATTCTGTCTTGTGAACCTAACCTTTTTCACTGATCCACTAATCTATTTCTTAGCCAATACCAAATGGTTTTGGTGACTGCTGCTTTATAATATAATTTTAGATCAGGTACAGCTAGGCCACCTTCATTTGTTTTATTTTTTTTTAATTAATTCCCTTGAGATTCTCGACTTTTTATTGTTCCATATGAATTTTGTTGTTATTTTTTTTAGATCATTAAAATATTTTCTTGGAAGTCTGATTGGTATAGCACTAAATAAATAGATAAGTATGGGGAGTATTGTCATCTTTATTATGTTCGCTCGGCCGATCCAAGAGCACTTAATATTTTTCCAATTATTTAAGTCTGACTTTATTTGTGTGGAGACTTTTCTATAATTTTGCTCATATAATTCCTGACTTTCCTTTGGTAGATAGATTCCCAAATATTTTATGGTATCAACAGTTATTCTGAATGGAATTTCTCTTTGTATCTCTTGCTGTTGGGTTTTGTTGGTGATGTATAAAAATGCTGAGGATTTATGGGGATTTATTTTGTAGCCAGCTACTTTGCTAAAATTATGAATTATTGCTAATAGCTTTTTAGTAGAATCTCTGGGGTTCTCTAGGTATACCATCATATCATCTGCAAAGAGTGATAGTTTGGTTTCCTCATTGCCTACTCTAATTCCTTTAATCTCTTTCTTGACTCTTATTGCAAAGGCTAGTGTTTCTAATACAATATTGAATAATAATGGTGATAGTGGGCAACCTTGCTTCACTCCAGATCTTACTGGGAAGGATTCCAGTTTTTTCCCCATTGCATATGATGCTTACTGATGGTTTTAAATATATGCTCCTGACTATTTTAAGGAAAAGTCCATTTATTCCTATTCGCTCAAGTATTTTTATTAGGAATGGATGCTGGATTTTATCAAATGCTTTTTATGCATCTATTGAGATGATCATATGGTTTTTGTTTGGTTGGTTATTGATATAGTCAATTATGCTAATAGTTTTCCTAATATTGAACCAGCCCTGCATTCCTGGTATAAATCCTACTTGGTCATAGTGTATTATCCTGGGGATGATTTTCTGTAATCTTTTTGCTAATATTTTATTTAAATTTTAGCATCAATATTCATTAGGGAGATTGGTCTATAATTTTCTTTCTCTGTTTTCAGCCTACCTGGTTTAGGTATCAGTACCATGTCTGTGTCATAAAAGGAGTTTGGTAGGACTCCTTGAATCCCTATTTTTTCAAATAATTTATTTAGCATTGGAGTTAATTGTTCTTTAAATGTTTGGTAGAATTCACATGTAAATCCATCTGGTCCTGGAGATTTTTTCTTAGGGAGTTGAGTGATAGTTTGTTCTATTTCTTTTTCTGAGATGGGACTGTTTAGGATATTTATTTCTTCCTCTGTTAGTTTGGGCCAACTATATTTTTGGAGGTATTTTTCTATTTCATTTAAGTTGTCAAATTTATTGGCATAAAGTTGGGCAAAGTAACTCCTAATTATTGCTCTAATTTCCTCTTCATTAGTGGCGAGTTCTCCCTTTTCATTTTTGAGACTAACAATTTGATTTTCCTCTTTCCTTTTTTTAATCAGATTTATTAAGGGTTTGTCTATTTTGTTGGTTTTTTCATAGAACCAACTCTTAGTTTTATTAATTAATTCAATAGTTTTTTTTTACTTTCAATTTTATTGATCTCTCCTTTTATTTTTTGAATTTCAAGTTTAGTGTTTGATTGGGGGTTTTTTAATTTGTTCCTTTTCTAGCATTTTTAGTTGCAAACCCAATTCATTGACCTTCTCTTTCTCTATTTTATACAAATAGGCCTCTAGAGATATGAAATTTCCCCTTATTACCACTTTGGCTGCATACCATACATTTTGGTATGATATCTCATTATTATCATTTTCTTGGGTGAAGTTATTAATTATGTCTATGGTTTGCTGTTTCACCCAATCATTCTTTAGTATGAGATTATTTAGTTTCCAATTATTTTTTGGTCTACTTCCCCCTGGTTTTTTGTTTAATGTAATTTTCATTGTATCGTGGTCTGAAAAGGATGCGTTTACTATTTCTGCCTTACTGCATTTGAGTTTGAGGTTTTTCTGTCCTAATATATGGTCAATTTTTGTATAGGTTCCATGAACTGCTGAAAAGAAAGTGTATTCCTTTCTGTCTCCATTACATTTTCTCCAGAGATCTATCATATCTAACTTTTCTAGTATTCTATTTACCTCTTTGACTTCTTTCTTATTTATTTTGTGGTTTGATTTATCTAATTCTGAGAGTGCAAGGTTAAGATCTCCCACTAATATAGTTTTACTGTCTATTTCTTTTTGCAGCTCTCTTAATTTCTCTTTTAAGAATTTAGATGCTACACCACTTGGTGCACATATGTTTAATATTGATAGTGCTTCATTATCGATGCTAACCTTTAGCAAGATATAGTGCCCTTCCTTATCTCTTTTAATTAGATCAATTTTTGCTTTAGCTTGATCTAAGATCAGGATGGCTACCCCTGCTTTTTTTACTTCACCTGAAGCATAGTAGATTTGCTCCAACCTTTTACCTTTAACCTGTATGTATCTCCCTGCTTCAGGTGTGCTTCCTGTAAACAACATATTGTAGGATTCTGGCTTTTAATCCATTCTGCCAACCACTTCTTCTTTATGGAGGAGTTTACCCCGTTCACATTTATGGTTAAAATGACCATTTCTGTATTACTTGCCATCTTGTTAACCCCGGTTTATGCTTTTCTCCCTTCTTTCCCCTTCCCCCCCTTTCCAGTATTAAGCTTGTGAGCACCACTTGCTTCTCACAGCCTTCCCTTTTTAGTATCCCTCCCCCCGCCTTAGAGTTCCTCCTCCTATCTTACCCCTTTCCCTCCCAGTTTCCGTATTCCCTTCTTCTTAGCTTATTCCTTCCCTTTTCACTTTTCCCTTCTCACTTTTCAATGAGGTGGGAGAAGTTTCACCATAGATTGAATATGTCAAGATTTTTCACTTAAAGCCAATTCTGAAGGCAGTAAGATACCCACTATATTCATCCCCCTCCATTCTTTCTCTCAGATATAATAGGTTTCCTATGCCTCTTCATGAGATGTACTACCCCCACTTTACCCTTTTTCTGGTACAATGTCCTTTCCACATCAATTTCTAGAACAAGGTATACATGTATTCTTTATACATCTATATAGTCAAAATATAGTTCCCAAGATTAATCTTTACCTTTTTAGATTTCTCTTGAGTTCTATATTTGTAGATCAAACTTTTTGTTAAGTTCTGGTTTTTTCATCAGAAATAGATGAAATTCGCTTACTTTGTTGAATGTCCATCTTCTTCCCTGGAAAAAGATGCTCATTCTCGCTGGGTAAGTTATTTTTGGTTGCATACCAAATTCCTTAGCCTTTCAGAATATCATATTCCAGGCCCTTCGATCTTTTAATGTGGATGCTGCCAGATCCTGGGTGATCCTTATTGTGGCTCCTTGATACTTGAATTGGGTTTTTCTAGCCGCTTGCAATATTTTTTCTTTCATCTGAGGGTTCTGGCATTTGGCCACTATATTCCTTGGTGTTTTGATTTTAGGATCCCTTTCAGTGGGTGATCGATGAATCCTTTCAATGTTTATTTTTTCCTCTGTTCCTATGACTTCTGGGCAGTTCTCTTTGATAATTTCCTGAAAATAGTGTCCAGGCTCTTTTTTTCATCATGCTTTTCTGGGAGTCCAATGATTCTCAGATTGTCTCTCCTGGATCTGTTTTCCAGGTCTGTTGTCTTCCCCAGAAGGTATTTCACATTCTTTTCCATTGTTTGATTTTTTTGGATTTGCTTGACTGATTCTTCTTGTCTCCTCGAGTCATTCAATTCCACTTGTTCAATTCTGATTTTCAGTGAAGTATTTTCTTCACTCACTTTTTAAAAATCTTTTTCTAATTGTCCCATTGAGTTCTTTTGTTCTGTGGATTTTTTTTCCATTTCGCCAATTTTGTTTTCCAGTTCACCAATCCTATTTTTCAAGGATTTTACTTCTTTATCCACTCTCTCTTTAACTGACTTCTCCAGGCTCTTTTGCCAAGCCTCCCTCTCCTTTTCCCAAGCTTCCCTCTCCTTTTGCCAAGCCTCACTCTGCTTTTCCCATTTTTCTTCTAGCTCCCTTGTGAGAGCCTTTTTAATTATTTCTATGAGGTTCATCTGTGCTGAGGAACAGATGATCTCTTCCTTTGGGGATTCACCTGGAGACAGTCTGTTTTTAGTCTCCTCAGGATTTAGAGTCTGCTCTCTATCTGTATAGAAGCTGTCAAGGGTTAAAGTCCTCTTCAGTTTCTTGTTCATTCTGTCTAATAATCAAGGACAAACTAGCAAAGAAAAACAGAAAAAACTGGAGTCTTTGTTTGGAGGAGGGGCTGGGTGGTGTTACCGAGCTTCCTCTACAGACTGCAGTGGGCAGCAGTGAGGCACTAGCCCTACTGTGCTGCGCCTGCGCTCTGAGATCCCAGAGTGTGCTGAGTCACTGTGGGGAGTGGGGGGTGGGGGGGTGGGGGCGGCCAGGTCCCGAGAGACTCCAGCTGTTTGGGGTTGTATTCTTCACCCCCGGTGTTTTTAGCTTCTCTGCTGGGCTGCTGACTTGCTGCCGGAGCAAAGTATCCAGTCCTGTAGTGAAGCTCTCCCCGCAGAGACGGCTGCGATCACTCCCCACCCCCTCTCCAGTCTGCTCCCGTGCTCTCACTGCCGCTGCCCGCCGCCTGTGCCCGATCTAAAACCGTCCCAGCCCTCCAGTAAAGACAGACCTTTCTTGGCGAATCTCAAGAATGGCTTCTCTTGGTAACTATTTGTGGGTTTTTTTTTCAGTCAAGCATTAATTCAGAGGCTTGTAATGAAATGGATAGTGAGAGAAAGCGTGGAGCTACACAGCTGTGTGCCTCCTCTCCGCCATCTTAACCCGAAAGTCCTTGGCTTATATCTTAAAGAGATCTTAAAGGTGACAAAGGGACCTACATGTACAAAAATATTTTTGGCAGCCCTTTCTGTCATGGCAAGAAATTGAAAATTGAGTGTATGCCCATCAATTAGAAAATGGCTGAGTAAGTTATGATATATGAATATTAAGGAATATTATTATTCTATAAGAAACAATCAGCAGGATGGTTTCAGAGATGTTTGGAGAGATTTAAATGAACAGATACTAAGTGGAATGAGGAGAACCAGGAAATTTTTGTACACAGCAACAAGGTTATACAATGATTAATTCTGATCCATGTGGCTCTTTTCAACAATGGGATGATACAGGCCAGTTCCAATAATCTTGTGATAAATAGAGCTGTCTACATCCAGAGAGAGAAGTGTAGCAGCTGAGTGTGGATCACAATGTAACATTTTTACTAATTTTGTTTTTGTTTACTTGCATTTTTTTTCATTTTTTTCCCTTTTTGATTTGATTTTTCTTGTGTAGAAAGATAATTGTGTAAATATGTAAGTATATATCAGATTTAACATATTTTTACCATGTTTGACATGTATCAGATTACTTACCATCTGGGGAGGGAGTGGAGGAAAGGGAGGAAATTGGAACACACAGTTTTGCAAAAGTTAATGTTGAAAAATTTTGCATGCATGTGTTTTTCAAATTAAATTAATTCCATTAATTTTAAATTAATATTAAATTATCAAAATTAATAAACTGTATTTATTTTATATGTAATAAAATAAATAAATTAAAAATGAGATTGGTGGGGAATTAATATTTATATTAAATATTAAAATTAAAAATCTTTAATAAAAATAAAGAGTAGGGAAATTTATTTAGCCATCTTATTCTAGAATATTAGGACAATTTACCTATATTTTGTTTGGATGATATCTGGGCTCTATTTTTTCTTCATGACTTTTAGACAAAGGAATTTCTAAATTATCCTTCCTAGATCTGTTTTTCAGGTCAGACAATTTTCCAATGAAAAAAAAATTCTGTTTTTCTTTGGCCAACTTTGCTTTTAAAGGGATTATTTTCCTCATTAGCTTTTTGTATTTCCATTTCCACCACTCTCAATTTTCTTCCTAATTTTTCCTCTATATCACTTCAAAATTCACTTTGACATATAGCTATGAACACAGCCTGAGGAGGCTTTGAATGTAGGATTTTTGAGTTTGTTATTTTCTTCTGATTGTTATATTGATCTTCCTTGTCTCTATAGTAACTTTCTAAAGTCAGACATTTTTCAGTTGTCTCCTTGTTTGCCTACCCTATTACTTGGCTTTTAAATTTTTGTTTAGGGCTCTGTTTCCAGACTAGAAGGATCACTGTCCCAAGCTTAAAGAATTTTGTTCAGCTGTGTACAAAGATCCTACTAGATATCTGGCCAAAAGCACTCTCTTTTTGCCTTGATCTGTTACGAGAGTCCCCACAACACTGTAATTCTATTGTGTTATATCTATTGTGTAAATCTGGGTGTTAAAGCAACAGAGTCCTTCTTCAATGCTAATTAAAGAGATCTACTATGATCTAAGGTCTCAGGAAACTATCACTGTCACCACCCACTACTCATGCCCGCTCTTGGTTTGCTGGTTTTCTAAAGTCTGCTCTTTCTACTGACAAAACTTTTCTGTTTACTTTCCAAGTTGTGTTTGGTATTTATGAAACCATCAATGCTATCCGTTGATTCAGAGATTTTCCTTTGCTGGTGCTGTGGTGGGATTAGCTGCTACCAAAGCTGTGCTGTCACCAGTATGCACTATGATTGTGAATTGGATTTTTACCAATGTGTCACAGATCTTTCCTGCTGTCTTCAGCTGGAAAATATTTAGAGCTCAGGTGATTTCCTGTCTTTGCTCTGCTCAAACCATACATTTTTTTTTCAAGAATTAACTAAAATATTGACTTCTACATTAAGATTTCCTGATTGTTCCCATCTTCCTGAGAGTAAGTACATTCTTCCAAAAGTTAGTTTTATCTAATTTGTATAAACCTATATATGTATGTGATCTTCACTGTTTAAATTATTGGCTTCTTCATGTCAAGAATTGTTATAATTTTGTTTTCATATTCTCAGTTCTTAGAATTGTTGGAAGCCGAAGGCCCCCGCCCAGGTGCCTTTCTCATGGCCCTAGCCCAGGTGCCTTTTCCCCACCCCTTGCTGCAACAGAATCGCGCAGGTGGTCAAACAATCCTGAGAACTGCAACCGGGCAAAATGGTCTTGAGAATCAATCTTGAGTTGTCATCACACTATGTTCCTGCTCACTGGACCAGCTATAGCCCATGTTCCTTTCCCAGACCACCCTACTTCTCTTTCCCATGCTTTTTCCTATATAAGTTGTATCCTGAGAGCAATAAACTGAGACCTTGGCAACAATCAGCCTCGTCTCCCTCCTCTTTCTTGCCCGTTTCTCCTCAGGCTGGATCCCCCCTCGAAGCCCACACGAGAACTAGGTCTCGCCAGTCGAGACAGGTGGCGCCCAAACGTGGGGCTCGAGGCAGGGACCCTTGCCAGACAGACCCCAGAGAAATCGTCCGGACCCCAGAGAAGTCGTCCAGACCCCAGAGAAGTCGTCCGGACCCCAGAGAAGTCGTCCTGACCCCTGCTGTTTAAAGTTTTGGCCGCTGAGAGGGACTCGGTAGAGAGCTTGATAAATTGCTGACACTCCCTAACAGTGGGAGTTTGGCTGGCTCTCTTTGGAGCCCCTTTCCTGGCCCCCGAGTTGAGGACTTATTTCACGCTCAGGAAGGCCCCAGTCCTCGGTAAGTGATTTTGTCCGTCTCATAAGAAATGGGCCATAAGTTGTGTAATGAACAGGCTTTCATAAAGGATTTCAAAGCCTCCCTCAGGGAAAGAGGAGTTAGGGTTAAAAAGAAAGATTTAGTTAAATTCTTTTTGTTTGTTGATTTAGTTAAATTCTTTTTGTTTGTTGACAAAGTCTGCCCTTGGTTTCTTGTGAATGGGCCAGACATCCATCCCGAAAAATGGCAAAAGATTGGGAAAGATTTAAATGTCCAGTTCTCCACAGAGCTGTCTTCCTTACAAAGTTCTCTCAAACAAACCGTCCTCCCGATTTCAGGCCCAGCGGCTGCCCCTCCCTCACTGCCACATAAAAAGGTCCCTATTAGCAGATCAAAGAACCTGAAATTGGCCTTTCCTGTAATGACTCGCTCTAGCAAGCTCACTGCCCCTCTCACTGATAATTCCCCCTCATCCTCTGCTGAGGGTGCTGCAGGCACAGACACTCAGGTTCAGTCAGATAGCGGGGAGGAGAATGACAATGATGATGAAAATGAAAATGAGGAAAATGATCAGGCTGCACAAGACACCCCTCCAAGGAAGTTCCATAAGCTTAATTTTAAAACCTTAAAAGACAAATGCCGCAGTCAAAGTCTACGGACCTAATGCCCCCTTTACCCTTTCGGCCCTTGAGGCCATGTCTCACTGCGGCTACCTGCTCCCCTCAGAATGGGTTCGTGTAGTTCAAGCAGTCTTGTCACAGGGCCAGTTTCTGACTTGGAAGGCAGATTTTTTTGATCGCTGCCAGTCCGCAGCCGCTGCTAACTTAAAACCTCCTCAGCTGTTCTTAGGGTTTGAGCTACTTCCCAACAAAGTCCTTTCCCAGAAACTCCAATTGCGAACAGACTGTTTGCATACTCTTAATGATTTTCAGAAACTTCTCGGTGATATCAATTGGCTCAGACCTTACCTAAAACTCACAACGGGGGAATTAAAACCTCTCTTTGACATCTTAAGAAGGGACCCCGATCCCTCCTCCCCATGCTCATTTACCCCTGAGGCACGAAAAGCCCTGACCACGGTAGAACATACCATCCGTGAACAACACATAGGATATTATGCCCCTAATCAACCCTTCTGGCTTCTCATATTCCCTACTCCCTTTGCCCCCACAGGCTTGCTCTGGCAACAAAAACCATTGTTTTGGGTCCATCTACTCGCATCTCCCTCCAAAATCCTACCCACATACCCTCACTTGGTTGCTACCCTCCTCTGCCTTGATAGGGGGGCCGCTTTGAAACTCTTTGGCAGGGACCCTGATCACATCATTTCACCCTACACAACCTCCCAAGTACAATGGCTAGTTCAAAATAATGATGATTGGGCCATCAGCTCCATTTCTTTTCAGGGAACTATTGATAACCACTTCTCCTCTGATAAATTGACTCAATTCTTGCAAAGAACGCCTGTTGTCTTCCCACAGGGGACAAAGTCTGTTCCAATTAAAGGCGCCCGGCTAGTTTTCACTGATGGGTCAGCCTCAGGCATTGCGGCTTTCAGTATTGAAGGTCAAGTCTCCCACTTCAAAACAAACTTTACCTCCACACAGCTGGTTGAGCTCGCCGCTGTCATTAGAGTTTTTGAATTGTTAACAGAACCCTTCAACTTATGCACTGACAGTGCCTAAGTGGCACACTCTGTCCCCCTCTTGGAAACAGTACCGTATATTCGCCCTTTGACCAATGCCTCCCCCTTGTTTGCAGAACTTCAGCACCTAATCCTTGCCCGCACTGAACCCTTTTTTGTCGGTCACATTCGTGCCCACTCTGGCCTCCCTGGGCCACTAGCAGAGGGAAATGACAAAGTGGATCAAGCTACCCAACTCATAGCCACTGCCCTCTCAGTCACCCCAATGCTGCCGCATAGCAGGCCCATGCCTTGCATCACCTTAATGCCCACACTCTTAGGCTGAAATATTCTATCACTCACGAACAAGCACGCCAGATCGTGCGGCAGTGCAAGGGCTGTCTAACCCTCTTGCCGGAGCCTCATTTGGGAATAAACCCCCGTGGCTTAGTCCCTGGTGACCTATGGCAAATGGATGTCACCCACCACCCACCTTTTGGTAAACTAAAATACATTCATGTTTCTATAGACACCTTTAGTGGCTTCATTTTTGCTTCTCTGCAGACAGGAGAAGCTTCCAAACATGTGATCTGTCACGTTCTTGCCTTTTTAGCTGTTGCCCCCAAACCTAAAATTCTTTTTTTTTAATTTTTATTTAATAATTACTTTATATTGACACTCGTTTCTGTTCCAATTTTTTTTCCCTTCCTCCCTCCACCCCCTCCCCTAGATGGCAAGCAGTCCTTTATATGTTGGATATGTTGCAGTATATCCTAGATACAATATATGTTTGCAGAACCGAACAGTTCTCTTGTTGCATAGGGAGAATTGGATTCAGAAGGTAGAAATAACCCGGGAAGAAAAACAAAAATGCAGATAGTTCACATTCGTTTCCCAGTGTTCTTTCTTTGGGTGTAGCTGCTTTTGTCCGTCATTTATCAATTGAAACTCAGGTCTCTTTGTCAAAGAAGTCCCCTTCCATCAAAATATGTCCTCATACAATATAGTTGTTGAAGTGTATAATGATCTCCTGGTTCTGCTCAACTCACTTAGCATCAGTTCATGTAAGTCTCGCCAGTCCTCTCTGTATTCATCCTGCTGGTCATTTCTTACAGAACAATAATATTCCATAACATTCATATACCATAATTTACCCAGCCATTCTCCAATTGATGGGCATCCATTCATTTTCCAGTTTCTAGCCACTACAAACAGGGCTGCTACAAACATTTTGGCACATACAGGTCCCTTTTCCTTCTTTAGTATTTCTTTGGAATATAAGCCCAATAGAAACACTGCTGGATCAAAGGGTATGCACAATTTGATAATTTTTTGGGCATAATTCCAGATTGCTCTCCAGAATGGTTGGATTCGTTCACAACTCCACCAAGAATGCAATAGTGTCTTAGTTTTCCCGCATCCCCTCCAACATTCATCATTATTTTTTCCTGTCATCTTAGCCAATCTGACAGGTGTGTAGTGGTATCTCAGAGTTGTCTTAATTTGCATTTCTCTGATCAATAATGATTTGGAACACTCTTTCATATGAGTGGTAATAGTTTCAATTTCATCCTCTGAAAATTGTCTGTTCATATCCTTTGACCATTTATCAATTGGAGAATGGCTTGATTTCTTATAAATTTGAGTCAGTTCTCTATATATTTTGGAAATGAGGCCTTTATCAGAACCTTTAACTGTGAAAATGTTTTCCCAGTTTGTTGCTTCCCTTCTAATCTTGTTTGCATTAGTTTTATTTGTACAAAGGCTTTTTAATTTGATGTAATCGAAATTTTCTATTCTGTGATCAGTAATGGTCTCTAGTTCATCTTTGGTCACAAATTTCTTTCTCCTCCACAAGTCTGAGAGATAAACTATTCTATGTTCCTCTAATTTATTTATAATCTCGTTCTTTATGCCTAGGTCATAGACCCATTTTGATCTTATCTTGGTATATGGTGTTAAGTGTGGGTCCATGCCTAATTTCTGCCATAGTAATTTCCAATTATCCCAGCAGTTTTTATCAAATAATGAATTCTTTTCCCAGAAGTTAGGGGCTTTGGGTTTGTCAAACACTAGATTGCTATAATTGACTATTCTGTCTTGTGAACCTAGCCTTTTCCACTGATCCACTAATCTATTTCTTAGCCAATACCAAATGGTTTTGGTGACTGCTGCTTTATAATATAATTTTAGATCAGGTACAGCTAGGCCAATTTTATTTGATTTTTTTTTCATTAATTCCCTTGAGATTCTCGACTTTTTATTGTTCCATATGAATTTTGTTGTTATTTTTTCTAGATCAATAAAATATTTTCTTGGAAGTCTGATTGGTATAGCACTAAATAAATAGATTAGTTTAGGGAGTATTGTCATCTTTATTATGTTCGCTCGGCCGATCCAAGAGCACTTAATATTTTTCCAATTATTTAAGTCTGACTTTATTTGTGTGGAGACTTTTTTATAGTTTTGCTCATATAATTCCTGACTTTCCTTTGGTAGATAGATTCCCAAATATTTTATGGTATCAACAGTTATTCTGAATGGAATTTCTCTTTGTATCTCTTGCTGTTGGGTTTTGTTGGTGATGTATAAAAATGCTGAGGATTTATGGGGATTTATTTTGTAGCCAGCTACTTTGCTAAAATTATGAATTATTTCCAATAGCTTTTTAGTAGAATCTCTGGGGTTCTCTAGGTATACCATCATATCATCTGCAAAGAGTGATAGTTTGGTTTCCTCATTGCCTACTCTAATTCCTTTAATTTCTTTCTCGACTCTTATTGCCGAGGCTAGTGTTTCTAATACGATATTAAATAATAATGGTGATAGTGGGCAACCTTGCTTCACTCCAGATCTTACTGGGAAAGGTTCCAGTTTTTCCCCATTTCATATGACGCTTACTGATGGTTTTAAATATATGCTCCTGACTATTTTAAGGAAAAGTCCATTTATTCCTATGCTCTCAAGTGTTTTTATTAGGAATGGATGTTGGATTTTATCAAATGCTTTTTCTGCATCTATTGAGATGATCATATGGTTTTTGTTTGTTTGGTTATTGATATAGTCAATTATGCTAATAGTTTTCCTAATATTGAACCAGCCCTGCATTCCTGGTATAAATCCTACTTGGTCATAGTGTATTATCCTGGTGACAATTTTCTGTAATCTTTTTGCTAATATTTTATTTAAGATTTTAGCATCAATATTCATTAGGGAGATTGGTCTATAATATTCTTTCTCTGTTTTCAGCCTACCTGGTTTAGGTATCAGTACCATGTCTGTGTCATAAAAGGAGTTTGGTAGGACTCCTTCAATCCCTATTTTTTCAAATTGTTTATATAATATTGGAGTTAATTGTTCTTTAAATGTTTGGTAGAATTCACATGTAAATCCATCTGGTCCTGGGGATTTTTTCTTAGGGAGCTGATTGATAGTTTGTTCTATTTCTTTTTCTGAGATGGGACTGTTTAGGATATTTACTTCTTCCTCTGTTAGTTTGGGCAAGCTATATTTTTGGAGGTATTTTTCTATTTCATTTAAGTTGTTGAATTTATTGGCATAAAGTTGGGCAAATTAACTCCTAATTATTGCTCTAATTTCCTCTTCGTTAGTGGCGAGTTCTCCCTTTTCATTTTTAAGACTAACAATTTGATTTTCCTCTTCCCTTTTTTTAATCAGATTTACTAAGGGTTTGTCTATTTTGTTGGTTTTTTCATAGAACCAACTCTTAGTTTTATTAATCAATTCAATAGTTTTTTTACTTTCAATTTTATTGATCTCACCTTTTATTTTTAGAATTTCAAGTTTAGTGTTTGACTAGGGGTTTTTAATTTGTTCCTTTTCTAGCATTTTTAATTGCAAACCCAATTCATTGATCTTCTCTTTCTCTATTTTATACAAATAAGCCTCTAGAGATATGAAATTTCCCCTTATTACCGCTTTGGCTGCATCCCATACATTTTGGTATGATGTCTCATTATTATCGTTTTCTTGGGTGAAGTTATTAATTATGTCTATGATTTGCTGTTTCACCCAATCATTCTTTAGTATGAGATTATTTAGTTTCCAATTATTTTTGGTCTACTTCCCCCTGGTTTTTTGTTGAATGTAATTTTCATTGCATCATGGTCTGAAAAGGATGTCTTTACTATTTCTGCCTTACTGCATTTGAGTTTGAGGTTTTTGTGTCCTAATATATGGTCAATTTTTGTATAGGTTCCATGAACTGCTGAAAAGAAAGTGTATTCCTTTCTGTCTCCATTACATTTTCTCCAGAGATCTATCATATCTAACTTTTCTAGTATTCTATTTACCTCTTTGACTTCTTTCTTATTTATTTTGTGGTTTGATTTATCTAATTCTGAGAGTGCAAGGTTGAGATCTCCCACTATTATAGTTTTACTGTCTATTTCTTCTTGCAGCTCTCTTAGTTTCTCTTTTAATAATTTAGATGCTACCCCACTTGGTGCATATATGTTTAATATAGATAGTGCTTCATTATCCATGCTACCCTTTAGCAAGATATAGTGTCCTTCCTTATCTCTTTTAATTAGGTCAATTTTTGCTTTAGCTTGATCTGAGATCAGGATGGCTACCCCTGCTTTTTTGACTTCACCTGAAGCATAGTAGATTTTGCTCCAACCTTTTACCTTTAACCTGCATGTATCTCCCTGCTTCAGGTGTGTTTCCTGTAAACAACATATTGTAGGATTCTGGCTTTTAATCCATTCTGCTAACCGCTTCCTCTTTATGGGGGAGTTTACCCCATTCACATTTATGGTTAGAATGACCAATTCTGTATTACTTGCCATCTTGTTAACCCCGGTTTATGCTTTTCTCCCTTCTTTCCCCTTTCCCCCCCTTTCCAGTATTAAGCTTGTGAGCACCCCTTGCTTCTCACAGCCCTCCCTTTTTAGTATCCCTCCCCCCGCCTTAGAGTTCCTCCCCCTATCTTACCCCTTTCCCTCCCAGTTCCCATATTCCCTTCCGCTTAGCTTATTCCTTCCCTTTTCACTTTTCCCTTCTCACTTTTCAATGAGGTGGGAGAAGTTTCACCATAGATTGAATATGTCTTAAGATTTTTCACTTAAAGCCAATTCTGAAGGCAGTAAAATACCCACTATATTCATCCCCTCCATTCTTTCTCTCAGATATAATAGATTTCCTATGCCTCTTCATGAGATGTACTACCCCCACTTTACCCTTTTTCTGATACAATGTCCTTTCCACATCAATTTCTAGAACAAGGTATACATGTATTCTTTATACATCTATATAGTCAAAATATAGTTCCCAAGATTAATCTTTACCTTTTTAGATTTCTCTTGAGTTCTATATTTGTAGATCAAACTTTTTGTTAAGTTCTGGTTTTTTCATCAGAAATAGATGAAATTCACTTACTTCGTTGAATGTCCATCTTCTTCCCTGGAAAAAGATGCTCATTCTCGCTGGGTAAGTTATTTTTGGTTGCATACCAAGTTCCTTAGCCTTTCAGAATATCATATTCCAGGCCCTTCGATCTTTTAATGTGGATGCTGCCAGATCCTGGGTGATCCTTATTGTGGCTCCTTGATACTTGAATTGGGTTTTTCTAGCCACTTGCAATATTTTTTCCTTCATCTGAGGGTTCTGGCATTTGGCCACTATATTCCTTGGTGTTTTGATTTTAGGATTCCTTTCAGTTGGTGATCGATGAATCCTTTCAATGTTTATTTTTTCCTCTGGTCCTATGACTTCTGGGCAGTTCTCTTTGATAATTTCCTGGAAGACAGTGTCCAGGCTCTTTTTTTCATCATGTTTTTCTGGGAGTCCAATGATTCTCAGATTGTCTCTCCTGGATCTGTTTTCCAGGTCTGTTGTCTTCCCCAGAAGGTATTTCACATTTTTCTCCATTGTTTTATTTTTTTGGATTTGCTTGACTGATTCTTCTTGTCTCCTCGAGTCATTCAATTCCACTTGTTCAATTCTGATTTTCAGTGAAGTATTCTCTTCACTCACTTTTTAAAAATCTTTCTCTAATTGTCCAATTGAGTTCTTTTGTTCTGTGGAATTTTTTTCCATTTCGCCAATTTTGTTTTTTAGAGAGCTGTTTTCTGTTTCCAGTTCACTAATCCTATTTTTCAAGAATTTTACTTCTTTATCCACTCTCTCTTTAACTTTCTCCAGGCTCTTTTGCCAAGCCTCCCTCTCCTTTTCCCAAGCTTCCCTCTCTTTTTGCCAAGCCTCACTATGTTTTCCCCATTTTTCTTCTAGCTCCCTTGTGAGAGCCTTTTTAATCACTTCTATGAGGTTTATCTGTGCTGAGGAACAGATGATCTCCTCTTTTGGGGATTCACCTGGGGACTGTCTGTTTTTAGTCTCCTCAGGATTTAGAGTCTGCTCTCTATCTGTATAGAAGCTGTCAAGCGTTAAAGTCCTCTTCAGCTTCTTGCTCATTCTGTCTATTAATCAGAGACAAACTACCAAAGAAAAACAGAAAAAACTGGAATCTTTCTTTGGGGGAGGGTTTGGGTATGTTATCGAGCTTCCTCTACAGACTGCAGGAGGCAGCAGTGAGGCACTAGCAGGACTGTGTTGCATGTACGCTCTGAGATCCCAAAGCGTGCTGAGTCACTGTGGGGATTGGGGGGGCGGCCAGGTCCCGAGAGACTCCAGCTGTTTGGGGTTGTATTCTTCACCCCCGGTGTTTTTAGCTTCTCTGCTGGGCTTCTGACTTGCTACTGGAGCAAAGTTTCCAAACCTGTAGCGAAGTTCTCCCCGCAGAGACGGCTGCGATCACTCCCCACCCCCTCTCCAGTCTGCTCCCGTGCTCTCACTGCCGCTGCCCTCAGCCTGCGCCCGATCCAAAACCATCCCAGCCCTCAAGTAAAGACAGACCTTTCTTGGCGGATCTCAAGGATGGCTTTTCTTGGTAACTATATGTGGGTTTTTTTCAGTCAAGCATTGATTCAGAGGCTTGTAATGAAGTGGATAGTGAGAGAAAGCGTGGAGCTTATGCAGCTGTGAGCCTCCTCTCCGCCATCTTAACCGGAAGTCCCCAAACCTAAAATTCTTAAAACCAACAACGGCCCAGGATATACTAGTTCCACCTTTAAACAGTTCTGTGCCCAGATGGAAATCAAACACATTACTGGCATACCTTATAACCCCCAGGGTCAAGGAATTGTTGAAAGAGCTCATCAAACTTTAAAAAATATGATTTCAAAATTACAATCAGGGGAAGAAATGTTATATCCTAAAGCAGGTAATTTTAAAAATCATGCAATGTTTGTGTTGAATTTTCTTACTTATGATATTGACAGCAAATCTGCCGCTGACCGCCTTTGGCATTCATCCACAGCCAATACTTATGCACAGGCCATGTGGAGAGACCCTTTATCCAACATAGAATAGTCCTGGAATATTAGTAGGATTGTTTGACAATTGATTGAGGTACTATTGAGTTATAACTTTGCTTCTTTGCAAATTATGGTCCTAGTATTCTCATACTTAATTTGATAGACTAGAATAATATTGAAATTTTCTTTTAATTCCAATATTCTATGATTTGTAAAGATAATATATGCTTGTCTCAAAATTTATTTTGACAGATATTCTTTATATTAATACCCAAATATCCTCCTAAAATGCCGTAATGTCAAATTAATCTGTGCAATTTATATCATATTAAAACAGGATGCCAAGGTAGACAATTTTATTTATATTTTCACAGACATAAATGCAAAGAAAATAATCTAAAATTAATTCTAATTTCATTTAGGTCAGCATTGATTTTAATATGCAGAATTCTTATCTTTTAGATATCTAGTTGGCAGAATAAATAAAGTTCTGTATTTGCAATTAGAAAGACCTGAATCCAAATATTATGGCAAGTCATTTAATCTTTTTTTCTGCTTCAGTTTCATTATCTGCAGAAGGATAATCTTACTACTTATCTCAGTGAAATATTGTAATGATCAGTTTATTAACATATGTAAATGATTTGATAAAACTTTATGTGTTAAATACATGCCATCCAGCCATTACAGGTCCCTTTCCTTTCTTTACTATCTCTTTGGGGTATAAGCCCAGTAGTAGCACTGCTGGATCAAAGGGTATGATAAGTTTGATAACTTTTTGGACATAATTCCAGATTGCTCTCCAGAATGGTTGGATTCATTCACAACTCCACCAACAATGCATCAAGTGTCCCAGTTTTCCCACATCTCCTCCAACATTCATCATTATTTTTTCCTGTCATCTTAGCCAATCTGACAGGTGTGTAGTGGTATCTCAGAGTTGTCTTAATTTGCATTTCTCTGATCAATGATGATTTGGAAAACTCTTTCATATGAGTGGTAATAGTTTCAATTTCATCCTCTGAAAATTGTCTGTTCATATCCTTTGACCATTTATCAATTGGAGAATGGCTTGATTTTTATAAATTTGAGTCAATTCTCTATATATTTTGGAAATGAGGCCTTTATCAGAACGTTTAACTGTGAAAATGTTTTCCCAGTTTGTTGCTTCCCTTCTAATCTTGTTTGCATTAGTTTTGTTTGTACAAAGGCTTTTTAATTTGATATAATCAAAATTTTCTATTTTGTGATCAGTAATGGTCTCTAGTTCATCTTTGGTAACACATTTCTTTCTCCTCCAGAAGTCTGAAAGATAAACTATCCTATGTTCCTCTAATTTATTTATAATCTCGTTCTTTATGCCTAAATCATGGACCCATTTTGATCTTATCTTAGTGCATGGTGTTAAGTGTGGTCCATGCAAAATTTCTGCCTTATTAATTTCCAGTTATCCCAGCAGTTTTTGTCAAATACTGAATTCTTATCCCTAAAGTTGGGATCTTTAAGTTTGTCAAATACTAGATCGCTATACTCATTATCTATTTTGTCTTGTGAATCTAACCTATTCCACTGATCAATTAATCTATTTCTTAGCCAATAAAAAATGGTTTTGGTGACTGCTGCTTTATAATATAGTTTTAGATCAGGTACAACTAGACCACCTTCATTTGATTTTTTTTTCCATTAATTTCCTTGAGATTCTAGACCTTTTGTTCTTCCATATGAATTTTGCTGTAATTTTTTTCTGGATCATTAAAATAGTTTCTTGGGAGTGTGATTGGTATAGCACTAAATAAATAAATTAGTTTAGGGAGTATTGTCATATTTATTATATTCTCTCAGTCTATCCAAGAGCACTGTGTTTCTGTCTCTCTCCCTCCCCCTTTTTCCACCCATGAAGGGTTAATTGAGGGGGGAGGGTCATGAAATGTGGAATCACCTAATTCCTCCTGCTGTGAAGTATCACACTCAGAATTGTAATTAACTCCATTCTCATCTGATTCGTCCTCCTTTTCACCTAGTAAAGTTGGCACTTCTTCCTCCTGTACTTTCCTTTTCTTCATTCTATCACTTAAATAACTTCTTATAGCCAATTGTATTACATTATATGTATTAATTATGTCTTTGGAAATTGAGTCAGGTCCGTTTCTATTATAAAAAAGATCCTCTCTTTCTAATGGCCACTGCATTGAGTTTGAATTAGATCTGTAGCATTCACCCAGTTTTTCTCTGATTAATTTCCATTCATCTAAATCTAATTCTTTTTCTGTAGAAAACCAAGGATATATGTACTTAACAATTTCTAAAAGTTCAGTGATCTGCTCCAAAATTATAATTAAACCTTGGCTTTCCATAATTTTGACAATGTTCTCTAAACATTTTCCTTAACAGAAACAGGCTGTTTTCTAAATATCTGTCCCATCTTAGATGAAATTCTACTTTAACTCTTCTAACAAAATTTCTTTGTTGCACTCACCCTAATTTCTGGGTTGAAGAGTCTTTTCCACTGGATCAGGATCAGAGGCTTTTCCACTGGATCAGGATTGGAGCTTTTCCACTGAAATCCACTGAGGAAGGGGTCTGTTAGCCCCACGTTGGGCGCCAAAATGTTGGAGTTCAAATGTTGGGTTCTTGTTCTTCTTTAAAATATTATAAAGGTTCTCTCATATTTATTATATTCTCTCGGGTCTATCCAAGAGCACTTGTTACTTTTCCAATTATTTAAATCTGACTTTATTTCTGTGCAAAGTGTTTTGCAATTTTGCTCATATAATTCCTGACTTTCCTTTGGTAGCTAGATTTCCAAATATTTTATGCTATCTATGGTTATTTTAAATGGAATTTCTCTTTGTATCTCTTGCTGTTGGATTTTGTTGGTGATATATAAAAATACTGAGGATTTATGTGGATTTATTTTGTATCCTGCAACTTAGCTAAAGTTATGATTTATTTCACAACTTTTTTCATAAGCTTCTTAGTAGAATCCCTGGGGTTGTCTAAAAATACCATCATATCATCTGCAAAGAGTGATAGTTTGGCTTCCTCATTGCATTGGAGTTAATTGTTCCTTAAATGTTTGGTAGAATTCACACTTAAACCCATCTGGTCCAGGGAATTTTCCTTAGGGAGTTGGTTAATAATTTGTTCTATTTCTTTTTCTAAAATGGGATAGTTTAGTCTATTTACTTCTTCATCTGTTAATCTGGGCCAGCTATATTTTTGAAGGTATTCTTCCATTTCATTTAAGTTATCAAATTTATTGGCATGAAGTTGGGCAAAGTAACTCCTAATTATTGCTCTAATTTCCTCTTCATTAGTGGTGAGTTCTCCCTTTTCATTATTAAGACTAACAATTTGATTTTGCCCTTCCTTTCTTTAATCAAATTTACTAAGGGTTTGTCTATTTTGGGTTTTTTTGTTGTTTTGTTTTGTTTTACTTTCAATTTGATTGATCCCTCCTTTTATTTTTACAATTTCAAATTTAGGGTTCGACAGGGGGTTTTTAATTTGTTCCTTTTCTAGCATTTTTAGTTGCAAGCCCAACTCATTGACCTTCTCTTTCTCTGTTTTATGCAAGTAGGCCTCTAGACATATGAAATTTCCCCTTATTACCACTTTGGTTGCATCCCACACATTTTAGTATGACATCTCATTATTGTCATTTTCTTGGGTGAAGTTATTAACTATGTCTATGATTCACAGTTTCACCCAATCATTCTTTAGTATGAGATTATTTATTTATTTATTTGCCTCTATTCTTTCTTTTTAATTAATTACTTAATTAATTTTTATACTAATATTTTTTTTTATTGACAGAACATATGAGTGGGTAATTTTTTACAATATTATCCCTTGCACTAACTTCTATTTGGATATTTCCCATCCCTCCCTCCACCCTCTCCCCTAGATGGCAAGCAGTCCTATATATGTTAAATATGTTGCAGTGTATCCTAGATATAATATATGTTTGCAGGACCGAACAGTTCTCTTGTTGTACCTGGAGAATTGAATTCAGAAGGTAAAAATAATCCAGGAAGAAAAACAAAAATGCAAATAGTTTACATTCATTTCCCAGTGTTCTTTCTTTGGGGATAGCTGCTTCTGTCTATCATTGATCAATTGAAACTGAGTTAGGTCTCTGTCAAAGAAATCCACTTCCATCAGAATACATCTTCATACAATATCGTTGTCGAAGTGTAAAGTGAGCTCCTGGTTCTACTCATTTCAATTAGCATCAGTCCATGTAAGTCTCTCCAAATCTCTCTGTATTCATCCTGCTGGTCATTTCTTACAGAACAATAATATTCCATAACACTCATATACCACAATTTACCCAACCATTCTCCAATTGATGGGCATCCATTCAATTTCCAGTTTCTAGCCACTACAAACAGGGCTGCCACAAACATTTTGGCACTTACGGGTCGCATTCCCTTCTTTATTATTCTCCAGGATATAAGCCCAGAAGTAACACTGCTAGATTAAAGGATATGCACAGTTTGATAACTTTTTGGACATGATTCCAGATTGCTCTCCAGAATGTTGGATTCATTCACAACTCCACCAACAATGCATTAGTGTCCCAGTTTTCCAGCATCCCCTCCAACATTCATCATTATTTTTTGCTGTCATCTTAGCCAGGTGTTTTTGCTGTCATCTTAGCCATCTGACGGGTGTGTAGTGGTATCTCAGAGTTGTCTTAATTTGCATTTCTCTGATCAATAATGATTTGGAACACTCTTTCATATGAGTGGTAATAGTTTCAATTTCATCATCTGAAAATTGTCTGTTCATATCCTTTGACCATTTATCAATTGGAGAATGGCTTGATTTTTTTATAAATTTGAGTCAGTTCTCTATATATTTTGGAAATGAGGCCTTTATCAGAACATTTAACTGTGAAAATATTTTTCCAGTTTGTTGCTTCCCTTCTAATCTTGTTTGCATTAGTTTTGTTTGTACAAAGGCTTTTTAATTTGATACAATCAAAATTTTCTATTTTGTGATCAGTAATGGTCTCTAGTTCATCTTTGGTAACACATTTCTTTCTCCTCCAGAAATCTGAGAGATAAACTATCCTATGTTCCTCTAATTTATTTATAATCTCGTTCTTTATGCCTAAATCATGGACCCATTTTGATCTTATCTTGGTATATGGTGTTAAGTGTGGGTCCATGCCTAATTTCTGCCATACTAATTTCCAGTTATCCCAGCAGTTTTTATCAAATAATGAATTCTTATCCCCAAAGTTAGGATCTTTGGGTTTGTCAAACACTAGATTGCTATAGTTGACTATTCTGTCTTGTGAACCTAATCTATTCCACTGATCAACTAATCTATTTCTTAGCCAATACCAAATGGTTTTGGCGACTGCTGCTTTATAATATAATTTTAGATCAGGTACAGCTAGGCCACCTTCATTTGATTTTTTTTCATTAATTCCCTTGAGAGTCTCGACTTTTTATTGTTCCATATGAATTTTGTTGTTATTTTTTCTAGATCATTAAAATATTTTCTTGGAAGTCTGATTGGTATAGCACTAAATAAATAGATTAGTTTAGGGAGTATTGTCATCTTTATTATATTCGCTCAGCCTATCCAAGAGCACTTAATATTTTTCCAATTATTTAAGTCTGACTTTATTTGTGTGGAAACTTTTTTGTAATTTTGTTCATATAATTCCTGCCTTTCCTTTGGTAGTTAGATTCCCAAATATTTTATGCTGGTGCCAGTTATTTTGAATGGAATTACTTTTTGTTTCTTTTGCTGTTTGATTTTGTTGGTGATGTATCCAAATGCTGAGGATTTCTGGGGATTTATTTTGTATCTTGCTACTTTGCTAAAGTTATGAAGTATTTCTAATAGCTTTTTAGTAGAATCTCTGGGGTTTGCTAGGTATACCATCATATCATCTGAAAAGAGTTATATTTTGGTTTCCTCATTGCCTACTCTAATTCCTTTAATCTCTTTCTTGACTCTTATTGCAAAGGCTAGTGTTTCTAATACAATATTGAATAATAATGGTGATAGTGGGCAACCTTGCTTCACTCCAGATCTTACTGGGAAAGGTTCCAGTTTTTCTCCATTGCATAGGATGCTTACTGACAGTTTTAAATATATGCTCTCGACTATTCTAAGGAAAAGTCCATTTATTCCTATACTCTCAATTGTTTTTATTAGGAATGGATGTTGGATTTTATCAAATGCTTTTTCTACATCTATTGAGATGATCATATGGTTTTTGTTTGGTTGGTTATTGATATAGTTGATTATGCTAATAGTTTTCCTAATATTGAACCAGCCTTACATTCCTGGTATAAGTCCTCATAGTGTATTATCCTGGGGATGATTTTCTGTAATCTTTTTGCTAATATTTTATTTCAGATTTTAGCATCAATATTCATTAGGGAAATTGGTTTATAATTGTCTTTCTCTGTTTTCAGCCTACCTGGTTTAGTTTTCAGTACAATATCTGTGTCATAAAAGGAGTTTGGTAGGACTCCTTCAATCCCTATTTTTTCAAATAGTTTATACAGCATTGAAGTTAATTGTCCTTTAAATGTTTGGTAGAATTCACATGCAAATCCATCTGGCCCTGGGGATTTTTTCTTAGGGAGTTGGTTAATAGCTTGTTCTATTTCTTTTTCTGAGATGGGACTGTTTAGCATATTTACTTCCTCCTCTGTTAATCTGGGAAAGCTATATTTTTGAAGGTATTCTTCCATTTCATTTAAGTTGTCGAATTTATTGGCATAAAGTTGGACAAAGTAACTCCTAATTATTGCTCTAATTTCTTCTTCATTAGTGGCGAGTTCTCCCTTTTCATTTTTAAGGCTAACAATTTGATTTTCCTCTTTCCTTTTTTAAATCAGATTTACTAAAGGTTTTTCTATTTTGTTGGTTTTTTCATAGATCCAAATCTTAGTTTTGAATAATTCAATAGTTTTTTTTTTACTTTCAATTTTATTGATCTCTCCTTTTATTTTGAGAATTTCAAGTTTAGTGTTTGATTGGGGGTTTTTAATTTGTTCCTTTTCTAGCATTTTTAGTTGCAAGCCCAATTCATTGACTTTCTCTTTCTCTATTTTATGCAAGTAGGACCCTAGAGATATGAAATTTCCCCTTATTACCACTTTGGCTGCATCCCATACATTTGGTATGATGTCTCATTATTATTGTTTTCTTGGGTGAAGTTATTAATTATGTCTATGATTTGTTGTTTCACCCAATCATTCTTTAGTTTGAGATTATTTAGTTTCCCATTATTTTTTTTGTTCTACTTTCCCCTGGCTTTTTGTTGAATGTAAATTTCATTGCATCGTGGTCTGAAAAGGATGCATTTACTATTTCTGCCTTACTGCATTTGAGTTTGAGGATTTTATTTCCTAATATATGGTCAATTTTTGTATAGGTTCAATGAAGTGCTGAAAAGAAAATGTACTACTTTCACATTTATGTTCACATATTCACATTTATGTTTAAAATTACCAATTCTGTATTACTTGCCATGTTGTTAACCTCTTTTTATGCTTTTCTCCCTTCCTTCCCTCTTAACCCTCCTCCCCAATATTAATCTTGTGAGCACCACTTGCTTCTCACAGCCCTCCGTTTTTAGTATCCCTCTCCTCACCTTAGAGTTCCTCCCCCATCTTACTCCTTTTCCTCATAATTTCTATATTCCTTTCCATTTAGCTTATTCCTTCCCCTATCACTTTTCCTCTCCCACTTTTCAATGGGGTGGGAGAAGTTTCACTATAAAGCAAATATGTCTAATATTTTTTTCTTTAAGTCAATTCTGATGGCAGTAAGGTACACACTACGTTCATCCCCCTCCATTCTTTCTCTCAGATATAATAGGTTTCCTTTGCTTCTTAGTGAGATGCAATACTCCCACTCTATCCTTTTTTTTGGTACAATTTCCTTTCCACCTCTAGTTTCTAGAACAAGGTATACATGTATTCTTTATATATTTTTATAAAAAAAAAATATAGTTCCCATGATTTCTTTTTACCTTTTTAGCTTTCTCTTGAGTTCTATATTTGTAGATCAAACTTTTTGTTTACTTCTTTTTTTCATCAAAAATAAGTGAAATTTGTTTATTTCATTGAATATCCATCTTCTTCCCTGGAAAAAGATGCTCATTTTGGCTGGGTAAGTTATTTTTGGTTGCATACCCAGTTCCTTAGCCTTTCATAATATCATATTCCAGGCCCTTCGATCCTTTAATGTGGATGCTGCTACGTCTTGAATAATCCTTATTGTGGCTCCTCTATATTTGAATTGATTTTTTTCCTAGCAGCTTGCAGTATTTTTTCCTTCTTCTGATAGTTCTGGACTTTGGCCACTATATTTCTTGGTGTTTTGATTTTAGGGTTCCTTTCAATAGGTGATCGATGAATTCTTTCAATTTCTATTTTATCCTTTGTTTCTATAACTTCTGGGCAGCTCTCTTTGATAATTTCCTAGAAAACAGTGTCCAGGCACTTTTTTCATCATATTTTTCAGGGAGTCCAATAATTCTCAGATTGTCTCTCCTAGATCTATTTTCCAGATCTGATGGTTTCCCTAGAAGATATTTAATTTTTTTTCCATTGTTTCTTTTTTTTTTCTTTTTGGTTTTGCTGACTGATTCTTGGTGTCTCCTCAAGTCATTCGATTCCATTTGTTCAATTCTGGTTTTCAATGAAGTATTTTCTTCACTCACTTTTTAAATATCTTTTTTCTAATCGTCCTATTGAGTTTTTAAGTGAGTTGTTTTGTTCTATGGATTTTTTTCCATTTTGCCAATTTTATTTTTTAGAGAGTTATTTTATTTTTCCAGTTCACTGATTCCCTTTTTTCTAAGGATTTGATTTATTTATCCACTCTATCTTTAAATGAGTAGGATGACTTATCCATATTCTCTTGCTAAACTTCCCTTTCCTTTTACCATTTTTTTTTCTAGCTCTCTTGTGAGAGCCTTTTTAATTTCTTCTATGAGAGTCATATCCTCCTTTGGGTAATCATCTGCAGACAGTCTATTTTTAGTCTTCTCAGGGTTTAAACTCTGCTCTCTATCCATATAGAAGCTATCAATGGTTAGGGCTCGTTTAAATTTTTTGCTCATTTTGTCAAAGAAGAATTAAAGAAAACAAACTAGCAAGAAAAACAAATGGTCTGCTCTTGGGGGTGGGGAGAACAGGGGAGCTGGATTGTATTACTGAGCTTCCTCTGCAGACTGCAGGGGGCAGCAGCGATGCACTAGCAGGATAGCAATGGCTGTACTGCGCCTGCGCTCTGAGGATCTGGTGCGTGTGGCCAGGTCCCGAAAGACCCTAGCTTTTAGGGGTTATTATATTTTCCCCCTGTGTTTTTAGCTTCTCTGCTTGTCTGCTGGCTTGCTACCAGGGCAAAGTAACCGATACTGTGGTAAAGCTCTCCCCCCATAGTCAGCTGTGATCACATCCCACCCCCTTCCAGTATGCTCAGCTGTGAATTGCCTGCTGTGCTCTTGCTTGCTGCTGCTTGCCCTCAACCTGTGCCTGATCCAAAACCGTCCCTGCCCCCCCCAGCAAAAAACAGACCTTTTTCTGGTGAATTTCAAGGATGTCTTCTCTTGGTAATTATTTATATATTTTTTCAGTCAAGCACTGATTCTGAGGCTTGTTATGAAATAGATTCTGAGAAAAAATGTGGAAATTAAGTAGATGTGTGTGTCCTCTCTGCCATCTTGGCCAGAAGTCCTAAAATTTCATTTTCTTTTGAGGAAAAATGCAAATGAAAAAGGAAAGATGTGAGGAAAAGAAAGAAGAAAAAGGAAAGAGGACTAAAGAGAAGAAAGATAAAAAGAAGAAACAAAGGAGGAAGGCAGAATGAAGGGGAAAAGGGAAGAAGAAAGATAGACAGGCAGGAAAGAAGAACAAAAGAGAAAAACCTGTGAATGAATGGATTTTATTAGTAAAAATTTGTTTAAAATGTGTGTGTGTGTGTGTGTGTGTGTGTGTGCATGTATGTATAGATAGATAGATATATAGTAGACATGGATTGGTAGTTTGAGGTAATGTTTTAAACAGTGACTTAGGGAAACATCTTTGCCTTGTGCATATCCTAATAATGTTGCACAAATAATCATTTAAATGGAACCCTGCCCATACTATTATATTCTAACCTCCATCAAATGAATTAGCATTAGATTAATTAGAATTCCTCTCACATTTTTCTCTTTAAGGTAGCCTGAACAAAATTTCACTTTTTCAATATGATGTTTTGTCATTCTATTTTCCCCTCTTATTTTATAGTTACCTGAATAACTTCAAAATCTCATGACAAATATGATAACAGTAATTTGTAGGAGTAGATCAAGTTCAAGTTGTATTTTCTCTTTCTCTTTTGTATCAGAATAAACACACATTGTAAAGAAACCTTTAAAAAGGCCAAGGTACCCTAAAGCCACTTTTCTTTCTCTGCAATTCTTCAAGTTTTTGGTGTATAATAGCACCCTGCTTTCTCTAACAATGCCAGTTTCAAATTTACAAAAGCTGCATACTTTTCCCTGATAAAAGTATTGATTACAATCTAATGCATGTTAATCTTTGTGTTTCTATTTTTGTTCATAAGGTACTCCCTCTATAGTATGGCATAGGGTGCCCATCTGTAATGCATTACCCTTTTCAAAGCAAGTCTGAGACATTTTCTTATTTTATAAACTAGTTATCTAGAAAATTGCCATTATTTCAGAAAAGTGCAATTTTTTTTTAAATTATGGAGGGATTATGTGCTCTTAAGGATACTTTGAAAATTACCGGTTTTCCAAAGAAAGTTAAAAGCATTTATGGGAGTGCAAAAAAAGTGCTTACAGTAAAGGAAAAACATTTTGATTTTATTAAATAGATCACCTAAATTACTCTCTATATAGCTTCTCTCTGGCAATTCACATTTCTTTCAGGTTCTTTTCATTTCCATTTCCATAATTCTCTTTTCTCACATAATTATACGTAGTATAATTTTGATTATATTAATAAGTGGATTTGTGTAAAATATTTTAAAAAGTAATAAAGAAGACATAATAC
Organism: Antechinus flavipes; assembly: GCF_016432865.1. NCBI lineage: Eukaryota > Metazoa > Chordata > Mammalia > Dasyuromorphia > Dasyuridae > Antechinus > Antechinus flavipes. The sequence goes on from NC_067398.1 coordinate 275,304,953, forward strand.
ATACAAAAGTATAAAACTAACTGAAAACCAGAATATGTTCCCAAGTTTCCAATATGTGACTGGCCATATAATTTGCTTTTCTTGTTATATCATTAAAGCAATGAAATATTCATAAATATCTATAAGGAAATACAAAGCTTACAGTTATTCAGATTTGGGAGTCCTTGATTATTTCTCTGTGCAAATGTGAATGAGTTTCAATTGTCAATACAATTTGTTTCAGTGTCAAAAATATAATTCTGAAGAAAAAAAAACTGAATTCATCCAGTATCACAGCCTTTTTAAACCCAAGATAATCAAATCACATTCCAAGATCCACACATCAAATGAGTATTCACATGAGTGAACAATTGTTTGGCTCCCCTTCTTCTGCCAATCTTTCAGATACAAATTGTGAAATATATTTAGAACATTGTATCAAGTGTAATCATCTAAATAAATTGATAGATTTTCCAATAAAAAAAAATCACAACTTTCTGGTGAATGAATTTCACACATTAACACACACACACACACACACACACACACACACACACACTCTAAAAAATTGGCAATAAGCTCTATTACAACTGTTTTTTGGTGGTTCTCTTTGGATTTTCTTATTTCTATCTATGTATGTGGTGGTTATTGCCCATCAGTTCAGCTCTGGCTGGAAAGATAAAATGAAGATTAAGTTATTTATTACACTCTTGTGAAGAATGTATTTCTGAATACAGGGGGCTAAATAGAAAACTAACTCTTACAAAGAGAGATCTTTATGCAAGTTGTTTTCATCAGAGCATCATGTTTTAAAATTGTAGGTATCTGCCACTATAGATGCATAAGCTCAAATTGCTAATGCAGTAAGTAATGGGGATTTAAAAGCTTCATATCATTTTATGCAATGTCTTTAAATGAGTGCTTGCCACAAAATGATGAGCACTAAGTACTTTTAAATGACTACTAAAATTGTCTGAAGGCAGATCAAACATGATTTGTGCCAGAAACTCTATGCCATCCTGCTAAGGTAATCACTATTTTTTTTTCAAGTATACTGAGTCTGTCATAAATATTTAATCCATTCTCAGCAAACCTACATACTGTTCAGATTTTTTTTTTTCAGAAAACACTTTCTCCACATTGTTTTGCTTTTATTGCCAACACTGTGGATCCTCATATGTGTGTGGGTATAATTTTGCAAATATATATATGCATGCTGATATCTAGGGGTGTTTGAGCATATATTAGTGTGTATATTGAATACCATATACACTGTGGTATATTGAAGAAGAGGTTTTTTTTCCAGGTATTATACTAAGGGAATAACTCACTCTAAATGGTTGGAAACCAAAAGCCAACTTTAATATGTCAACTTTCATTTCAACTTAACACATTAAAATTTAACTAACCTATAAATTCAAAGTTTAAATGCAAAATGACAATAGGTAAAAATTTTGGGGAAAAGTATAAGAATTCATTTCAATATCACGATATTTCATTGATATGTCCTATCAAAAACTAAAATAAAGACCATTAATTTCATAACAGAATTATATTGTAACTAAACAATCACAATTATATTATCAAGTCCATGGGGATATTCAGCCATAGAAATTTATCTTCTCCCATAAGGAAGTGAGAAGAGAAAGGAAAAAGTAAAGGGACTGGATAGAAGGGAGGAGAGAAACACTAAAACAAATCAAACATAGAAAGGTAAAACTAGTAAATGCATCCTTTTCAGATCATGATGCAATAAAAATTGCATTGAATAAGGGCCATGGAAAGATAAAGTAAAAACACATTAGAAATTAAATTAGTTCTAAAAAGTGAGTGGGTGAAACAACAATCATAGAAAAAATAATAATTCCATCCAAGAGAATGACAGTAATGAGACAATACACACAAACTTACGAGATGCAGGCAAAGCAGTTCCTATGAAATGTTATATCTCTAAACAGCTACATGAATAAAATAAAGAGAAGATAAATGAATTGGGAAGGAAACCAAAAAAAAAAAAAACTTAGCAAAAGAATAAATTAAAAACACCCAATTAAATACCAAATTAGAAATTCTAAAAATCAGAGAGATCAACCAAATTTCAAGTAAGAAAATTATTGAACTAATAAGTAAACCTAAGAATTAGTTTTATGAAAAACCAACAAAAATAGATAAAACTTTGGTTCATTTAATTAGAAAAAGAAAAAAATAAAACACAAATTACCAGCATCAAAAATGAAATGGGCAAACTTATCATTGCTATAAAGGAAATTGAAGCAATAATTAGAAGTTATTTTGCCCAAATGTATGGAAAAAACTTGACAATCTAATAAAAATGGCTGAATATTTATTAAATTCAAATTGCCCAGATTAAGAGAAGAGGAAATAAAATATTTAAATAAACACATTTTAGAAACAGAAATTGAAGAAGTCATCAAAGAATTCCCTAAGAAAAGATCTCTAGAGCAGATGGATTTACAAGTGAATTCTACCAAACTTTTAAAGAACAATTAATTTCAATACTATATAGCCTATTTGGAAAAATAAGCAATGAATGAGTTCTACCAAATGCCCGTGTTTGTGATGCAAATATGGTGTTAACATATAAAGCAGGAATAGTCAATAAAGAAAAGGAAAATTAGGGACCAATCTCCCTAATGAATATTGTTGCAAATATTATGTAGACAATATTAGCAACAGATTGTAACAACTTATGAGCAGGGTAATATACGATGATCAAATAATATTTATATCAGCAATGTAGGGCTAGTTCAGGATTGACCATATCAATATGAAAACTAATAGAAATCACATGGTAGTCTCAATAGTTGCAAAAAAAAAAAAGCATTTGACAAAATACAGTACATATTCCTATTAAAAACACCATTTTAACACAATAATCAGTGACCTTAGTAAACAATAGCTTGATAAACTCCAACTCTTGGGATAAGAACTCAGTATGTGACAAAAATTGCTGAAAATGCCACAAACTTGGCATAGTCCTTCATCTCATGCACCGTATCAAAATAAGGTTCAAATGGGTATATGACTTAGGTATAAAAGGTGATAATATAAGCAAATTAGAAGAGCAAGGAATAGTTTACCTATCAGATTTTTGGAGAAGGAAGAAATTTGGCAAAAGAAGAACTAGTGAACGATATGAAATGCAAAATGGATATTTATAATTACATTAATTAATTTTTGTGTGCAAATAAAGTCAACAAAACCAAGGTTAGAAGTAGAAAACTGAAAAAAATATGAGTGTTTCTGATAAAGAATTCATTTCTAAAATATATAGAGAACTGACTCAAATTCATAAGAATACAAATCATTTCCCAATTGATAAATAACTAAAAGTTATGAACAATTTTCAGATAAAAAATAGTCATTAAAAAAAGTTTTTAATCACTATTGATTAGAGAAACACAAATTAAAAGAACTCAGATGTACCACTCCACACTATCAGATCTAAGATAACAAGAATAGATTATGATAAATGTTAGGGGGCATATAGGGAAATTGAGACATTAATGTATAGTTGATGGAATTATGAAATGATCCAGCCATTCTGGAGAGTAATTTGTTACTATGCACAAAGGGCTATAACACTAGCTACATCCTTTGATCTAGCAGTGACTCTACTGGGTATATATCCTGAAGAGGTTATAAAAGGGGGAAAAGGATCCACTGGGGCAAAAATGTTTTTAGCAGCTTTTTTTGTGGCAGCAAAGAATTAAAAACCGAGTAGATGTTTATCAATTAGGGAATGGAAGAATAAGTATATGAAAAGTATGAAAGTAATGTAATGTTATTTTTGTTTTTATTTATTTATTTACTTTTACTTTATTAAAGCTTTTTTTTTTTCAAAACAAATGGATATTTTCAACACTGACCCTTGCAAAACTTTTGAGTTCCAAATTTCCCCGCACTTTTTATCCACCAAACTTTCCCCTAGAGGGCAAGCAATACAATATATGTTAAACATATGCATTTCTTTTATACATATTTCAACAATTATCATCTTATACAAGAAAAATCAGATTAAAAAGGGAAAAATGAGAAAGAACACAAAACACAAGCAAACATCAACAAAAGAATGAATAGTATTTTCACAATAGTATTTTCACTTATGATGTGATCCACACTCAGTTCCTGAAGTCCTCTCTCTAGATGTAGATAGCTCTCTTCTTCACAAGAACATTGGAACTAACCTGAATATCTCATTGTTGAAAAGAGCCTCATGTATCAGAATTGATCATCATATAATCTTGTTGATGCTAAGTACAATGATCTCCTAGTTCTGCTCATTTCATTTAGCATCAGTTCATGTAAGTCTCTCTAGGTCTCTCTGAAATCATCCTGCTGATCATTTCTTATAGAACACTCCATATTCCATAATATTCATATATCATAACTTATTCAGCCATTCTCCAATTGATGGACAGCCACACATCTTCCAGTTTCTTGCCACTAGAAAAAGGGCTGCCAAAATATTTTTACATATGTGAGTCCCTTTCCCTCCTTAAAGATGTCTTTGGGATATAAGTTATATATAGAAACAATGCTGGATGAAAGAGTGTGCACATTTTGACAGCCCTTTGTACATAGTTCCAAATTGCTCTCCAGAAGGTTTAAATCAGTTCACAATTCCATCAACAATTTGTTAATATCCAAGTTTTCCCACATCCACTCCAACATTCCTCATTATCTATTCCTGTAATTTTTAGCCAGTCTGAAAAATATATACTGCTACTTTAGAGTTGTCTTAAGTTGCATTTCTCTGATCTTAGTGATTGAGAGTACCTTTTCATATGACTAGAAATGGTTTTAATTTCTTCATCTGAAAAGTGCCTGTTCATATTTTTTGTTCATTTATCAATTGGAAAATGACTTGAATTCTTATAAATTTGATACATAAAAAATGTATTTTAGAAATGTGACCTTTATTACAGCCCTTGAGTATAAAAAAATCCCAGTTTATTGCTTCCCTTCTAATTTTGTCTTTATTGGTGTTGCTTATACAAAAAAAAAAGTTAACTTAAAATAATCAGAATTGTCCATTGTGTATTCAATAATGTACTCAAGTTCTTCTTTGGCCACAAATTTCTTCTTTCTCCACAGATCTGAGAGATAGATTATCCTTTGTTGTTCTAATTTGCTTATACCATCACTCTAAATCATGAATCCATTTAGATCTTATCTTGGTGTAGGATATCAAGTGTGGGTCAGTGCTTAGTTTCTGCCATACTTGTTTCTAATTATACCAGCAGTTTTTGTGAAATAGTGAATTCTTATCCCAAAAGCTGGAGTCTTTGGGTTTGTCAAACACTAGATTATTATACTCATTGACTATTTTGTCCTATAAACCTAATAACCTATTCCACTGATTGACAGTCCAAATCTGTTCATGGGAGAGCTACAGCTGCCAGCCCTGAGCCATGATTCATAGACAAGGAGTGAATAGGCAGGGCTCAGCAGAGTGGTGAAAATAGGAGTCCCTTTTTTTCAGGATTACACCTCTGCTAAGATATATGTATCTAAGGTTTATGTAATTGGTTACTAATTCCTAAATTCTCAAATTACTACTGCCTGTGTATTCTAGCAACAGTCAATGTATCATACACAAATGTATTCAGATAGCAGATAACAGATAATAGAATGTCTGGCAGATGTTCAGCAGACTCTTTTCTTAGAAATCAGTAATCATGCCTTACTCCCAACCACAATCATGAGGGAAAAACACTTTTTACTGTAGCATCATAGCATTTTAAAGAAAGTTTAAACACATTTCAAGACCTGGGCATAGCATGATATGCGATTATCATTGGCTCAGTAAGAATCACAGAATGAAAGGGATTTCAATTAAGTAATTTTTCTACTAAGTAGTTACAAATACCACCATATTAGATATGAATTGAGAGAAATCTTAGTGATAAAGACAATAAAAGATTATATAATCTTTTGGCCGATACAATGAAAAGCAGATATGTAATACTGCCTAATTAAAAGCAATAGACAATAAATTTGTAATAAGGCTTTTGAAAAATAAATGGGTATGAGAAATTTTGGAGTGACCCCCATCCACAATTGAGGTCAAAAGTCAAAAGGTTATGATGATACATAGAGTCAAGATACTTAAAGAGAAGAAAAAACAAATAAGCAATAATACAGATTCCTGTTAGATAGATAAAAATAATCTAGAAAGAACACTTTCTCATCTTGACAAGATAGGAGATAAAAATTCAATCAAAAATGCAAGTTGTACAGTTACATCTGGGCTCTTCATCTTTGTCATATTTCCTTATATGATGTTAGGCAGGTACTGTATACAATGTAACTGTGTCTCAGGAATGGCCTATTCTTATATATTCTCCAATTATCAGAAGATTGACACACAACCATCAGTAATATACCAAATATTTACATACAATAAAAGTCAAAAAAAGTCAAGGAACATTAATTGTCAATCATATAGCTAACTGAGCTAATTTTCTTGGGGTTATTAGTCTGAGGGAGGTACTTAGTAACATGTTCTTTTTTTTTTTTTTAATAACTTTTTATTGATAGAACCCATGCCAGGGTAATTTTTTTACAGCATTATCCCTTGCATTCACTTCTGTTCCGATTTTTCCCCTCCCTTCCTCCACCCCCTCCCCTAGATGGCAAGCAGTCCTTTACATGTTGAATAGGTTACAGTATATCCTAGATACAATATATGTGTGCAGAACCAAACAGTTTTCTTGTTGCACAGGGAGAATTGAATTCAGAAGGTAACCCGGGAAGAAAAACAAAAATGTAAGCAGTTTATATTCATTTATATTCATTTCCCAGTGTTCTTTCTTTGGGTGTAGCTGCTTCTGTCCATCTTTGATTAATTAAAGCTCTCTTTATTGAAGAGATCCACTTCTATCAGAATACATCCTCAAACAGTATTGTTGTTGAGGTATATAATGATCTCCTGGTTCTGCTCGTTTCACTTAGCATCAGTTCATGTAAGTCTCTCCAGTTCTCTCTGTATTCATCCTGCTGGTCATTCTTTACAGAACAATAATATTCCATAACATTCATATACCACAATTTACACAACCATTCTCCAATTGATGGGCATCCATTCATTTCCAGCTTCTAGCCACTACAAACAGGGCTGCCACAAACATTTTGGCACATACAGGTCCTTTTGCTTTCTTTATTATCTCTTTGGGGTATAAGCCCAGTAGAAACACTGCTGGATCAAAGGGTATGCACAGTTTGAAAACTTTTTTGAGCATAGTTCCAAATTGCTCTCCAGAATGGCTGGATGTGTTCACAATTCCACCAACAACATATCAGTGTCCCTGTTTTCCCACATCTCCTCCAACATTCCACATTATCTTTCCCTGTCATTCTAGCCAGTCTGACAGGTGTGTAGTGGTATCTCAGAGTTGTCTTAATTTGCATTTCTCTGATTAATAATGATTTGTAACATGTTCACTGTAGAGAAATTTCTAGGGGATGTCAGTAATTTATCCTTACATATTTCTAAACCATTTTCTGATAGCAGGAAGATTGCCCTAAAGATTGTCCTAAAAACATTCACTCTACCCTTTGGCCCTCCACTGTCATAACTTTTCTCTTTTGTGAGAGATAATTTATCCCACTTTACTCCTCCATGTTGTTTTCTCTCAATGCATTGCTCTTTCTTACCCCTTAAATTTTGTTTTAGATATCAGTCTTTCATAGTCAACTTGCACCTCTGCATACACACACACACACACACACACACACATATGATACTTAGATATGGTGAGATCTTTTGCCCTCCAGAAAAACATATTCAAAGCTCACCATGCCTTTAAAATAGGAGGTGATAAATCTACTTCACCATGCTTTAATTGTAACTTTTTGACTGCATTTAAATATTCCCTCCTTGAAGTGGGAATTTTGGAAGTTGACTATAATATTCCTGGGAATTTTCATTTTGGGACTCTTTCAGGAAATGGATAGTCTATTCTTTCAGTTTCTCTATTACTCTCTCTTCTTAAAATATCAGTATTCCTTGAAAGATAAAGTCAGGTTCTTTTTTGAGATGGCTGTAAGGTAGTCCAGTATTTTTTAAATTATCTTTCCTGAATCAATTTTCCAAATCACTATTTTTTTTCCAATGAGATATTTCATATACTCTTCTATATTTTCTTTTTTTTTAATTTTATAATTTCCTGATTTCTTAAAGTCATAATCTTCCATTTGCTCAATTATACTTTTCAGATTTTGTTTTCTCTGGGTTTTTTTAAGCATTTTATTTTTGAAACATATGCATGGATAATATTTCAACATTTGCTCCTGCATAGCCTTGTATTTTAGATTTTCCCCTCCCTACCCCCAACCCTTCCCCTAGATGGCAAACACTTCAATATATGTTATACCTGTTAAAATATATGTTAAATCCAATATGTGTAAACATTTATATGATTCTCTTGCTGCACAAGAAAAATCAGATCAAAAAGGAAAGTAAATGAATAAGAAAATGAAATGTAAGAGAACAAAAATAAAAAGAGTGAGAATGTTATGTTATGACCCACATTCAGTTCCCACAGTCCTCTCTCTGGGTTAGATGTCTCTCTCTTTATCACAAAATCTTTGGAACTGGCATCAGTCATCTCATTCTTAGAAAGAGTCATGTTCATCGGAATTTATCATTGTATAATATTGCTGTTGTCATGTAAAATGATGTCTTGGTTCTGGTCATTTCACCTAGCATCAGTTTATTAAGGTTTTCCAGGCCTCTCTGAAACCATCTTCTTGATTGTTTCTTATAGAAATGTGTAGAATCGAGAGATAAGGTAAAGAAAACTTGAATTCTTTTTCTGTATTTTATTTTCATTATTTCTGTGTTTCCCCTATGACTTGTATAGTATGTGCAGGCTCATATTTACTTGAGCCTTGGCCAGCTGTAAACATACTTAACCTGAGCTGATGACATTTATCAGTATTTGACATTGATTGATATTTAGCTTGACCACTGTCTATCTGAAGCTTGAAGGCCTGATTTTTCTGTTTCCTAGAAATCAGATGATTCCAGGGAAACAGAAACCTTCTATTTCAATCATCTGGATAGCAATAACCAATTAGATGCCTCCCTCCCCCTTCTCAATGCTTTCTTATTTGTGATGTAATCTCTTGTATAGAAACTGTGTATCTTTACTACTTCTTTAGCCCTCCTACCATGAGCTTTCTCTTTCTTATCTTGTGATGGGATGGCTCATGCTCTGGAAGTTTTAATAAACAACCTTTCTGCTTTCTATTTTGAGTGATCTCTGAATAGTCATTTTGGGTAAAGGAAGACCCTTACATCCCTCACAGAAAAAAAAATTCCATAATATTCATATACCATAACTTATTCAGCCATTGTCTAATTGATAGACATCCATTCAATTTCCAGTTTCTTGCCATTACTGTTGACTTTTCCCCCCACTGTTTTTTTTTTTTTTTTTTTTTTTTTTTTTTTTTTTTTTTTTTTTGCATCACTGTCATGGCTCCAATTTTCCTTTACCTTTCTTAATTTATTTTCAAAATCCTTTTTACCATGTTTCCCCAATAATAAGACCTATCCCAAAAATAAGCCCTCCCCTTACTGTGTAAGATTCCTCTAAAATAAGCCCTCCCCCGAAAATAAGCCCTATTGAGATTGATACTGTAGTGAAGGTAATCCCCTGCGCTACATGCTACATTACAGTACACCTAGTATACACCCCCCCCACTCTCCTCTGATGAAACTCACGACGTGCTCCGAGCTGCATCTCTGCATCCAATCAGAACTGCAGCAGTGAGCGCATCATCCTGTTCTTCCTTTTTTTTTTTTTATAATAACTTTTTATTGATAGAACCCATACCAGGGTAATTTTTTACAGCATTATCCCTTGCATTCACTTCTATTCCAATTTTTCCCCTCCTCCCTCCACCCCCTCCCCCAGAATGGCAAGCAGTCCTTTACATGTTGAATATGTCACAATATATCCTATATACAATATATGTGTGCAGAACCGAACAGTTTTCTTGTTGCACAGGGAGAATTGAATTCAGAAGGTATAAATAACCTGGGAAGAAAAACAAAATGCAAGCAGTTTATATTCATTTCCCAGTGTTCTTTCTTTGGGTGTAGCTGCTTCTGTCCATTTTGGTCTATTGAAAGTAAATTGGATCTCTTTATTGAAGAGATCCACTTTCATCAGAATACATCCTCAAACAGTATCATTGTTGAGGTATAGAATGATCTCCTGGTTCTGCTCATTTCACTTAGCATCAGTTCATATAAGTCTCGCCAGTCCTCTCTGTATTCATCCCGCTGGTCATTCCTTACAGAACAATAATATTCCATAACGTTCATATACTACAATTTACTCAACCATTCTCCAACTGATGGGCATCCATTCATTTTCCAGCTTCTAGCCACTACAAACAGAGCTGCCACAAACATTTTGGCACATTCAGGTCCCTTTCCCTTCTTTAGTATTTCTTTGGGGTATAAGCCCAGTAGAAACACTGCTGGATCAAAGCATCCTGTTCTTCCCCAGTGATTTGCTTGCTGGCACCATTGAGAGCAGTGCCGCAGAGGAGAGGTGAGGCAGGACAACCTGGTATGTAAGTGGGAATGAGGGGGCATGATGGAGGATAAAAGAGGCATAATGGAGGATAAAAGAAGAACTCAGGGGCATGATGGAGGATAAAAGAAGAACTCAGCCAGCACTCACTGCGCTAAAGAAATGAAGAACTTCCTTGCAGAGAAAAGAATAGATCAAGTAATGATTCCTGCAGGAATGACTGCCTATCTCCAGACCCTTGATATTGCAATAAACAAGCCATTCAAGGACCATTTGCGCATGGAAGTCAATGACTGTATTGAAAATAGAATGGAAAGAAATCAGCATGGAAACTTTGTGAAGCCCTGTCTGCAAGAAGTCGTGACTTGGGTGAAGAAGTCATGGGATAAAATTACTGACAGCTGTGTCACCAAGGCACTATGAGCAGGTTACCTGGACAAGACATGTTCATTTAAAGAGAGCTATATTGCTGGACATGACAGATTGGGTCTACTTCTTCTGAAGGAAATAGAGGCCCAAGACATTCAGGATGGAATTCAGGGTATGGACACTTATGATGATGTTGTTGAAGAAGATGACATGATCATTATTGAATAAAGGTACTTTTTTTTGTTCACATTTACCTGTTTATTAAAATTGCTGTCAATGTTCATTAAAATAAGCCCTCCCCTGAAAATAAGCCCTCTGGTATTTTTCTGTCCAAAAAAAAAAAATAATAAGATAGTGTCTTATTATCGGGGAAACATGGTAGCATTACATCACCATAGCACACTGTGCAAGTGCCAACTATAAGTACCCTGCTATTGATATATAAATGCCTCTTATTACTGTAAGTATCCCTTGCTTCAAGTAGAACACAGGTGGTCATACCCTCCTTGACTTCTCGAGAAAGATGAGAGTACCAAAGGGAGGTGGGGAGCCAAAACAAATATTGTCAGCAGTTTCTCTCTGGGTGGAAAGGTCTTATACCTTACCCAGAGTTACCCCACTATCTGAGACCTTCTATAGACCATCACAAATAGAAGCCATGAAGGTCGGGTAGGAGCAATCTGCCAGGTGATGAAAAAAATAAATTTTCAAGTATTTGCACAATACTGTACTCGAATGAAAATACTATGCTGTGATCCATACTCAGTTCCCATAGTCTTGTCTTTGGGTGCAAAAGGCTCACTTTATCACAAGACTATTAGAACTGGGATGCATCATAGCACTGTTGAAAAGAGTCATTTCTATCAGAACTAATCACTGTATAATCTTGGTGTTGCCATGTGTAATGATCTCCTACTCATTTTACTTAGCATCTAGTTGTATAAGTCTCTGAACTTAACAGAGGCCTCTTTGAAATCATTCTGATGATCATTTCTTATAATACAATAATATGCCATAACATTCATATACCATAACTTATTCAGTCATTCCTAAACTGATGGTTATTCATTCATTTTCATGTTTCTTGTCACAACAAAAAGGCTGCCACAAATATTTTTGCATATGTAGTCCATTTATTTCCTTTATGATCTCTTTGGGATACAAGCCCACTAGAAACATTGCTGAATAAAAGTTTATGCACAGTTTGAAAGCCATTTGGCCATAGTTCCAAATTGCTCTCCAGAATAGTTGAATCAGTTCACAGCTCCACCAACGATGCACTAGTGTCTCAGTTTTACCATATCCTCTCTCATATTCATTATTATCTTTTCCTGTAATATCAGCCAACCTGAGAGCTGTGTACTGATACTTCAGAGTTGTCTTAGAGCACATTTTCATAGGTGACTATGACCTTTTAATTTGACTACAAATGGTTTTAATTTTTCTTTCTTTCTTTCTTTCTTTTCCCCTGAGGCAATTGGGTTTAAGTGACTTACCCATGATTACATAGCTAGAAAGTCTTAAGTGTGGGAGGCCAAATTTGAAGTCAGAACATCCTGACTTCAGGGCTGTTGCTCTACCACCTAACTACCCTTGGTTTTAATTTCTTCATCTGAAAATTAACTGTTCATATCCTTTTTCCATTTATCACTTGGAGAACAGGTTGATTTTTATAAATTTGAGTCAGTTCTCTATATATTTATGAAATGAGGCCTCTATCAGATCCCTTAAATGTAAAAAAAGTTTTTCCAGGTACTGCTTCTCTTCTAATCTTGTCTGCATTGGTTTAATTTGTACAAAAACTTTTAAACTGAATATAATCAAGATTATTCATTTTGTATTCAATAATGTACTCCAGTTCTTCTTTGGCCATAAATTCCTTCCTTTACTATAGATCTAGAGTAATAAATTATCCTTTGTTCTTCCAATTTGCTTATATTATTACTCTTTGTGTCTAAATCATTTTGAACTTATCTTGTTTTAGGGTATTAGGTATGAGTCAGTGCCCAGTATCTGCCATATTAATTTTCAATTTTCCCAGAAGTCTTTTTCAAATAGTGAATTCTTATCAAAAAAAAGCTGGGATCATTGAGTTTGTCAAACACTAGATTATTATAGTCAATGACTATTTTGTCCTGTGAACCTAACTTTTTCTATTGATTGAATACTCTATTTCTTAGCTAGTACCAAATGGTTTTGATGTTAGAATCCTAGTGTTAACTCAACTTGAAACAAGGTGATAACTCAATGGAGATGTTAGAATCCTAGTGTTAACTCAATGGAATTGATACAATGCTTGTGTTCACACCTTTAGAGAGCTCATATAAGCAAGAAGTATTTAAGTACTCATTGGAGTTCACACTTTTTGGAGATTCCCAAGTCAGAAACCCATAATCCCACTCTCTCAGAGGAGGAGTCAACCTTTGGGAGATCATATATAAAGAATTTCTTAGAGCTTCAGGTTAGGTTAATTCAGTTGAAAAGATTGAGAGGGGAGCCTTGGTCAGTTTAGGAGAAGCCTTCTCTCGGAGGCACAACTAGATTCATTCATCTCGCACCACTGTGGTGGCTGGACTCCTGCACTTCCCCCACTGAGATCAAGGCTGGTCTGAAAGGCTCTCCAGAAAGCTGCCCAGACCCAGGCAAGGAGACAAGAGATTCATTCCATCTTTCACCTTTGTGCTGGCTGGAGGGTGATGAAAGTAGAGGCAAAGGACAACTGCAAGATCTCTTGGAACCAAGCACAAAGATAGGCCTCTAAGAAAAACTAACCGGACTATTTTGGAGGAAGCAATAAAACATCTGAACTTTTAACACCTGGCTGCATTTGGGGTGATTATTGATCTGAACTGATGCTAAGGCTGCCTCCAGAAAACCTCCCCAAGAAACCTGCTCCCAGAGAGAACCATCTTATATTATATATTAAAAGAAGAAAAACACCACAGTTTTGATAACTTTGATAACTGCTTATATGTGATATAGTTTTAGATGTGGTATAGCTAGACCAACTTCATTTCCAATTTTTTCATTAATTCCCGTGAAATTCTTCATTTTTTGTTGCTCCAGATGAACTTTGTTATTATTTTTTTTCCTAGCTCTGTAATGTAATTTTTTGGGAGTATGATTGATATGACATTGAATAAATAGATTAATTTAAGTAGTGTTGTAATTTTTATTATATCAGGTCAGACTTCTAATGAGCACTTGATATTATTTTCAAATTGATTAAGATCTGATGCTATTAAGTAGAAAGTGTTTGGTAATTGTGTTCATATATTTCCTGACTTTGCCTTGGCAAGAAGACTCCCAAATATTTTATATTACGGATAGTTACTTTAAATGGAATTTCTTTTTGTATCTCTTGCTATTGGATTTTGTTGGTAATATATAAAAATGCTGTTGATTAATATGGATTTCTTTTGCATCCTGCAACTTTGATAAAGTTGTGAATTGTTTCTAGTAGTTTTTTAGATGATTCTCTAGAATTCTCTAAGTATACCATCATATCATTTGCAAAGAGTGAAAATTTGGTTTCCTCTTTATCTACTTTTTTTTTGTCAAAGTTAATATTTCTAATAAAATATTGAATAGTAATGGTGACAGTGGGCATCTGCATTTTTAAATGGGTGCTACTAATCATTTTAAGGAAAACTCCATTTATTTCTGTTCTCTCTAGCATTTTTAATAGGAAAGGGTGTTGGATTTTGTCAAAAGCTTTTTCTGCATCTACATAATGATGATTTTTGTCAGTGTGGTTATTGATAAAGTCAATTATATTTATAATTTGCCTAATATAAAACCAGCTCTGCATACCTAATATAAGTCATACTTGGTCATGATATAATTTCCCAAGGACTTGCTATTATCTCTTTGCTAATATTTTATTTGAGATTTTTGAATTAGTATTCATCAGAGAAATTCATCTATAATTTTCTGTATCTATTTTTACTTTACCATTTTTAGGCATCAGCACTATATCTGTGTCATAAAGGAAGTTCGTAGGATTCCTTCTTTCTGTATTTTTCCAAAGAGTTTGCATAGAATAGGAAATATTTTTTCTTTACTGTTTGGTAAAACTCACATGTAAATCCATCTCATCTGGCACTGGAGATTTTTTTTAAGGGAATTGATTAATAGCTTGTCCAATTTCTTTTTTCCCTAAAATGTGACTAAGTAATTTATTTTCTCTTCTGTTGAGTTTGATAAATATTCCTTCATTTCACTTAGATTATCATATTTATTGACATATAGTTTGGCAAAATAACTCCTAATTATTGCTCTAATTTCCTCTTCATTGATAGAATGTTCTTCCTTTTCATTTTTAAGACTTACAATTTAATTTTCTTTTTTTTCTTCTTTTAATCAAATTGCCTGTTTTATATATTTAATTTTTTTTTCATAAAACTAAGTTTAAAAAAATTATTAATTCAATAATTATCTTCCTTTCATTTTGTTAAACTCCCCTTTTCTTTTGAGAATTCCAAATTTGGTATTTGATTGGGGATTTTAAATTTATTCTTTTTCTAGCATTTTTAGTCACATGCTTAATTTATTGATCTTCTCTGTCTCTATTTTATCAAGTAAGCATCTAGAAATATAAAACTTCCCCTAAAAACTACTTTGGCTGCAACCCAGAAATGTTGGTATTGTAATATCTCATTATTTTCATTTTCTTGGATGAAATTAGGAATTGTGTCTATGATTTGTTGTTTCACCCTCTAATTCTTTAGGATTAGATTACTTAGTTTCCAATTACTGTTTAGTCTATTTTCCCTTGGCTGTTTATTGCATGTAATTTTTATTGCATCATGATCTAGGAAAAAAATGCATTTACCATTTCTACCTTTCTACATTTGATTTTGAGGTTTTTATGCTTAAATACAGTCAATTTTTGTATATGTTCCATGTATTGTTGGGGGAAAAAAGAGTACATTCCTTTCTGTCTCCATTCTATTTTTACAGAGGTATATTATACCAAACTTTTCTAGGATTCTATTTACCTCCTTAATTTCTTTCTTATTTATTTTATAGTTGATTTATCTAACTCTAAGAGGGCAAGGTTGATTTCACCCACTAATATAGTTTTGCCATCTAATTCAAGAAGCTTTTTTATCTTCTCTATGAATTTGGATGCTATATCAATTGGTTCATATATGTTTAGTATTGGTTTTACTTCATTATCTATGATACCCTTCAGCAAGATATAATTTCCTTCCTAATCTCTTTTAATTAGATTTTTTTTTTTGCTTATCTTGATCAGAGATCAGGATCCCTATCCCTACTTTTTTGCTTCAACTGTAGAATAATAGATTCTGCTCCACTCTTTTCCTCTTACTCTATGTATGTATCCCTCAGCTTTAAATGTATTTTTTTGCAAACAATATATTGTAGGGTCTTGGCTGTTAATCCATTCTGCTATCTATTCTGTTTTTTGGAAGATTTTATCCCATTTACATTGTTAGTTAAATTACTTATTTCTCGCCATCTTGTTTTCCCCAAGTTATACTTTTCTTTTTTCTTCCTTTTCCCTACTTCCCAGTATTTTTCTTCTGATGACCACTTCCTCAAACAGCCTTCTCATTTTACAACCTTTCCCTTTGTTTTATATCTTTTCCCTTTTACTTCTGTTCTTCCTGCTATTAGCCTCCTGTTTCTTTTTCCCTTTCCCCCTCCTACTTCCAACTATAGGGTGAGACAAGTTTCTCTGTGAAGATAAATAGTCTAAGAGTCTTTTTTTTGAGTCAAACGTGATGAGAGTAGGATTCACACAATGCTCATCCCCTCCTTTCTTTCCTTCAAATACATACATACATACATATATATATACACACACATACATATATTTGCTTCTGTATGAGATGTAATTTACCCCATTTTAACTCCATTTTCCTCATCTTCCAGAGAATACCCTTTCCTTCTCTTATTTTTTATATAAGCACAATAAAATTAAATTATATCTTTACCCTCTAAGTATACCCATAATAGAGATACCAATCTCAAGAGTTAAATATCATCTTCCAATATAGGCCATATAAGCTTTTTAATTTTTAAATAAATTATTTTTTCTTACCTTATTAACTTTTTTATGTTTCTCTTATATTCTGTACTTGAAGATCAAATTTTCTGTTTAGCTCTGGCCTTTCATCAGAAATGAATGATTTTTTTTTTCTTTTTCATTGATTGTTCCTATTTTTCCCTGAAAGATAATGTTTAATTTTGCTGTGTAGTTGATTTTAGACTGTGATCCAAGTTCCTCTGCATTTTGGAATATCAGATTCCAGGCCCTTTGATCTTCTGAAAAGGAAGCTGATAGGTCCTGATTGTGATTCCTCAATATATTAATTGTTTCTTTTTGGCTACTTGCAATATTTTCTACTTGAACTGATACTTCTGAAATTTAACTTGGTGTTACTTGGAGTTTCAGTTTTCGCTTTTTTTCAGGAGGTGATCAATGAATTCTTTTAATGGCTATTTTCCCCTCTAAATCTAGGATATCAAGACAATTTTCCTTGATGATTTTCTGGAAGATGATGTCTAGGCTCTTTTTTTCATCATGGTTTTCAGGAAGTACAATAATTCTTAGATTGTCTCTCCTAGATCTATTTTCCAAGTCAGTTATTTTTCTAAGGGTATATTTTACATTTTGTTCTTTTTTTTTCTTTCTTTTTTCTTTTGGTTTTGCTTACCTGATTTTTGAAGTCTCATTTCATTCACTTCCATTTGTTCAATTTTAATTTTATGAATTATTTTTTTCAGTTAGCTTTTTAATTTCCTTTTGCATTTGTCCAATTGAACTTTTAAATGAGGTGTTTTGTTCATTGGATTTTTTCCATTTTAAAAAAAATGTTTTTCAATGAATTGGTTTCTTTTTCAAATCTATTTTGTAAGGAGTTATATTTTTCATTTAATCAAATTTATTTTTGTAAGATTTCACTAAATCTATTTTTAAGTTATTCTAGGGTTTAGAAGCTCAATGTTTGACTTTTGTATTTGCATTGGATGTCTCATAGCTAATGTACTGATCCACTTACTTGTAGTCAGGACAGTATAGTCAGGACTGCTCTATTTTGGCTAAGGGTCTCTGGGTATATTTCTCAACCCAGAAGCCACTTAGCTTTGGATCCCTGCACTGTGCCTGCACTCAGCAACCTCCCCCATGATCAATCAAACATACTGAAGCTCTTTTTTTCTTCTTCTGCTGGAAATCTGTTACATTCTCAATATGTATGTATTCTGTTGCTTCAAAATCAGTTCAGATGCTTTGTCTGTTATTGGTCTAAGGGATGACATGATGAGCTCAAATAAAGACCTGTCTATTCTCTGCCATCTTAGCTCCCCTTCCTGAAGATTAATTTTAAACCAACATAGGAAAGTTTGAGACCAGAGAACAGATTTGATAGGAATGCAAGTGAAACTAGAGGCCTCAAACTCAAAGATGTTTTTTTTTCCCTACTTGCAAATTATTACCAATGCAGATCATTTCAAAGCATTTCATTGTATCTCATTAATAATTTCTTTAAATTCAAATTATTCTTGTCATATTTCATTGTAATTCTACACCCCATTGGTTCAAATCAATTGTATTTAAGAAAGTCTTTTTTTTTTCTGAGTCAGTTTCTTAATTGAATTGAAAGCTGGATGATGGTCCAGGTTTAGGAGCTTTGTGTAAAGTATAACCTAGCTCCCTGGAGGGTCTCAGGGTCAGCCAGAGTCAGGATAAATCAAAATCCTTGGTCTTTAGGGGGAGAGGTGAAGGAGGCAGGCAAGCTGCCTTGCAGCTTGCCAAAGATGTATCCTGGATTCTGGAGTCTGGAGTCTCCAGCCTCTCTCCTCCTCATCCTGATGTCAAATGCCTCTCACTTCTCTCCCTCCATCCTCCAGTCCTTGCCTATGATTATCTTACTATCAAATCCTCAGCAAGCACTAATGGTGAGGAGAGCCATCATCCAAATATATGCTATAGAGCCATTGTCTCACATCAAATAGGTAGCCTTAAGTGCTCTCTTGTCTGATTCAGAGTTTTGGCCCTCTACAACTTTGGTAATAAGCTATTTTCTTATCATGGTGGTTTTAGGGAAGGTGATAGTATGCCCTTTAAAAGGGGAACCTTGGCATTGCAGGAGAAGGGTGATTCTGGGTTCAAAGGTAGCTGTGATTGATAATGACAGGAAAGATGCTGGACAATCCAATAAGAAGAAGGCAATTAGAACTCAGTTTCCAATTTTGTACTGGGGAGGAGGGGTGGAGGAAGAAGCCGTGGACATGTTCAGAATATAACTAACAGAATCAGGACACAGAAATAGTGAAAGTGATAATCAAAAACAAAAGTGATGTATCTCTCAAGTGCACATTCCTGATCATAGAAAAGAGCTTTCTCCTATTTGCCACAATTTTGTGTAAGACAGAACTCTTGTTTATCACAGTGACTGACAGCTTCCAAACTTTTGACATGTCATGTCAAAATTTGCTTTAAGTCTTAGACTATTAAAACTATAGTTAGCTGCTAAATTTTGTGGAAAATCTGAAGAAAGAAAAATGTTTGACAGAAAACCTAAAGTCACATGATTCTTCTATTTTGAAGCAACTTTGAATAAAATTTAAATTTTCTGTGCCTCAGGCTTTTTTAAAAATATAAAACAATGAAGATCATCTTTAAGTCTTTTCTAGGTCTAGATCTATGGCTACATGAATTTCAAAGTTCTGTATTGTCATAATTTGCAGTTGGGGGTTCATAATCAATGAAGATATTTTAATTCTTAAAAAAAGAATACAGTAATACTTTAACTCTGATGTTTCTAGGATATAACGTTTCTGGGAAAGATAGCGGAAATGAGTCAGTTTTCACCATTAATCATTTTGCCATACAAAGCTCTTAAGAAAAAAATATTTACCTAGAAGGGAGAGGCAAAGAACATACTTCCTGAAGTTCAAGTGTTTTTTGTTTGTTTGTTTGTTTGTTTTTGTTGTTGTTATTTCACTGTTTTTTTTTAAATAACTTTTTATTGATAGAACCCATACCAGGGTAATTTTTTACAGCATTATCCCTTGCATTCATTTCTGTTCCGATTTTTCCCCTCCCTCCTTCCACCCCCTCCCCCAGAATGGCAAACAGTCCTTTACATGTTGAGTAGGTTATAGTATATCCTAGATACAATATATGTGTGCAGAACCGAACAGTTTTCTTGTTGCACAGGGAGAATTGAATTCAGAAGGTATAAATAACCCAGGAAGAAAAACAAAAATGCAAGCAGTTTATATTCATTTCCCACCTGAAGTTCAAGTGTTAAAGAAAACCCCCATATACAAAAATGGGTGAGGAAAATGTTTTAGCACATTATCTTTATAAATTCCTTGGAATGATAGATATTATTATTATCATTCCATATTTCAGATTTTTAAACTGAGGCAGATAGAAATAAAGTGCTCAGGGTGCTGCAGTTAGTATTTTAAGTGAGAATTGAAAATGGGATTTCCTGCCTTTAGGTCCAGTACCTATTTGCCTTTTCATCTAGGTCCCTCAGTTAACAGAAAGCAGTCTTACTGACAACAATATGTCATACTTGCCAATATTACAATGAAGCAAGCATCATCAGATTTCAAAATTTAATAACAACTCACAGATTTGTTGTGAAGAAAGTCCTTCTTAAATCATTCTCTATGAGTAAACCCATATACTTGTCCTCCCATCCCATTTTAGAGAAACAAATGGCTCTTTTGTTTGATGAGGCTAATTGTAAACTATAAATGCCTGTTATTATTAATGGTGCCTGTGAGGTAGATACTATCTCAATCAATGCTTGTCATTAAATGATAATGGATTTAATTTCATAATTATGTTTGATTATCAAAGATTTAATAGGGACCCCAATCACAGAAAATCTAAAAATAGATATTAGAATTTATTTAATCCAACTCTGTTAAGAGATGGGGAAAAAAGATGTTGGGAGATGTAAAAAGATTTGCTCGAGGTTAAGTTAAATAACTATTTTCTGGCCTATCCAGCATGAGAAGCCATGAGTATTGTTGACTAGTCTATTATTCTTTCCTTTATATCACAAGGTCTCAGTCAACACTTCCTGAATTTATTCTGGTAATCAATATATGTAGTTTTACTAAAGTTAAGAAATAATTTCCCTTCATGTCAGGCATATAAACACAATGTCAATATATTATTTCCTCACTATTACTTGCTGTTGAAAAAACAATTATTTTTTGATCTTTGACTACATTACATAATTTGCATTATATATCCATATTTGTTACATAGCAATCTTCAAGCATTTTATTATCATCATTTAGATTTGTGATCTGACTAAATTTAGAACATTTTAGCCTTCGTCTTATATTTAATATCTTCATTAACTAATTTAAAAAATCTTTGTTTCTAACCTAATTCTATAAGAAGATGCAATAATTGGTTGTCAATTATCAATGATTCCTCCTATATATGCAACACTTCTAATTATGATGGGTTATTTAGATATACAATACAGGATTCATACATAGATCAGTCTCTTCATTTGAATGATTTACAACTTAGACTCATGAGATTAGACTGTTACATAGGTGACTAGACAATATGATAAGTTACTTTAGAGAGGATGTCATTATATACTAGAGGCTTTAAAAGATGAATTTGAATTTATATAGATTTATGTATTTATGAAGTAGGAGTTGGATAGGACAAAAAGAAAACAAACCCATGGGGAAAAAACCATGGGAAAAAAACAAAACAAACAAACAAAAAAAACAATAATAAATAATAGAATATGTATGGAGAAAAAGAAAGAAAATAGAATAAAGTTCTTAGGAAATTTTATAAATACGTTTTATGTAATAATAGATCAAGAAAGGATCCATAATTCATTTTAAAATCACTCCATCTAAAATTGAATAAATTATAAGTCCAGTCTCCCTTGTAAAAACTTCTGAATTCCAGGAAAGAGATACACAATCCACATTCATTATCTTAATGGTTGGTCTTATTCTATTTTATCTATTCATTTGTTTGTTTTTATAGTATCTTAGCAAGAGCTTATGAATATGTTTACCATACTTAGCTGATCAAATTCCTATATAAAAGCAGACACCCCAGGTCTGAGAGGGAGAATAGAAAATCTTGCTTTACATTTCTGACAGTTGAGCAGGGTAGGGGATAGAGTCTGCACTTAGAAAGAGTCATGATCACGAGGTCAATTTTGCTTTCTGACTCTCTCAAGTCACTTAACCCTGTTTGTCATAATATATTCTTTGGGAAAATGAACTGGAGAAAGAATTGTCAAACCACTTCAATATCTCTGACAAGAAAACCCAAATAGGATCGCAAAAAGTCAGAAAAAAAGGACTAAACAATAACAACAAATATATTTCTACTGATCTTCTTCATAGATGTGATGGACTGAACTATGAAATATTAAATTAAATTGTATGTATTTTGCCAATAAATGAATTCTCCCTTAGTTAATTGTCCCTCTCATTTTTACCTCTTTCTGGGAAGAACTTATTGGATCTTCTCTCAAAATAATACTTACTCCTCTTCTTCCAAAGTTCACTACCTGCATAAACATATTTTATTTTATTTTATTATTTTCATTGGAGGTTTTCTTGAAATCTGAGATAACTAAGGAACATCATTTATGGTCACAATAGGTTTCTGGATCTCTTTCCTTTGCCTTCTTCATTAGTATCTTTAGTCACTATAATTTCAAGATTTCATTCTTGAGAATCGGTCACCACTTACCTTTAAGACATGGAATTCTTATTTTATTTATAAATTCTTTTCAAATTTTTTATTTTTGAAAATCTATAGTACATTCCAGACTATGCCCAGCATTGCTTAATTTTTTTACATCAATCCTAAGATGACATGATTACTGCTCCAAGATCAATTGATCATTTCCACTTCTTCAGATACATAGATATATAATAATAGCTACCTTCATTGTTTTCTCATTCTTCTGAAAATTTTAAGTAATCATTAAGGGAAATTAAGAATGTGAGTTTGATTTTAGCACTGAATCTTACAACAAATGTCTAGATAACTGAGTTTCTTTATATCCTATGTTCTGCTAATTTGCTTATAATATCACTCTTTATGTCTAAATCATGGAGGAATTTCAACCTTATCTCAGTATACAGTGTTAGGTTTGGCTTCAATGCCTAGTAAAATTGTTTCTGTACTTTTTTCTACTCTTTTTTATTTTTTACAGTTGATTCTCTAAGTTCTCTACTGTAGTTCAAATGTTGGAGTTCTTGTTCTTCTCAAAACACAGCCGGTTTAGCTTAGAGCCCTCCAACTGTCTCCAAATCCAAGGGTTTTGTCCTTCAGCCTCTGCCTCTGCTTTCTTCAGCTTCCAGCCAGCTCCACTCTTCATGTCATTCCAGTGAAATCTGACCGAGAGCCTCTGTCTGTTTCTTTTATACAAGAGGGAGGAATTGTGGGATACGAGAGAGAGGGATTATGGGTTTTCTCCCATAGTGCTCTGTGGCCCTAAGAGCTTCAAGGGAGGTGTGAATTCACAAAGTTACAAAGTTTACTTTGTGAAACTCCCATACTTGTGAACTCCAATGAGTAAAGGTGTGAACACAAGCCTTGTATTAATTAGTTCTACTTAGTATCTTGTTTCAGGTTCTGGCCCAAAACATCTTCTTGTAAGATCAGATCTATAATCTATCAACTCTAATGGGTTAGCAGTTTGTAAAGATTCCAACATCTCCCCCTTTCTTTTGTTTTAGAACATAGGGTGGTCATGACCTCCCTGACTTCTCAAGGAGGTGAGAACCCCCCAAAAAAGGTGATCATGCCTTCCTTGACATCTCAGGAAGGGAGATGAAAACACCAAAGGAAATAGGAAGTCAAATCAGATTAGCGGGTTTCTGAAGGGGCTCACTAGAAACAGGTACACATAAATCCATCAATATGGGCCAGAACTTTGAAACACATATACATGGTATATGTAAATCCATCAATATGGGAGGCATTATACATAATTTACAGTAGCACATAGCAATATAACACAGGCTAGTAGTAATGTAACAAATAACAAGAATCAACATGAAAATTTAAGTACTGCAATAGTCTCATCAACAATATTTCATCTCAAGAAATCCAATGATTCTTGCAATTACATAAAATACATAAGCACATAGCAATATAACACAGGCTAGTAGTAATGTAACAAATAACATGAATCATCCTGAAAATTTACACATGTCCATAAGTCCAAGAAACAGTCCAAAAGGATTCCATTGTCCATTATTTCGTGTGCCAAGAATCCAATAGTTCCTGTAAGCTCTGATGTACTGCAAAAGTCTCATCAACAATTTTTTATCTCAGGAAATCCAATGATTCTTGCTGGTTTTTCAAGAACTAAAACAGTTTCATCTTGTGTTAGGAAGTCCAATGATTCCTGAAGATTTTAAAAAGTCCCTTTAACAGTCTCATTGTCAGCCATGCTCTTTCAGTGTCAGATGTTTCTTAATTCTCCCTTGTTTTGAAGTTTTTTCTCTTTTTCTATTTTATCTCAAGAAATACAATGATTGTTGCTGGTTTTTCAGGAACTGAAAACTGAAGATTTTAAAGTTTTTTTTTTGACAGTCTCATTGTCAGTCATCTGATTCTTTCTCCACCTGTGGAAATATAAGCAGATCCTCTTCCCCAAGCAGTTAACCTATCTAATTCCCTTCTATTTACCACTTTTGGGATTTCTCCTCATCATCTGATAATTAATTGGAGTTGTTTGCACTGTATACTGCCTTGTTGTCTTAAAAGGCCTGTATGCTTCCCAACTGTAATCCTGATTGCTTTTCTGTTGGTTGATGACATCAGAGTCCTGAATTTCTAAAGTCTCTCTGGGTATAACCTCAGCTGCTATCATGCCCCACCTATCCTTTGATTGATACTTTGGAGCTGGATCCTGCCTCTCATTCCTCTGGGTCAATATATATTTACAGGCCCAATGAAAGCCTCGGTTACATTTTGCACATGGGGTTTTGGGTTTTCTCTCACCTGTCTTCTCACTCTATCTCCATTTCTACATTGGGCTCTTAGATGTCCAACTTTTCCACACTGAAAACATTGACGAGTTTCTCTAGAATTCCTTTGCCAAGAAGGACCTTGTCTTTCCATGTTCATCATAGTTTGGACATAATAAGTATTTGTGCCCACTGTGGCACAATGTCTTATGATCTCTTCTAAAGGAGCATTTTTGTCTAGCCCCCATATAATTTTCTTGCAAACCTTATTGGCATTTTCCGTAGCCAAATGTCTAGTCATTATTTCTGTTGCTGCATTGTCTCCAATGGTTCTTATTACAGCTGTTGGCAAACGTCTCACAAAATCTGCAAAAGGTTCATTGGGACCTTGCTCTATTTTTATGAAAGCATTATTTTCATCTTTCTGTCCAGGGAGAGAATCCCAAGCTTTTATTGCAGCCTTAGAAATTTGCTCATACACTGTTATGTGATAATAAATCTGTTCTGAACTTTCTGCATACTGACCTTGACCAGCTAGTTGGTCAAAAGTGATTTGTCCAATAGTTCCTGTTTGTCTATTGTGTTGGGCTTGAATCCTACATAATTCATAAAACTCCGAAAGCCACAATAAATTTTATCCCAGTTCTAGACATGTTTTAGATATGGATTTCCAGTCATTTGGGGTTAAAATTATCAGTAACATCTTCACATAAGATGATGTAGCCCCATAAAGAGTGCAACCCTTTTTCAAATCTTTAATTTTTTCCAAATTGGGACTTCCGGTTAAGATGGCGGAGAGGAGGCTCACAGTTGCATAAGCTCCGCGCTTTCTCTCACTATCCACTTCATTACAAGCCTCTGAATCAATGCTTGACTGAAAAAAACCCACAAATAGTTACCAAGAGAAGCCATAATTGAGATCCGCCAAGAAAGGTCTGTCTTTACGGGAGGGCTGGGGCGGTTTTAGATCGGGCGCAGGCGGCGGGCAGCGGCAGTGAGGGCACAGGAGCAGACTGGAGAGGGGGTGGAGAGTGATCGTAGCCGTTTCTGCGGGGAGAGCTTCGCTACAGGTTTGGATACTTTCCTCCGGCAGCAAGTCAACAGCCCAGCAGAGAAGCTAAAAACACCGGGGCTGAAGAATACAACCCCAAACAGCTGGAGTCTCTCAGGACCTGGCCGCCCCCCCTTTCCCCCCCCTCAGTGACTCAGCACGCTCTGGGATCTCAGAGCACAGGCGCAGCACAGTCCTGCTAGTGCCTCACTGCTGCCCCCCGCAGTCTGTAGAGGAAGCTCGATAACACACCCAGCCCCCCCTCCCCAAAGAAAGACTCCAGTTTTTTCTGTTTTTCTTTGGTAGTTTGTCCCTGATTAATAGACAGAATGAGCAAGAAGCTGAAGAGGACTTTAACCCTTGACAGCTTCTACACAGATAGAGAACAGACTCTAAATCCTGAGGAGACTAAAAACAGGCAGTCCCCAGGTGATTCCCCAAAGGAGGAGATTGCCTGTTCCTCAGCACAGATGAACCTCATAGAAGTGATTAAAAAGGCTCTCACAAGGGAGCTAGAAGAAAAATGGGGAAAGCAGAGTGAGGCTTGGGAAAAGGAGAGGGAGGCTTGGCAAAAGAGCCTGGAGAAAGTTAAAGAGAGAGTGGATAAAGAAGTAAAATCCTTGAAAAATAGGATTAGTGAACTGGAAACAGAAAACAGCTCTCTAAAGAACAAAATTGGCGAAATGGAAAAAAATTCCACAGAACAAAAGAACTCAATGGGACAATTAGAGAAAGATTTTAAAAAAGTGAGTGAAGAGAATACTTCACTGAAAATCAGAATTGAACAAGTGGAATTGAATGACTCGAGGAGACAAGAAGAATCAGTCAAGCAAATCCAAAAAAATCAAACAATGGAGAAAAATGTGAAATACCTTCTGGGGAAGACAACAGACCTGGAAAACAGATCCAGGAGAGACAATCTGAGAATCATTGGACTCCCAGAAAAACATGATGAAAAAAAGAGCCTGGACACTGTCTTCCAGGAAATTATCAAAGAGAACTGCCCAGAAGTCATAGGAACAGAGGAAAAAATAAACATTGAAAGGATTCATCGATCACCCACTGAAAGGGATCCTAAAATCAAAACACCAAGGAATATAGTGGCCAAATGCCAGAACCCTCAGATGAAAGAAAAAATATTGCAAGCGGCTAGAAAAACCCAATTCAAGTATCAAGGAGCCACAATAAGGATCACCCAGGATCTGGCAGCATCCACATTAAAAGATCGAAGGGCCTGGAATATGATATTCCGAAAGGCTAAGGAACTTGGTATGCAACCAAAAATAACTTACCCAGCGAGAATGAGCATCTTTTTCCAGGGAAGAAGATGGACATTCGACGAAGTAAGCGAATTTCATCTATTTCTGATGAAAAAACCAGAACTTAACAAAAAGTTTGATCTACAAATATAGAAATCAAGATAAATCTAAAAAGGTAAAGATTAATCTTGGGAACTATATTTTGACTATATAGATGTATAAAGAATACATGTATACCTTGTTCTAGAAATTGATGTGGAAAGGACATTGTACCAGAAAAAGGGTAAAGTGGGGGTAGTACATCTCATGAAGAGGCATAGGAAACCTATTATATCTGAGAGAAAGAATGGAGGGGGATGAATATAGTGGGTATCTTACTGCCTTCAAAATTGGCTTTAAGTGAAAAATCTGAAGACATATTCAATCTATGGTGAAACTTCTCCCATCTCATTGAAAAGTGAGAAGGGAAAAGTGGAAAGGGAAGGAATAAGCTAAGCGGAAGGGAATACGGGAACTGGGAGGGAAAGGGGTAAGATAGGGGGAAGAACTCTAAGGCGGGGGGAGGGACACTAAAAAGGGAGGGCTGTGAGAAGCAAGGGGTGCTCACAAGCTTAATACTTGGAAGGGGGGGAAAGGGGAAAGAAGGGAGGAAAGCATAAACCGGGGTTAACAAGATGGCAAGTAATACAGAATTGGTCATTCTAACCATAAACGTGAATGGGGTAAACTCCCCCATAAAGAGGAAGCGGTTAGCAGAATGGATTAAAAGCCAGAATCCTACAATATGTTGTTTACAGGAAACACACCTGAAGCGGGGAGATACATGCAGGTTAAAGGTAAAAGGTTGGAGCAAAATCTACTATGCTTCAGGTGAAGTCAAAAAAGCAGGGGTAGCCATCCTGATCTCAGATCAAGCTAAAGCAAAAATTGACCTAATTAAAAGAGATAAGGAAGGACACTATATCTTGCTAAAGGGTAGCATGGATAATGAAGCACTATCTATATTAAACATATATGCACCAAGTGGGGTAGCATCTAAATTGTTAAAAGAGAAATTAAGAGAGCTGCAAGAAGAAATAGACAGTAAAACTATAATAGTGGGAGATCTTAACCTTGCACTCTCAGAATTAGATAAATCAAACCACAAAATAAATAAGAAAGAAGTCAAAGAGGTAAATAGAATACTAGAAAAGTTAGATATGATAGATCTCTGGAGAAAATGTAATGGAGACAGAAAGGAATACACTTTCTTTTCAGCAGTTCATGGAACCTATACAAAAATTGACCATATATTAGGACATAAAAACCTCAAACTCAAATGTAGTAAGGCAGAAATAGTAAATGCATCCTTTTCAGACCACGATGCAATGAAAATTACATTCAACAAAAAAGCAGGGGGAAGTAGACCAAAAAATAATTGGAAACTAAATAATCTCATACTAAAGAATGATTGGGTGAAACAGCAAATCATAGACATAATTAATAACTTCACCCAAGAAAACGATAATAATGAGACATCATACCAAAATGTATGGGATGCAGCCAAAGCGGTAATAAGGGGAAATTTCATATCTCTAGAGGCCTATTTGTATAAAATAGAGAAAGAGAAGATCAATGAATTGGGTTTGCAATTAAAAATGCTAGAAAAGGAACAAATTAAAAACCCCCAGTCAAACACTAAACTTGAAATTCTAAAAGTAAAAGGTGAGATCAATAAAATTGAAAGTAAAAAAACTATTGAATTGATTAATAAAACTAAGAGTTGGTTCTATGAAAAAACCAACAAAATAGACAAACCCTTAGTAAATCTGATTAAAAAAAGGAAAGAGGAAAATCAAATTGTTAGTCTTAAAAATGAAAAGGGAGAACTCACCACTAACGAAGAGGAAATTAGAGCAATAATTAGGACTTACTTTGCCCAACTTTATGCCAATAAATTCGACAACTTAAATGAAATAGAAAAATACCTCCAAAAATACAGCTTGCCCAAACTAACAGAGGAAGAAGTAAATATCCTAAACAGTCCCATCTCAGAAAAAGAAATAGAACAAACTATCAATCAACTCCCTAAGAAAAAATCCCCAGGACCAGATGGATTTACATGTGAATTCTACCAAACATTTAAAGAACAATTAACTTCAATGTTATATAAACTATTTGAAAAAATAGGGATTGAAGGAGTCCTACCAAACTCCTTTTATGACACAGATATGGTACTGATACCTAAACCAGGTAGGCTGAAAACAGAGAAAGAAAATTATAGACCAATCTCCCTAATGAATATTGATGCTAAAATCTTAAATAAAATATTAGCAAAAAGATTACAGAAAATTGTCACCAGGATAATACACTATGACCAAGTAGGATTTATACCAGGAATGCAGGGCTGGTTCAATATTAGGAAAACTATTAGCATAATTGACTATATCAATAACCAAACAAACAAAAACCACATGATCATCTCAATAGATGCAGAAAAAGCATTTGATAAAATCCAACATCCATTCCTAATAAAAACACTTGAGAGCATAGGAATAAATGGACTTTTCCTTAAAATAGTCAGGAGCATATATTTAAAACCATCAGTAAGCATCATATGCAATGGGGAAAAACTGGAACCTTTCCCAGTAAGATCTGGAGTGAAGCAAGGCTGCCCACTATCACCATTATTATTTAATATCGTATTAGAAACACTAGCCTCGGCAATAAGAGTCGAGAAAGATATAAAAGGAATTAGAGTAGGCAATGAGGAAACCAAACTATCACTCTTTGCAGATGATATGATGGTATACCTAGAGAACCCCAGAGATTCTACCAAAAAGCTATTGGAAATAATTCATAATTTTAGCAAAGTAGCTGGCTACAAAATAAATCCCCATAAATCCTCAGCATTTTTATACATCACCAACAAAACCCAACAGCAAGAGATACAAAGAGAAATTCCATTCAGAATAACTGTTGATACCATAAAATATTTGGGAATCTATCTACCAAAGGAAAGTCAGGAATTATATGAGCAAAATTATAAAAAAGTCTCCACACAAATAAAGTCAGACTTAAATAATTGGAAAAATATTAAGTGCTCTTGGATCGGCCGAGCGAACATAATAAAGATGACAATATTCCCTAAACTAATCTATTTATTTAGTGCTATACCAATCAGACTTCCAAGAAAATATTTTATTGATCTAGAAAAAATAACAACAAAATTCATATGGAACAATAAAAAGTCGAGAATCTCAAGGGAATTAATGAAAAAAAAATCAAATGAAGGTGGCCTAGCTGTACCTGATCTAAAATTATATTATAAAGCAGCAGTCACCAAAACCATTTGGTATTGGCTAAGAAATAGATTAGTGGATCAGTGGAAAAGGCTAGGCTCACAAGACAGAATAGTCAATTATAGCAATCTAGTGTTTGACAAACCCAAAGCCCCTAACTTCTGGGAAAAGAATTCATTATTTGATAAAAACTGCTGGGATAATTGGAAATTAGTATGGCAGAAATTAGGCATGGACCCACACTTAACACCATATACCAAGATAAGATCAAAATGGGTCTATGACCTAGGCATAAAGAACGAGACTATAAATAAATTAGAGGAACATAGAATAGTTTATCTCTCAGACTTGTGGAGGAGAAAGAAATTTGTGACCAAAGATGAACTAGAGACCATTACTGATCACAGAATAGAAAATTTCGATTACATCAAATTAAAAAGCTTTTGTACAAATAAAACTAATGCAAACAAGATTAGAAGGGAAGCAACAAACTGGGAAAACATTTTCACAGTTAAAGGTTCTGATAAAGGCCTCATTTCCAAAATATATAGAGAACTGACTCAAATTTATAAGAAATCAAGCCATTCTCCAATTGATAAATGGTCAAAGGATATGAACAGACAATTTTCAGAGGATGAGATTGAAACTATTACCACTCATATGAAAGAGTGTTCCAAATCATTATTGATCAGAGAAATGCAAATTAAGACAACTCTGAGATACCACTACACACCTGTCAGATTGGCTAAGATGACAGGAAAAAATAATGATGAATGTTGGAGGGGATGCGGGAAAACTGGGACACTAATGCATTGTTGGTGGAGTTGTGAACGAATCCAACCATTCTGGAGAGCAATCTGGAATTATGCCCAAAAAATTGTCAAATTGTGCATACCCTTTGATCCAGCAGTGTTTCTATTGGGCTTATATCCCAAAGAAATACTAAAGAAGGGAAAGGGACCTGTATGTGCCAAAATGTTTGTAGCAGCCCTGTTTGTAGTGGCTAGAAACTGGAAAATGAATAGATGCCCATCAATTGGAGAATGGCTGGGTAAATTGTGGTATATGAATGTTATGGAATATTATTGTTCTGTAAGAAATGACCAGCAGGATGAATACAGAGAGGACTGGTGAGACTTACATGAACTGATGCTAAGTGAAATGAGCAGAACCAGGAGATCATTATACACTTCGACAACGATATTGTATGAGGACATATTTTGATGGAAGTGGATTTCTTTGACAAAGAGACCTGAGTTTCAATTGATAAATGACGGACAAAAGCAGCTACACCCAAAGAAAGAACACTGGGAAACGAATGTAAACTATCTGCATTTTTGTTTTTCTTCCCGGATTATTTATACCTTCTGAATCCAATTCTCCCTACGCAACAAGAGAACTGTTCGGTTCTGCAAACATATATTGTATCTAGGATATACTACAACATATCCAACATATAAAGGACTGCTTGCCATCTAGGGGAGGGGGTGGAGGGAGGGAAGGGGAAAAAATCGGAACAGAAACGAGTGTCAATATAATGTAATTATTAAATAAAAAAATTTTAAAAAAAAAATTTTTTTTCCAAATTAAAAGGAGTGTATCTTCTCCCTTTTTGACCTGAGGAGTTGAGCTCTTCAATCACAGGATATGCATTTATAAAATCAGATATATCTTCTCCTTCATTTTTTGCCTTAATTAATGCTTTTTCTAATCTTGTCAAATTCTGTTTTACAGGAGAAGCTGACTGTGTTTCTGCCTTTCTTCCTCCCCCTTCTTCCTCTACCCATGAAGGGTTAATTGAGGGGGGAGGGTCATGAGATGTGGAATCACCTAATTCCTCCTGCTGTGAAGTAATTGAGGGGGGAAGGTCATGAGATGTGGAATCACCTAATTCCTCCTGCTGTGAAGTATCACAATCAGAATTGTAATTAACTCCATTCTCATCTGATTTGTCCTCCTTTTTACCTGGTATAGTTGACACCTCTCCCTGCTGCTGTTTCTTCTTTTTTCTTATTTTAATACTTATACAATTTCCTAAAGCTAGTTGTATTAAATTATATGTATTAAGTATGTCTTTGGAAATTGAGTTAGGCCCATTTTTATTATAGAATTGACAAAGATCCTCTCCTACCAATTTCCATTCATTTAGATCTAATTCCTTTTCCAGAGAGAAACAAGGACATATGTCCTTTACAATTTGTAAAAGTTCAGTGATTTGCTGTAAACTTGTAATTAAACCTTGGCTTTCCATAACTTTGACAATGCTCTCTAAACATTTTCCTTGAACAGAAACAGACGGCTGTTTTCTAAACATCTGTCCCATCTTAGCTGAAATTCTACTTTAACTCTTTTAACAAAATTTCTTTGTTGCACTCACCCTAATTTCTGGGTTGAAGAGTCTTTTCCACTGGATCAGGATCAGAGGCTTTTCCACTGGATCAGGATCTGAATCAGTCCCACGTTCAGGGCGCCAAAATGTTGGAGTTCAAATGTTGGAGTTCTTGTTCTTCTCAAAACACAGCCGGTTTAGCTTAGAGCCCTCCAAATGTCTCCAAATCCAAGGGTGCTGTCCTTCAGCTTCTGCCTCTGCTTTCTTCAGCTTCCAGCCAGCTCCACTCTTCATGTCATTCCAGTGAAATCTGACCGAGATCCTCTGTCAGTTTCTTTTATACAAGAGGGAGGAATTGTGGGATACGAGAGAGAGGGATTGTGGGTTTTCTCCCATAGTGCTCTGTGGCCCTAAGAGCTTCAAGGGAGGTGTGAATTCACAAAGTTACCAAGTTTACTTTGTGAAACTCCCATACTTGTGAACTCCAATGAGTAAAGGTGTGAACACAAGCCTTGTATTAATTAGTTCTACTTAGTATCTTGTTTCAGGTTTTGGCCCAAAACATCTTCTTGTAAGATCAGATCAATAATCTATCAACTCTAATGGGTTAGCAGTTTGTAAAGATTCCAACACTCTACCATCATATCACCTGTAAAAGTGACATTTTTTTTTCCTCATGACCTACTTTAATTCACTTAATCTCTTTTTCTTCTCTTATTGCCAAAGCTAACATTTCTAATACAGTATTGAATAGTAATGATGATAGTGGACAACCTTGTGTCACCCCAGATCTTTTTAGCAATGATTCTAATTTGTCCTCTATAATGTTATTAGTTTGGTTTTCTGGGGGTCTCTGGACTAGTCTTCATTTCAGCAGATTAATCACCACAATAATAGGTGGGTATTAAAGTCCAAAAGTCTTTATGTTCTCCTTCACCTGGTGCTCAGCTAGCTTAACTATGGACTTCAGAGGGGACTTAGTTTCAGTGGAGAAAGTGCAGGAGGACAGCCCAGCTACCACAAGGCTGATGAAGATGAAAATTAATCTCTCTCTCTCTCCATGGCTCCAAGAGCTTGACCTCCTGCCTCCAGTCTGCTTGCCTTCTCTGGCTCTCACTTTGGCTGAGGCTCCAGCTTATAAGCTCACTTATAATTATATTATCATAGGTGTGAATCTTATAGAACTATATTAAGTCCTAAGTACATGTACTGAACTAGAGAGCTACTAAGCACCATGCTAAACTAGATAACCATTGTCTTTAGCAATTCCACTGACTTAATACCTTGTAATAATTCTTGTTTCGGGGTTCTGGCCCATAACAGTCCTCATTATATATTATTCTTGCTGATGGTTTCAAATTGATTGCTACTGAGCATTTTAGGGAAAACATCATTTATTGTTATATTGTCTAGTGTTTTTAATAGGAATGGGCATTGGGTTTTATCAAATGCTTTTTCTGTATCTATTGAAATAATCACATGATTTTTGTTACTTTGGTTATTGATATATTCAAGTGTGTGTGTGTGTGTGTGTGTGTGTGTGTGTGTGTGTGTTAATATTGAACCAGCTCTGCATTCCTGGTATAAATCCTACTTGTTCATAGTATATTATCCTGACAATGACTTTCTGCAATTTCTTTGCTAATATTTTATTTAAGATTTTTGCATCCATATTCACTATCTGTATCATAAAAAGAATTTGCTTGGACTCCTTCTTTGCCGATTTTTCAAATAGTTTGCATAGTATTAAAATTAATTTTTTTTATATATTTGCTAGAATTCAGAAGTAAGTCCATCTGGCCCTAGAATTTTTTTTCTTAGGGAGCTAATCAATAGCTTGTTCTATTTTCTTTTCCCAAAATGGGACTATTTAGGTAATTTATTTCCTCTTCCTTTTCAGTTAGGTTATCAAATGTTTTGACATAAAGTTGGGCAAAACAACTCCTAATTATTGCTCTAATTTCCTCTTCATTGGTGGAAAGTTCTCCCTTTTCAGTTTTTAAAATAACAATTAGATTTTCTTCTTTCCTTTTTCTAATCAAATTTCCTAAAGTTTTATCTATTTTGTTGTTGTTGTTGTTTTTTTTTCATAAAACCAAATCTTAGTTTTGTTTAATATTTCAATAGTCCTCTTACATCCAGTTTTATTAATTTACCCTTTTATTTTCAGCAATTTAAATTTTGTATTTAATTGGGGGTGTTTAATTTGTTCTTTTTCTAGGTTTTTTTTTTTTAGTTGTAAGCCCAATTCATTGATCTTCTCTTTCTCTATTTTATGCAAGTAAGCATCTAGAAATGTAAAATTTTCCTTAATAACCTCTTTGGTTGCATCCCACAAATCTTGGTATGTTGTCTCAGCATTGCCATTCTCTTGGACAAAGTTAATGATTGTATCTATGATTTGTTGTTTTGATCATTCATTCTTTAGGATTACATTATTTGATTTCTAATTAATATATGGTCTATTTTTCCCTTGCCTTTTATTGCATATAATTTTTATTGCATCATGATCTGAAATAAATATACTTACTATTTCTGTCCCTTTGCATTTTTTTGATAGGTTCCATGAACCACCAAGAAAAAAAGCATACATCTTTTTGTCTCCATTCAGTTTTCTCGAAAGTTCTATTATGCCTAGATTTTCTGGCATTCTATTTTCCTTCTTAACTTCTTTCTTATCTTGTGGTTCGATTTATCTAGTTCTGAGAGATTCACCACTAATATAGTTTTTCCATCAATTTCTTCTTGCAGCTCTCAACTTCTCTTCTATGTATTTGGATGCTATACCACTTGATGCCTCTATGTTTTGTATTGATATTGCTTCATCACCTATGCTACCCTTTAGCAAGATATATAGCTTTGTTCCTTATCTCTTTTAATTAGATCTATTTTGTTTTTGCTTAATCTAAGATAAGAATTGCTACTCTGTTTTTTTTTTTCTTTACTTCATCTGAAGCATAAAAGATTCTGTTCCCACCTTTTATCTTTACTATCTATGTATCCATTTGATTGAAATGTGTTTCTTGTAAACAATATGTTGTAGGATTCTGGCTTTTAATCTAGTCTGTGGTGTTTCCATTTTATGGGAGAATTCATTTCATTCAGATTCATAGTTAAAATAATTAATTTTGTATGTCCACTATCGTATTTAACTGCAGCTGTGTTTTTCTTTTTTCCCCTCCTTTCCCTCCTCCCCAGTATTTTGATTCAGATTACTACCTTTCTCAAACAGCCCTGCTCCTTTATTATCCTTTCCCTTTCTCATACTTTTTCTCTTCTATTTTTTTTCCATTATATTAATTTCCTTTCCCTTTCCCTTCTCACTTTCATATGAGAGACATTTTTTTCTGTGAAAACAAATAGTTTTAATATTCTCTCTTTGAGCCAATTCTGGTGAGAGTAAGATTCACACAATGTTCACCCCACTCCTTTTTTCCCCTCAATTATAATAGGTCTTTTTTGCCTCTTCTTGAGATGTAATTTCCTTCATTTTACCTCCATTTTCATCTTTTTCTGGTACAATTCCTTTTCTCCCTCTAGTTTTTTTCCCCCATACTATCACAATAAAATCAAATTATACTCGCACTCTACGTTTACCCATAACAGAGATATGGTCTTTAAGAGTTCCTTCCTTTTTACCTTTTTAATGCTCCTCTTGTGTTCTGTATTTGAAGATAATTTTTTTTATTCAGCTCTATATTTTTCATCATAAATGAATGAAATTCACCTGTATCATTGAATGTCCATCTTTTCTCCTGAAAAATAATGCTCAATTTAGCTGATAGTGACTTTGTGGCTGCAATCCAAGTTTCTTTGCCTTTTGGAATATCAGATTCCAGATCTTTTAAGGTAAAAACTGCTAGGTCCTAGGTAATCCTAATTGTGGCTCCTCAATATTTGAATTTTTTTTTTCTGATTACCTCCAATAGTTTTTCCTTGATTCAGTAGTTCTGAAATTTTCCTATGATATTTCTTGGAGTTTTTATTTTGGCATCTCTTTCAGGAGTTAATTGGTGTATTCTTTTAATGGCTACCTTACCTTCTAGTTCTAGGACATCAAAGCAGTTTTCCTGATAGGTGATATCTAGGTTCTTTTTTGCATCATGGTTTTCAAGAACCCCAATAATCCTTAGATTGTCTCTCTTAGATCTATTGTCCATGTCAGTTTGTTTTTCCAAAGAAATCTTTTACTTTTTCTTGTATTTTTTTCATTTTTTTTGTTTTGTTTAATTGATTCTTGAAGTCTTACTGAGTCACTTCCATTTGTTCAGTTCTAATTTTAGTCCATTATTACCTTCAGTTACCTTTTTTAGCTTCTTTTGTAGTTGGCCAATTAAAACTGTAAATGAGGTGTTTTATTCAATGCATTTTTTCCCCATTTTAACAATTTTTTTTTAATGAATTGGTTTCTTCTTCATATCTATTTTGTAAGGCATTAAATACTTTTTCTTTTTTTTTTTTAATAATTTTATTGACAGAACCCATGCCAGGGTAATTTTTTACAACATTATCTCATGCACTCTCTTCTGTTCCCACTTTTCCCTTCCTTCCCTACACCCTCTCCCCCAGATGGCAAGCAGTGCTATACATGTTAAATAGGTTACAGTATATCCTAGATACAATATATGTGTGCAGAACTGAACAGTTCTCTTGTTGCACAGGGAGAATTGGATTCAGAAAGCATAAATAACCCAGGAAGAAAAACAAAAATGCAAGCAGTTTATATTCATTTCCCAGTGTCCTTTCTTGGGTATAGCTGCTTCTGTCCATCCTTGATCAATTGAAACTGAGTTAGATCTCTTTGTCAAAGAAATCCACTTCCATCAGTATATATCCTTATACAGTATCATTGCTGAGGTATATAATGATCTCCTGGTTCTGCTCATTTCACTTAGCATCAGTTTGTAAGTCTCGCCAGTCCTCTCTGTATTCATCCTGCTGGTCATTTCTTAGAGAACAATAATATTCCATAACATTCATATACCACAATTTACACAACCATTCTCCAATTGATGGGCATCCATTCATTTTCCAGCTTCTAGCCACTACAAACAGGGCTGCCATAAACATTTTGGCACATTCAGGTCCCTTTCCCTTCTTTAGTATCTCTTTGGGGTATAAGCCCAGTAGAAACACTGCTGGATCAAAGGGTAGCACAGTTTGATAACTTTTTGAGCATAGTTCCAAATTGCTCTCCAGAATGGCTGGATGTGTTCACAATTCCACCAACAATGTATCAGTGTCCCTGTTTTCCCACATCCCCTCCAACATTCTACATTATCTTTCCCTGTCATTCTAGCCAATCTGACAAATGTGTAGTGGTATCTCAGAGTTGTCTTAATTTGCATTTCTCTGATTAATAAAGATTTGGAGCATATTTTCATGTAGCTATAAATAGTTTTAATTTCTTCGTCTGAGAATTCATATCCTTTGACCATTTATCAATTGGAGAATGGCTTAATTTCTTATAAATTAAAGTCAATACTCTATAGATTTTGGAAATGAGGCTTTTATCAGAACCTTTGACTGTAAAAATGTTTTCCCAGTTTATTGTTTCCCTTCGAATCTTGTCTGCATTAGTTTTGATTGTACAAAAACTTTTCAATTTGCTATAATCAAAATTTTCTATTTTGTGGTCAATAATGGTCTCTAGTTCTTCTTTGGTCATAAATTCCTTCCTTTTCCACAGGTCTGCGAGGTAAACTATCCTATGCTCTTCCAATTTATTTAAAATCTCATTTTTTATGCCTAGGTCATGAACCCATTTTGACCTTATCTTAGTGTATGGTGTTAAGTGTGGGTCAATGCCTAGTTTCTGCCATACTAATTTCCAATTTTCCCATCAATTTTTGTCAAATAATGCATTCTTATCCCAAAATCTGGGGTCTTTGGGTTTGTCAAAGACTAAGTTATTAAAGTTATTGGCTGTTTTGTCCTTTGAACCTAACCTATTCCATTGATCAACTAGTCTATTTCTTAGCCAATACCAGATGGTTTTAGTAACCACTGCTTTATAATATAATTTTAGATCTGGTACAGCTAGGCCACCTTCATTTGATTTTTTTTTTCATTAATTCCCTTGAAATTCTTGACCTTTTGTTTTTCCATATAAACTTTGTTGTTATTTTTTCTAGGTCATCAAAATAATTTTTTGGGAGTCAGATTGGTATAGCGCTAAATAAATAGATTAGTTTAGGTATTATTGTCACCCAATCCAATAGCATTTAATATTTTTCCAGTTGGTTAGAGCAAACTTAATTTGTGTGGAAAGTGTTTTGTAGTTTTGCTCATAAAGTTTCTGATTTTCCCTTGGCAGATAGATTCCTAAATATTTTATACAATCAGTAGTTACTTTAAATGGAATTTAACTTTGTAACTCTAACTGTTGGGTTTTGTTAGTGATATATAAGAATGCTGATGACTTATGTGGGTTTATTTTGTATCCTGCAACTTTGCTAAAGATGTGGATTGTTTCTAATAACTTTTTAGTAGAATCTCTGGGGTTCTCTAAATATACCATCATATCATCAGCAAAGAGTGATAATTTGGTTTCCTCATTGCCTATTCTTATTCCTTTAATCTCTTTCTCAACTCTTATTGCCAAAGCTATCATTTCTAATACTATATTAAATAGTAACAGTGATAGTGGACAACCTTTCACTCCTGATTTTATTGGGAATGGTTGCAGTTTGTCCCTGTTACATATGATTCTTACTGCTGGTTTTAAATAGATGCTACTGATTATTTTAAGGAAAGGTCCATTTATTCCTGTACTCTCAAGAATTTTTAATAGGAATGGATGTTGGATTTTATTCAATGCTTTTTTCTGCATCTATTGAGATGATCATATGATTTTTGTTAATTTGGTTATTAATATGGCCAATATACTGATAGTTTTCCTAATATTGAACCAGCCCTGGATTCCTGGTATAAATCCTACTTGATCGTGGTGTATTATCCTGGGAATGATTTTCTGTAGTCTTTTTGCTAATATCTTATTTAAGATTTTAGCTTCAATATTCATTAGGAAGATTGGTCTATACATTATATACTTTTTCCATTTCACTAAATCTATTTTTATAATGCTTTCTTCAGATATTTTGTTTTTTCCTTTATCATATCATCTTGCAAAGACCTCATTTCCTTTCCCCACTTTTCTTTTAACACTTTTATGATCTTTTCTGAATTCTTCCAATAGAAACTTGTGAAATGAGGACCAGCTCATATCTCCCTTTGGGGCTTCATCTGTAGATTATTTGCTTATAGGAACCTTCAGGTTTGAGCTCTGCTATTCTTTATCTCCATAAAAACTGTTTATGATCAGAGTTATTTTTACTTTTTTGCTCATTTTTTTAAAAGGGTTGAGGTCTGCTTTTAAGGCAAATGGGTGATAGCTGCTTAGTTCGCCTGGGGCAGTTCTGCTGACTGACTTCAGGTGTCAAGTAATATCTGGCAGGTTCTATGTTCTTCCTGGGCTCAGTGGCTTATAATTTACCTTTTGTATTGGCTTTTAGATGTCTTGTAGCAAATCTGCTAAACCACCAGCTCAAAACCCAGACAAAGTAGCCTAAAAGGCTCACAGAAGATCCCCTTTTCCAGGGATGTTCTGGCTCCCTGATCCAGCTCCTTCTTCTGAGTTCTCTACTCTGTGATCTGGTATTGGCCATCTCTTCCCCTGACTGATGGAAACAGACCTTTACTGAAGTTCTTCCAAAATTTCTTCTTCTGGAAATATTTTGGTCTCCAAATATTTGTGGGTTCTATCACTCCAACAAGGTTTAATCTGCTTTTGATATGAGGGAAAGCTTGGTGAAGATCAGATACAAGGGTGCCTCTCTACCATCTTGGCTTTTTCTTTGAAACTATTTTTAAGTTATTTTATAATTCAGTAAATGGTTTTTGGTAGCTTCATGGTTCAAAAAGCCTCTCACTCATCAGTCAATGTAGTGAGAAAATGTTTGTGTTTGGTATTGGATATTATCTAACTCTTATTCAGAGCTTTTCTAACTTTGTAAGAAATGATAGAGCTTTGAATTTGCTGGCATTGCTCTAAAGAATTTAGGGTCATCTTTGTACCATAAAGAAGTACTGGAGTAGGACTTTAAAAAAATCAAATGGAGAACATATCCCCGTAAGATTATATATTCAGAATTTAAAAGAATCTCGTTCAACCCTCTCATTTAAAGATAAAGTAACTTGGGTACATGTGAATATATGTAAAACATAGAAAAAGGAATTGAATTGCAGGACCTTTTGGTACAAACATAGCATTCTGTCTAGTATGTCACCCTGTTTTATCTCAAGATTATTGTATTACAGATTAAACAAATTATGAATCACAGTCAAGATTATTATGAAAAAATGTAGCAAAGAAAGATAGGCTCCAGTTGAAAAGAAGAAGCTACTTGTTGTTTTCTATACTCCATATTTTATGTATACAAAATGTCTTTGTGCAGGATATCAACCAAGTTTAGCATATATTGTCCCCATGCCCTCCATTTCTTAGACTTCTTAGATTCCTTCACTATTTAAATAGTTTTTCTATACTGATACATCCTGTTGCCAATGAGTTTTTCTTCCTCAAATTGTCTTGCATTTACTTATCAGAAGAAATGCAGTACATTTCTCTCCCCTACACTTCTTTAAATGAAATATAAAATCCTCAAGGTCAGGGAGTACTTCTTAGTGCATCCTTGTATCCCTAGCTTCCATTAGGATGCTATGCATATAGTAAGTAAATAACTTACTTATTAGACTGAGCTGATTTAAATTAAACTGGATTTGTTGAGTGCTTTTCACTATTATCATATAGGTTTACATCTTGTGTCTGACACTTTTAGATTGATATTGGGCAAATCTCTAAGTCTCTGTGTGCCTCTAATAACTCTTGAGAACTTTTCTATTAAGTTGAAGATAAATGTTGCTGGTGACAGTGTCCTACAATAAGGAGATAAGAGGTCTTATTATACTCTCATATTCACATATCTTATTTATGCAGTTTCTCTCCTTTAGGAACTCTTAGATATAAAACAATGTTTGAATGTAGCCAGAAAATTCTTTTAAAATAATTATACTTAAGCACTCTCAACTATGCATTTTTTTGTTAAATGATTATTTACCTGAATCACCCATTTTGAGGAAAAAGCATATCCTCTTAATATTTTCTTCATCAAGTATTAGTATTTTCTTCTATCAAGGGCTAGATGA
Organism: Antechinus flavipes; assembly: GCF_016432865.1. Classification (NCBI taxonomy): domain Eukaryota; kingdom Metazoa; phylum Chordata; class Mammalia; order Dasyuromorphia; family Dasyuridae; genus Antechinus; species Antechinus flavipes. The sequence continues at coordinate 275,346,976 of NC_067398.1, forward strand.
GGAAAGTCCCAGAGTAATAGTCCAACTTTTCATAGATGGGGAAAGTAAAGTCTGGAGAGGTCAAATGATTTGTATACAATTATTCAGGGAGTATCAAAAAAGAGGTTTTTTTTTTTTTTTTTTTTTTTTGGTTTTGTTTTGTTTTTACACCTAGATTATTATGCTGCTTCTTATATTATCTGACATATATGATGAACTGGTTGATATCTTTTCTGACACTATGATATATCCTTTGCATTCTCACTTAGAAATATGTAACATGGTTTTATTGGATCCAGGATTTCCTGGTGTTTTCTTGTTGTCATTGTTGATTTGTTTCTTTTCATGTTGTTGATGTTTTGTTTTGTTTTGTTTATTTCTTTCTCTTCAGACTTTTAATTTACAATTGTTTTTATTCTATCTCCCTGATCCTTTATTGAATATATTTTTTTATTTCAGAAATGAAGCATTTATTATTTCTACTTTTTTGCATTTAATTATGACATTTTTTGCTCTAATATATGGTCAATTTTTGTGTAGGTGCCATGTACTGCTGCTGAGAAAAAAGTGTGTTCTTTTTTGTCCCTATTCAATTTTCTCCAGAAATCTATCATATCTAGGTTTTCTAGGATACTGTAAGCCTCCCTTGTTTTGTTTTGTTTTGTTTTTTGTTGTTGTTATTTGTTTATTTATTTTGTGGTTAAATTTATCTGATTCTGAAAGGGGAAGATTCAGGTCCCTCGCTAGAATAGCTTTGTAGTCTTTTTCTTCCTGTAATTGACTTAAAATCTTCTCTAGGATTTGCTACTTCATTATTCATGGTATTCTTTATCAAGAGGTACTTTCACTCTGTATCTCTTTTAATAAAAATTTGTTTTTACTTTTGCTTTATCAGAGATCAAAATTGTTACTCCTGCTTTTTTTTTTTTTACTTCAACAGAAGCATAATACATTCTGTTCCAGTCTTTTACCTTTACTCTGTGTCTCTCTTACCAAATGTGTTTCTTGTAAACAATATGTTGTAGGATTCTGTTTTTCAATCCGCTCTGCTATTTACATGAATTCATCCCATTCACATTCACATTTATGATTATCAGGTCTGTACTTCACTCCATCCTATTTTCATACATATATATATGTATATATACTCACTGCCTTATCTATCACCCCTCCCACTTCTCTTAGTAATATATTTTCAACCCACTCTACCCACTACATGATCTTTTATTAACCCTTCCCCCTTTCTCTTATCTTTTCCCCTAGTGTTTCTGCCCTCCTTTCTATCCCCTCCCTCCCTTTTGTTTTCTTCTTTCTCCTCCTACTTCTTAACAGGGTGAGATAAAGTGAATGATTAGATTATTCCTTCTTAAAGCCAAAATTGATGAAATCAAGCTCTAAACAATGTTCATTCCTCTCCCTTTTTTCTTTCAATTGTAATAGGTCTTTTGCATCTCTGTATGTAAATGAATTGTCCCATTATACCTCCCCTTTCTTTTTTGTCCTCCCACACCTTAATTTCTTTTCTTTTCTTTTCTTTTTTTTTTTTTTTTTTGATGTCATCACATCAGGGATCATTCACAACCACATCTTTAGTCCATGTGATGCCTCCCTCTGTCTGCCCCAATTTCAAATAGAGTTCTTAAGAGTTACAAATTTCCCATTTACCTTTTTATGGTTCTCTTGCATCTTGTGTTTGTAGGTTAAATTTTCTATTAAGTTCTGTTTGTTTTGTTTTGTTTTGTTTTGTTTTGTTTTTTCTAATAAAAATGATTGAAAGTCTCTTACTTCATTGAAGTTCCACCACTTCCCCTGAAAGATGATACTGAGTCTCACTAGGTAGTTAAGTCTTGGCTGTAAACCAAGATCCTTTGCTTTCCAAAATATGGTATTCCAGGCCCCAAATCTTTTATTTTAGAAGATATTCTATGCTGGATAATCCGGACTGTTACTACTTGATTTTTGAATTGTTTTTTCTGGTGGTTTGCGGTATTTTTTCCTGGAGATTATAGTTTTGGAGTTTCTCAACAATGTACCTTGGGTTTTCCTTTGTGGGATCTATTTCTAGAAGTGATCACTTGATTACTGCAATGAGCATTTCCCCCCTCTATTTCCAGAATTTCGGGGCAGCTTTCCTGAATGACCTTTTGAAGAATGCTATCCAGACTTTTTTTTTTTCTTTCTATTTGTTATGGTCTTTAGGTTGGCCAATACTTTAAAAAAGATCTTCTGGATCTACTTGCCAGATCATGTGTTTTTTCCAATGAAGAATTTCACATTTTCTTATTTTCTTCCATTTTTTTCATTCTTTTTAGTGTTTTTGACTGATTCTTGCTGTTTCATAAAAATCATTAGCTTTCATTTGTCTGATTCTAGTTTTTCATGTATGATTTTCTTCAGTTATCTTTTGTATGTCTTTTTCCATTTGGTCTATTCCACTAAGTAGTTTTTTCTGCAGACATTTTTTTCCTTCCTTTGTCAAACTGTTGACTCTCTCATGCATACTTCTCATTTTATTTCCTGTTTTTTCTTCTACCTCTCTTATTTGTATTTTAAAGTCTTTTATGAGCATTTTTTAAACTTTATTTATTAATTTATTATAGTTTTTATTTACAAACTATATGAATGGGTATTTTTTCAACACTGACCCTTGAGAAATCTTCTCTTCCAAATTTTCCCCTCTTTTCTCCCCACCCCTCTCCTAGATGGTAGGTAATCCAATACATGATAATATGTTAAAATTTATGTTAAATCCAATATATGTATAGATATTTATACAGTTATCTTGCAGCAGAAGGAAAACTGGATCTGAAAAGAAAAAAATATTTGAGAAGGAAAACAGAAATGCAAGCAAACAATGACAGAAAGAGTGAAAATGCTATGTTTTCATCCATACTCAGTTCCCACAGGCCTTTCTCTCGGCATAGAAGGCTCTATTCATCACAAGGGTATTTGAACTGATCTGAACCATTTCACTGCTGGAAAGAGCCACATCCATCAGGATTGATCATCATATAATAGTGCTGTTGCTATGTACAATGATCTCCTGGTTCAACTCGTTTCACTTAGCATGATGTCTCTCTAGGCCTCTCTGAAAATATCCTGCTGGTCATTTCTTACAGAAAAATAATACTGCATAACATTTGTATACTATAATTTATTCAGACATTCTCCAATTAAAGATCATTCATTTAGTTTCCAGTTTCTAGCAACTACAAAAAGGACAAAGGGTATACACGGTTTGATAATTTTTTGAGCATAGTTCCAAACTGCACTTCAGAATGGTTAGATTTGTTCCCAGTTCCACCAACAATTTACTAGTGCCCCAGGTTTCCCACATCCCCTCTAATATTATTTGGAGTTAATTTAATTTGCATTTCTATGATCAATAGTGATTTGGAGCACTTTTGCATATGAGTAAAAATAGTTTCAATTTCTTCAGGTGAAAATTGTCTGTTCATATCTTTTGACCTTTTATCAACTGGAGAATGGGTTGATTTCTTATAAAGTTGAGTCATTTTTTTTTAATATATATATTTTGGGAATTAAGCCTTTATCAGAATCTCTGAATATAAAAATGTTTTCCCAGTTTATTACTTATTTTCTAATCTTGTCTGTATTAGTTTTATTTGTACAAAAACTTTTTAATTTAACATAATCAAAATTAATAATTTTGTGATTGTGATTGTGATTGTGTAATAATTAATAATAATTTTGTGATCAATAATGATCTCCAGTTCTTCTTTGATCACAGATTTCTTCCTCTTCTACAGGTCGGAGAGGTAAACTATTCTATATTGTAATTTATTCATAATATCTTTCTTTATGTCTAGATTATTAACCCATTTTGATTTTATCTTGGTATATGGTATTAAGTGTGGGTCAATACCTAATTTCTGTCATACTAGTTTCCAATTTTCTCAGCAAATGCCAAATAGTGAATTCCTATCCCAAAAGCTGAGGTTTTAGGGTTTGTCAAACACTAGATTGCTATAGTTATTGACTATTTTGCCTTGTAAACCTCACTATTCCATGAATCAACTACTCTGTTTCTTATCCAGTAACAAATGGTTTTGACGGCAGATGCTTTATAATATAATTTTGCATCTGTTACAGCTAAGCCACCTTCATTTGCTTTTGTTGTTGTTGTTGTTGCTGTTGTTGTTGCCTTGAAATTCTTGACCTTTTATTCTTACATATTAATTTTGTTGTTATTTTCTTTCTTTGTTTCTTTGGCGTTGATTGACATAACACTAAATAAATAGATCAGTTTAGGTAGTATTGTCATCTTTATTATATTTGCTCAATCTATCCAAGAGCACTTGATATTTTTCCAATTCTTTACATCTTACTTTACTTGTTTGGAATGTGCTTTCTAGTTTTGCTTATATAGTTCCTGACCTTCCTTTGGTAGATAGATCCCCAAATATTTTACACTATTGACAGTTTTTAAATGGAATTTCTCTTTGTATCTCTTGCTGTTGGATTTCTTTAGTGATGTATAAAAATGCTGACTATATATGTGGATTTATTTTGTATCCTGTAAGGTGAGAGAAGTTTCTCTGTAAACCAAATATGTCTAATATTTTCTCTTTGAGACAAATCTGATGAGAATAAGATTTATACAATATTCATCCCCTTCCCTTCTTTTCCTCAAAAACAATAGGTTTCCATTTCCTCTTCATGAGATGTAATTTCCCTTATTTTACCTCCACTTTTTCCTTTTTCTGTACAATCCCCTTTCCACCTCCAGTTCTTCTTTATATTATAATAGTAAAATCAATTATACATGCCCATAACAGAAAGAGAGTTTTCAAAATTTCTTTTTACCAAGCATAAACCGGGGTTAACAAGATGGCAAGTAATACAGAATTGGTCATTGTAACCGTAAATGTGAACGGGGTAAACTCCCCCATAAAGAGGAAGCGGTTAGCAGAATGGATTAAAAAACAGAATCCTACAATATGTTGTTTACAAGAAACACCCCTGAAGCGGGGAGATACATGCAGGTTAAAGGTAAAAGGTTGGAGCAAAATCTACTATGCTTCAGGTGAAGTCAAAAAAGCAGGGGTAGCCATCCTGATCTCAGATCATGCTAAAGCAAAAATTGATCTAATTAAAAGAGATAAGGAAGGGCACTATAGCTTGCTAAAGGTAGCATGGATAATGAAGCACTATCTATATTAAACATATATGCACCAAGTGGCTGTAGCATCTAAATTCTTAAAAGAGAAATTAAGAGAGCTGCAAGAAGAAATAGACAGTAAAACTATAATAGTGGGAGATTTTAACCTTGCACTCTCAGAATTAGATAAATCAAACCACAAAATAAATAAGAAAGAAGTCAAAGAGGTAAATAGAATACTAGAAAAGTAAGATATGATAGATCTCTGGAGAAAATGTAATGGAGACAGAAAGGAATACACTTTCTTTTCAGCAGTTCATGGAACCTATACAAAAATTGACCATATATTAGGACATAAAAACCTCAAACTCAAAGGCAGAAATAGTAAATGCATCCTTTTCAGACCACGATGCAATGAAAATTACATTCAACAAAAAGCCAGGGGGAAGTAAACCAAAAAATAATTGGAAACTAAATAATCTCATACTAAAGAATGATTAGGTGAAACAGCAAATCATAGACATAATTAATAACTTCACCCAAGAAAACAATAATAATGAGGCATCATACCAAAATGTATGGGATGCAGCCAAAGCGGTAATAAGGGGAAATTTCATATCTCTAGAGGCCTATTTGTATAAAATAGAGAAAGAGAAGGTCAATGAATTGGGTTTGCAACCAAAAATGCTAGAAAAGGAACAAATTTAAAACCCCCAGTCAAACACTAAACTTGAAATTCTAAAAATAAAAGGAGAGATCAATAAAATTGAAAGTAAAAAAAAAAACTATTGAATTAATTAATAAAACTAAGAGTTGGTTCTATGAAAAACCCAACAAAATAGACAAACCCTTAGTAAATCTTATGAAAAAAAAGGAAAGAGGAAAATCAAATTGTTAGTCTTAAAAATGAAAAGGGAGAACTCGCCACTAACGAAGAGGAAATTAGAGCAATAATTAGGAGTTACTTTGCCCAACTTTATGCCAATAAATTCAACAACTTAAATGAAATAGAAAAATACCTCCAAAAATATAGCTTGCCCAAACTAACAGAGGAAGAAGTAAATATCCTAAACTGTCCCATCTCAGAAAAAGAAATAGAACAAACTAACAATCAACTCCCTAAGAAAAAATCCCCAGGACCAGATGGATTTACATGTGAATTCTACCAAACATTTAAAGAACAATTAACTCCAATGCTAAATAAACTATTTGAAAAAATAGGGATTGAAGGAGTCCTACCAAACTCCTTTTATGACACAGACATGGTACTGATCTCTAAACCAGGTAGAGATCTCTGTTTTCTCTACAGAAACAGAGAAAACAGAGAAAGAAAATTATAGACCAATCTCCCTAATGAATATTGATGCTAAAATCTTAAATAAAATATTAGCAAAAAGATTACAGAAAATCATCCCCAGGATAATACACTATGACCAAGTAGGATTTATACCAGGAATGCAGGGCTGGTATAATATTAGGAAAACTATTAGCATAATTGACTATATCAATAACCAAACAAACAAAAACCATATGATCATCTCAATAGATGCAGAAAAAGCATTTGATAAAATCCAACATCCATTCCTAATAAAAACTCTTGAGAGCATAGGAATAAATGGACTTTTCCTTAAAATAGTCAGGAGCATATATTTAAAACCATCAGTAAGCATCATATGCAATGGGGAAAAACTGGAACCTTTCCCAGTAAGATCTGGAGTGAAGCAAGGTTGCCCACTATCACCATTATTATTTAATATCGTATTAGAAACACTAGCTTCGGCAATAAGAATCGAGAAAGATATTAAAGAAATTAGAGTAGGCAATGAAGAAACCAAACTATCACTCTTTGCAGATGATATGATGATATACCTAGAGAACCCCAGAGATTCTACTAAAAAGCTATTAGAAATAATTCATAATTTTAGCAAAGTAGCTGGCTACAAAATAAATCCCCATAAATCCTCACCATTTTTATACATCACCAACAAAACCCAACAGCAAGAGATACAAAGAGAAATTCCATTCAGAATAACTATTGATACCATAAAATATTTGGGAATCTATCTACCAAAGGAAAGTCAGGAATTAAATGAGCAAAATTATAAAACTGTCTCCACACAAATAAAGTCAGACTTAAATAATTGGAAAAATATTAAGTGCTCTTGGATCAGCCTAGCGAACATAATAAAGATGACAATACTCCCTAAACCAATCTATTTATTTAGTGCTATACCAATCAGACTTCCAAGAAAATATTTTAATGATCTAGAAAAAATAACAACAAAATTCATATGGAACAATAAAAAGTCGGGAATCTCAAGGGAATTAATGAAAAAAAAATCAAATGAAGGTGGCCTAGCTGTACCTGATCTAAAATTATATTATAAAGCAGCAGTCACCAAAACCATTTGGTATTGGCTAAGAAATAGATTAGTGGATCAGTGGAAAAGGTTAGGTTCACAAGACAGAATAGTCAACTATAGCAATCTAGTGTTTGACAAACCCAAAGCCCCTAACTTCTGGGAAAAGAATTCATTATTTGATAAAAACTGCTGGGATAATTGAAAATTAGTATGGCAGAAATTAGGCATGGACCCACACTTAACACCATATACCAAGATAAGATCAAAATGGGTCCATGACCTAGGCATAAAGAACGAGATTATAAATAAATTAGAGGAACATAGGATAGTTTATCTCTCAGACTTGTGGAGGAGAAAGAAATTTGTGACCAAAGATGAACTAGAGACCATTACTGATCACAAAATAGAAAATTTTGATTATATCATATTAAAAAGCCTTAGTACAAACAAAACTAATGCAAACAAGATTAGAAGGGAAGCAACAAACTGGGAAAACATCTTCACAGTTAAAGGTTCTGATAAAGGCCTCATTTCCATAATATATAGAGAACTGACTCAAATTTATAAGAAATCAAGCCATTCTCCAATTGATAAATGGTCAAAGGATATGAACAGACAATTTTAAGAGGATGAAATTGAAACTATTACCACTCATATGAAAGAGTGTTCCAAATCATTATTGATCAGAGAAATGCAAATTAAGACAACTCTGAGATACCACTACACACCTGTCGGATTGGCTAAGATGACAGGAAAAAATAATGATGAATGTTGGAGGGGATGCGGGAAAACTGGGACACTAATGCATTGTTGGTGGAGTTGATGGATTGATTCATTCATTGAATCCAACCATTCTGGAGAGCAATCTGGAATTATGACCAAAAAATTATCAAATTGTGCATACCCTTTGATCCAGCAGTGTTTCTATTGGGCTTATATCCCAAAGAAATACTAAAGAAGGGAAAGGGACCTGTATGTGCCAAAATGTTTGTAGCAGCCCTATTTGTAGTGGCTAGAAACTAGAAAATGAATGGATGCCCATCAATTGGAGAATGGCTGGGTAAATTGTGGTATATGAATGTTATGGAATATTATTGTTCTGTAAGAAATGACCAGCAGGATGAATACAGAGAGGACTGGTGAGACTTACATGAACTGATGCTAAGTGAAATGAGCAGAACCAGGAGATCATTATACACTTCGACAATAATATTGTATGAGGACATATTTTGATGGAAGTGGATTTCTTTGACAAAGAGACCTAACTGAGTTTCAATTGATAAATGATGGACAAAAGCAGCTACACCCAAAGAAAGAACACTGGGAAACAAATGTGAACTATCTGCATTTTTGTTTTTCTTCCTAGGTTATTTATACCTTCTGAATCCAATTCTCCCTATGCAACAAGAGAACTGTTCGGTTCTGCAAACATATATTGTATCTAGGATATACTGCAACATATCCAACATATAAAGGACTGCTTGCCATCTAGGGGAGGGGGTGGAGGGAGGGAGGGGGAAAAAATTGGAACAGATACGAGTGCAAAGGATAATGTTGTAAAAAAAAAATACCCTGGCATGGATTCTGTCAATATAAAGTAATTATTAAATAAAAATTTTTTAAAAATTTCTTTTTACCTTTTTATGCTTCTCTTCTTTTTATGCTTCTCCTATGTTTGGAGGTCAGATTTTTAGTTTAGCTCTGGTATTTCCATCAGAAATAAATGGAATTTACCTATTTCATTGATGAATGTTGTAGGGGATGTGGGAAAACTGGGACACTGATACACTATTGGTTGAATTGTGAACGAATCCAACAATTCTAGAGAGCAGTTTGGAACTATGGTCAAAAAGTTATCAAACTGTGCCTACCCTTTGATCCAACAGTGTTTCTATTGGGATTATATCCCAAAGAGATCTTACAAGAGGAAAAGGGACTCACATGTGCAAAATTGTTTGTGGTAGCCCCTTTCATAGAGGCAAGAAACTGCAAACTGAATGCATGCCCAACAATTGGCAAATAGCTGAATAAATTATGGTATATGAATGCTATGGAATACTATTTTTCTATAAGAAACAATCAGCAGGATGATTTCAAAGAGGCTTGTAGAGATTTACATGAACTGATGCAAAGCGAAATGAGCAGAACCAGGAGATCATCTTAATCAGCAACAACAAGACTATAATGATGATCAATTCTGATGGACCTGGCCCATCAACATTGAGATAATTCAAACCAGTTCCACTTGTGCAGTGATGAAGAGAACCATCTACACCCAGAGAGAAAACAATGGGAACAGAGGGTGGAGCACAGCATAGTATTCTCACTCTGTTATTATTTGCTTGCATACTGTTTCTTTTTTTCTTGATTTTTCGTTTTTTTTTATTCTTGATCTGATCTTTTTTTTGTGTATGTGTATGTATGTGTGTGTGTGTGTGTGTGCAACTGGATGTCTGTGTGAATATGTATACATATGTTGGATTGGCATGTATTTAGGCATATTTGACATATGTTAGATTGCCTTCCAGGTGTGAGGGGAATAGGGAGAAGAAGGGAAAAATTTGTGGCAAGGGATTATGCAGGAGTCAATGTTGGGAAAATTACCCATGTATATACTTTGTGAACAAAAAGCTTTAAGAAAAACAAACAAACAAACAAATAAATAAAAATGAAATAAGTGGAATTTAGCAGTCTTATGGACTGCCCATTTTCTTCCTTGGAAGAAAATGCTCAGTGTAGCAGGATAGTTTATTCTTGGTTGTATTTCAAATTTCTTTGTTTTTTCAGAATATCAGATTCCAGGCCCTTCAATCCTTTAAGTTGGAAACTTCTAGATCCTGGATATTTCTTATTGTCATTTTTTTTGATATTTGAATTACTCTTTTTCTGGCTGCTTGAAATATTGTTCCCTTGGTTCAATAGTTCTGAAATTTAGCCACAATATTCCTTGGAGTTTTAATTTTGGGGTCTCTTTTAGGAGGTGTTTGGTGAATTCTTTCAATGGTCATTTACCTTCCCTTTCTATGATATCCACACAATTCTCTTTGATGTTTCCTGAAAGATAGTGTCTAGGCTCTTTTTATCATCCTGTATTTCAGGGAGTCCAATAATCCTTAGATTGTCTCTCCTAGATCTATTTTCCAGGTTGGTTATTTTCCCCAATTAAGTATTTTACATTTTTTCTCTATTTTTTTCTTTTCTTTTTTCTTTTTGGTTTTGCTTGTCTGATTCTTGTTGTCTCATTGAGTCATTCATTTCCACTTTTACCTTTTTATGCTTCTCTTGAGTCGGATATTTGCAGGTCAAATTTTTAGTTTAGCTCTGGTCTTTCCATCAGAAATAAATGGAATTCACTTATTTTATTGAAGATAATAATGGATGTTGGAGGGCCAAGATTCTGAATTCTCATGAGTTATTTTCTTCATTTACTTTTTTTAAACCTCTTTTTGTATTTGTGGGGCTTCATCTGGAGACAATCTCTATCTTTAGTCTCCTCAGTGTTTGAAATCTGTTCTTTTTCACTATAAAAGCTGTCAATCATTAGAGTCTTCTTTACTTTTTTTTTTTTAAACCAGGTTTACTCTTTTTTTTTTTTTTTAAGTTAAGGTCTGCCTTTAGGATGGGGAGTTTTTTCAAGCAGCTGCCGCTGATTTGGGTCAATGCTGATTCACTCCTGGTGCTGGGTGGATGTGGCCAGGTCAAGTAAGCTTCTGGCATTTTGGTGTTCACTTCATTTTTTGTGTTTGTATGGATGTTTTATAACTTTTCTGCTGATCTACTGGCTTGCAACTAGAGCAGAGCAGCCAATACCACTTTAGATTGCTGTAGATTCCTCCCCATAGATTCTCTGCCACCCAGAGTCTGCACTACCATGTAGAGTCAGCAATGCCTCAGGACTCTGCGCTGTTTGTGCTGGCATTTGTGGTCAGTTGTTTGTGTTAGGCTTCCTCCCTCACGTTTCTGATCGAAACAGACCTTTTCCAGTCTGTTTCCTCCTGTAGATTCTCTGCTATATGGAGTCTACATGCTACATTGAGACTGCACTGCCCTGGGTCTCTGCACTGTACTGGCATTTGTACTCAGTTGGTTGCACTGGCTCCCATCTCCAATCAAACCAGACTTTTTCTGGCAATCTTCAATATTATCTTCTGCTGATAATTTGTCACACTCCAATATTGGTGGGTTCAGTTGGTCCAGAGCTAATTCAGAGGCTGGATTTCATAACTGTTGTGCAGGTTGTAGTGATGGTCAGAGAGAAACATATATCATCTCTGCCATCTTCCCAGTTAAGTTTTTAAATGAATTGCTTTGTTCTATGGAATTTTTTCCAATTCATAAATTTTGTTTTTTAAGGAATTATTTTCCTTTTCCATTTCACAAATTCTGTGTTCATAGAATTTTGTTTTCTTTTTCCATTTTATCAACCAATCTTTTAATGAGTTATATGATTTTTCCAAACCCTCTTGCAAAGTTTTCCTTCCCTTTCCGCATTTTTATTCTACCTCTCTTTTAAGATACCTTCAAACTTCTTCTAGAAGAGCTCTCTATGATTTGGAGCAAGTTATACCACTTTTTGGAGCTCTATCTGGAGACAATTTGTTTTTAGTCTCTTCAGAGTTTGAAATCTGTTCTTCTCTTTCACCACATAAACTATCTCTTGTTAGAATTCTCTTTACCTTTTTACTCATTTTTTTTTTAAAGTTAGGATCTGCTTTTAGGGCTTTGAAGGTTTTCAAAGTTCTTCTACAAGTCCTCATATGATAAAAAGAAAAGAAAAGAAAAGAAAGAAAAGTCCTCATATGATAACATATTTTTAGTTTTAAAAATTAGGTTCCCCAGAAATGAAGAAAAAAGGGAAGGGCAATAAAACCCAAAGGAGCAAACATGAATTGATCACATGAATCTTCATGCTAGTTTACTGAATAAGATGGAAAATAAAGAAATGTTTGACATGTATTAAATTGGATATAAAATAATTTTTTAAAAAGACAGCAAAAATATGAATATATGACAAACATATTAGAACAATAAGGAGAAAACTTTGATAAAATTAGTGGATCTTTGAGGAATAGATCGAGACAAATGAAATACTAAGTCGGGAACACCTGAGGTCAAATTAGCCTTTAAACATTCATTACCTCTGTAACAGAAGGCATATCACTTAACCCTCCAAAAAAAAAAAAAAAAGCATGGAAGAAAGGAAGGGAGAGAGGGAGGAAGAGAGGAAGAGAGAGGAATGAAGAAAGAAAGAGAGAGAAAGAGGGAGATCAACATTCATTATTTCAATCTTATTTTTGACTCTTTTTTTTTAACTAACAAGTTTTCTGTTGATTTATTCTTAATCTATCACTTCTTTTACAAGTTATATGAATTACCCATCAATTTAAATTATATTTTAAATTTAACTTCTTTGTAATACTAGTTTTGGATGATTTATTTATTATTTCTCTAGTTATTGTGTGTTTTTTTTTTTCACTTCTCACTTAGGATTTACTTTCTCTTCCATCACACCATTTAAATTTTTGTTAAAATAGTTTTATCAGTTTGAATTTTTTTTAAATGAATGCTCTAATTTAGAATTGCTAGGTGCCTCAGTGGAAAGAGTTCTGGGCCTGGAGTTAGGAAGTTGTTGTTGTTCAGTCATCTCTGACTTTTTGTGATTTCAATTTGGATTTTTTTGGCAAAGATACTGGAGAAGTTTGACATTTTCTTCTCTAAGTCACTTTACAGATGAGGAAGTCAAGGCAAATAGAGTTAAAGTGACACAACTACTTAGTGTCTGAGGTCAGGATGAACTCACAAAAATAAGTTTTCCTGATTCCATACCCAGTATTTTCTCTACTGTATCATCTAGCACAAAACTTCTTAAATTGTGGGTTATGATGCCATATATAGTCACATATCTGAATGTCAGGTACAGCAAAAAAATTTGGCAACAAAAAAAGGTATCAAGCATCTGCCAAGATTTATTTCTTCATGTAAAAATAACCAAACACATCCATCTCATTAGTAAGCAAATTTGTTTTCCTCTTCAATAAATAGTAAAATTATATGTAGACTAAAGAATTATTTCAACATAAATTTTTATTTATAATTTATAATCAATAAATGTTTAATTTGTATACCAATTTTATATATTTATATGCCCCAGGCTTGCATAACAATTTCCTGGGTGAAATGAAATTGCAATTAGAAAAAAAGTTTAAGAAATCATGATATAGCTGATCCAGGACAAGGAGTTAAGAAGACCTCAGTTCAATGTCAACTTCAGACATTTATTAGCTATTTGACTCAAGTCACTTAACCTCTTTTGGCCTCAGTTCCCTCAATTGTAATGTGGACTTTATAGTTGAAGCTGCCATCATGGTTGTTTTGAGTGTTAAATAATATATTTGTAAAGCTCTGTCACATTGCCTGTCATATAATAAGAACTCAATAAATGCTCCTTTTCTTCCTCTGCTAAAAAAGCAGAAAAAAATGTTATTTGAGGAGAAAAAAAAGATTTATTTGGAACAGCTTCTGGTTAGAGTCCAAAAGAGAGAAAATGAAGAAAAATAAAAGAATTATATTATAATACTGAGGCCATATTGATCTTCAATAACAAAATTTTAGTAAATGTAATAAAAATGGCTATGTGACTTTCTTCAATAAAAATCAGCTATCTAAAAGAGAAATGGAAAAAGCATATTTTTTGGAGATATTCCAGCTCTTGGCAAGGGATAATTAAGATTAGGGGACAAAAGAATCCACTGAAAAGGAAAATGTAAAGTTTTACTTATTTATTTTAGGATCAAGATTTGAAAAGTAGGAATGTGATGATAGAAAGTAAATGATAACTAAGAGAAAAAGGACTGTGGAATCAATTTTTTTCTAGAAACAATTTTTTTTCCTATTTGTATTATATTATTTACTAGGAAGAAAGCTGGTGAGTTTCTCAGAAGCAGGTTTAGGTATGAATTTTCAGTCAACTCAGCTCCTTTCTAACTTTTTTGATTATAGAGAAATCATTTTCTTCTCAGGACCTCACTTTCTTTGTAAAAAATTGAAGTAGATGATATCTGTGATTCTGTCCAACTCCAAGTTATGTTGCTCATCCTCTTTATATTTATAGTAGTAGGATTATGGATTGGTAGAAGTGAGGCAAAGAGGAAAAGTGAAAATATAGAAAATTGTGATCAGAGAGGAAAATTGCAGAGTTCTTGATTCAAGAAATAGAACAGTAACAACAATAGTAATATTAATAATTGTCATGATTAATTATTATTACTGAAATTTGTGTGTTAATTTACTTTGAATTACTTTGAGTATTATGTGATAATTTACATAAATTTTCTTACATGTGCAAAACAATATCTCAAAATAGTAGTTACTATATTTGTTATTACCATTTTACATATGAAGAAACTGAAGATGAGAGAATAAGTGCACTTCTCCAGCTATTACAAAGAAACCTGTCACAAAAATTCTTGCACATACAGGTCCTTTTCCTTTCTTTAAAAAGCTCTTTGGGGTATAAGCCCAGTAGTGATGCTACTGGATCAAAGGATATGCACAGTTTGATAACTTTTTGAGCATAGTTCCAAATTGTTCTCCAGAATGGTTGGATATATTCACAATTCTACCAACAATGTATCAGTGTCCCTGTTTTCCAACATCTCCTCCAATATTCCTAATTATCTTTCCCTGTAATTCTAGCCAATCTGACAGGTATATAGTGGTATTTCAGAGTTGTTTTAATTTGGATTTCTCTGATTAATAATGACTTGGAGCATCTACCCATATGGCTAGAAATAGTTTCAATTTCTTTAGCTGAGAAATGTCTGTTCATATCCTTTGAGCATTTATCAATTGGAGAATGGCTCGATTTCTTATAAATTAGAGTAAATTCTCTATATATTTTGGAAATGAGGCCTTTATCAGAACCTTTGATTGTAAAAATTGTTTTCCCAATTTATTTCTTTCCATCTAATCTTGTCTGCATTAGTTTTGTTTGTACAAATACTTCAATTTGATATAATCAAAATTTTCTATTTTCTGATCAATAATGACCTATACTTCTTTATTCATAAATTCCTTCCTCTTCTACAGGTCTGAGAGGTGAACTATTCTATGCTCTTCCAATTTATTTATAATCTCATTCTTTATGCCTAGGTCATGAACTCATTTTGACCTTATCTTGGTGTTTGGTGTTAAGTGTGGGTCAATGTCTAAATTCTGCCATACTAATTTCTAATATTCCCAGTAATTTTTGTCAGTGAGTTCTTATCCCAAAATCTAGGGTCTTTGGGTTTGTCAAACACTAGAGTATTAAAGTTATTAACTCTTTTGTCCTTTGAACCTAACCTATTGCACTGATCAACTAATCTATTTCTTAGCCAATACCAAATGATTTTGATAACTGTTGCTTTATAATATAATTTTAGATCTCGTACAACTAGGCCACATTCATTTGATTGTTTTTTTATCATTAATTCCCTTGAAATTTTTGACCTTTTGTTTTTCCATATGAACTTTGTTATTATTTTTCCTAGGTCATTAAAATAGTTTTTTTGGGAATCTGATTGGTATACCATTAAATAAATAGATTAGTTTGGGTAGTACCATGCTAAATTAGGCAACTGAGTTATCAGTTTGTAAGGATTCCAACAGTCATCTTTATTATATTTGCTCGCCCTATCCAAGAGCATTTAATATTTTTCCATTGGTTAAATCAGACTTAATTTGAGTGGAAAGTGTAATTTTGCTCATGAAGTTTCTGATTTTCCCTTGGCAGATAGATTCCTAAGTATTATCTACTAACAATAGTTACTTCAAATGGAATTTCTCTTTGTATCTCGAACTGTTGGACTTTGTTAGTGATATATAGGAATGCTGATGACTTATGTGGGTTTATTTTGTATCCTGCAACTTTGCTAAAGGCATGGATTATTTTAAAAAACTTTTTAGTAGAATCTCTAGGGTTCTCAAAGTATATCATCATATTATCAGCAAAGAGTGATAATTTGGTTTCCTCATTATCTACTCTAATTCCTTTAATTTCTTTCTCAACTCTTATTGCCAAAACCAGCATTTCTAATAAATATTGAAGAGTAATGATGATAGTGGGCAACTTTGTTTCACTCATAATCTTACTGGGAATGGTTACGTTTGTCCCCATTGCATATGATGTTTACTATTGGTTTTAAATAGATGCTACTGAATATTTTAAGGAAAAGTCCATTTATTCCTAGACTCTCAAGAGTTTTTAATAAGCACAAATGCTGGATTTTATCAAATGCTTTTTCTGCATCTATTGGGATGATTATATGGTTTTTGTTAAATTGGTTATTAATATGGCCAATTATACTGGTAGTTTTCCTCATATTGGACCATCCCTGCATTCCTGGTATAAATCCAACTTGATCATGGTGTATTATCCTGAAAATGATTTTCTGTTGTTTTTTTTGCTAATATCTTATTTAAGATTTTAGCATCAATATTCATTAGGGAGATTGGTCTTTAATTTTCTTTCACTGTTTTCAACCTACCTGGTTTAGGTTATCAGTACCATGTCTGCATCATAAAAGGAATTTAGTAGGACTTCTTCAATCGCTATTTTTTCAAATAGTGTATATACTATCAAGGCTAATTGTTCTTTAAATGTTTGTTAGAATTCACATGTAAATCCATCTGGTCCTGGGGATTTTTTCTTAGGGAGTTGATTAATAGCTTGTTCTATTTCTTTTTCTAAAATGGGACTACTTAAGCAATTTACTTCCTCCTCTGTTAATGTGGAAAGCCTGTATTTTTGGAGGTAGTCATCCATGTCACTTAGGTTATCAAATTTATTGGCATAAAGTTGGGCAAAGTAACTGCTTATTATTTCTCTAATTTCCTCTTCATTGGTGGAAAGTTTTCCCTTTTCATTTTTTAGACTAGTAATTTGATTTTCCTCTCTCCTTTTTCTAATTGGATTTACCAAAGGCTTATCTATTTTATTTTATTTTTTTTCATTAAACCAACTCTTAGTTTTATTTATTAATTCAATAGTTTTTTTTTTTTTTTTTTTACTTTCAATATTATTAATTTATTTTTTGGGGAGGGCGGAGCCAAGATGGCAGAGAAGACACGCGTGACTTTCTAAGCTCCTCTTATCCTCAATATTAATATTATATTCAGCCTCAAAAATAGGCTTGACTGCTACAACTCATAAGATTAGAAGTACAACAACTCACCAGCCAAAGATAATTTGGAACCTCACTGGAAAAGGTGAAGATCACCAGCAGGAGAACTGGAGGCAGACCGAGTAGAACCCCAAACTGGAAGTAAGAGCAAGATCGCAGCATAATCTCGCAGACCTAACCTGCAGTACAGGGCTTTTCCTAGGGGCAGTTGAGAACCTGCACAGAGCAGGGGCACAGCCCAGGGCAGCCTCTAATTTGCACAGTGTGGGTCTCGACTTGGGGCAATAGAACCTTCACAGGGCAATTTGCTTCCAGGCAGAGACTTCTTGTCAGAGCCGGGCTATCTACTATCTGCTGATCAGCTACTAATACCCACAGCCCTCAAGGGGCTCTGGCCTGGGGAAGTGACACTTTCACCGCTTAGTCTCTAGTCTTAGGGCAATTGTTAAACCACATAACTGGGTTCTCCACTGGACACTTCCTTAGCTCAGTCTGTGCTAAATCACCTCCGGTTGGGGGAAGGGGAAACTTTCATTCAGAGCACTCTCATACCTCGGGAGCCTGAATCCGGTTTACATCTCTCCCTGCTCTGCAGAGGAAGCTAGAAACACACTTGCTCTGAAGGCATACCCTAAAGGCTTTAAAAAATGAATAAAAAAAATGAAAAGTATGATTGATAGCTTCTATACAGAAAAAGAGCAGGTCTGCAACCCCAAAGAGACTAATAGTAAACAGGCACTAGACAATATCTCAAAGGGGAATGTTATCTGTCCCCTTTTACATAATGCTCTCATAGAAGAGACCATTAAAAGTCTCAAAAGAAAGTTAGAAGAAAAATGGGGAAAAGAAAGAGAAGCTTTGCAAGAGAGCAAATATGAATTGGAAAAGGTAAAAACTTCCCAGGAAGTGCAGGGAAACAAAATTTGTAAATTGGAAAAAGTAAAAAAATCTCGGGAAAGTAAGATTTGTGAATTAGAAAAGACAAAGAACTCGCAAGAAAGTAGGATCTGTGAATTGGAAAAAGAAAATAATTCACTAAAAAAAAAAAAATAGTGAAATTGTAAAAAACTCCATAGAGCAAAACAATTAATTTAAAAACTCATATACAGACATATACAGAAAGAAGTAAAAAAAGCTAATGAAGAAAATAATTCATTAAAAATCAGAACTCAACAAATAGAAACTAATGATTCATTGAAACACCAAGAATTAGTCAAGCAAAACCAAAAAATAAAAATGATAAACTGGAAAAAACCATGAAATATTTACTTGGAAAAATGACAGACCTGGAAAATAGATCTAGGAGAGATAATCTGAGGATTATTAAACTTTCCAAAAATTATGATTAAAAAAAAAAGAGCCTAGATACTATTTTACAAGAAGTCATCAAAGAGAATTGTCCAGAGGTGATAGAATCAGAACATAAAATAGGCATTAAAAGATTTCATAGAACACCTTCATAAAAAGACCCTAAAATAAAAACTCCAAGGAATATTGTGGTCAAATTTCAGAACTATCACATTAAGGAAAAAATTTTACAAGCAGCCAAAAATAAATAAATAAATAAATAAAGGATCAAAGGACCTGGAATCTGATATTCCAAAAGGCAAAAGAATTTGGAATGCAGCCAAGAATAAACTACCCAGCTAATCTGAGCATTTTCTTCCAGGGAAGAAGATGGATGTTTAATGAAACAAATGAATTTGATTTGTTTCTAAGGAACAAAACAAAACTAAACAAAAAATTTGATCTCCATCCATAGGACTCAAGAGATGCAGAAAAGGTAAAAGGAACTCTTGAGAATTGTATTTCTGTTGTGGATATACAAAAAGACTACATGTATAATTTGATTTTACTAAAAAAGGGAAGTAGATATGGGAAAGGGATAATGTCAGAAAAAGGGGAAAGGGGGGATAAAAAGAGGGAAACCACATCCCATGGAAAGGCAAATGAGACTAATCATATTTGAGGGAATTTAAAGAGGGGGAGAAACATTGTGTGAATCTTACTCTCATCAGAGTTGGCTCAAAGAGAAAATCATAGGCATAGTTGTTTTAGAGGAAATCCTCTCTCACCTCATTAAAAAAGGGGAGAGAAAAAGGGAAAAGAAAAATAGTAATAAGGGAAAGGTACAAGAAAGGGGAAGAGATTCAAAGTGGGGAGGGAGGTATTCTAAAGAGGGTGAGCATCGTAATACAAGTGGGACACATAAGTTTAAAATGGGGAAAGAGAGTTGGGGGGGCAAGAAAAAGAAAAGCATAATCTGGGGATATTAGGATGGCAGAAAATACAGAATTAGTTTTTTTAACCATAAATGTGAATGGGATGAACTCTCCCAAAAAGAGGAGGCAGATAGCAGACTGGATCAAAAGTCAGAGAACTCTATAATATGTTGTTTACAGGAAACATATTTGAAGCAGGGAGATACATATAGAGTAAAGGTAAAAGGCTGGAGCAGAATCTATTATGCTTCAGATCAAAAAAGCAGGGGTAGCTATCCTTATCTCAGATCAAGCAAAAGCAAAAATTGATCTAATTAAAAGAGATAAGGAAGAAAACTATATCTTGTTAAATGCTACTATAGACAATGAAACAATATCAATATTAAACATATATTCCGAGTGGTATAGCATCTAAATTCTTAAAGGAGAAGGTAAAAGAGTTGCAAGAAGAAATAGAGAGAAAAACTGTAATAGTGGGAGATTTCAACCTTGCACTTTCAGAATTAGACAAATCAAACCACAAAACAAATAAGAAAGAAATTAAAGAGGTAAATATAATATTAAAAAAATTAGGTATGATAGATCTTTGGAGAAAACTGAATGGAGACAGCGATGAATATACTTTCTTTGCAGCAGTTCATCGAACCTATTCAAAAACTGACCATATATTAGGACATAAAGACCTCAAAATTAAATTCAGGAAGGCAAAAATAGTAGATCACAATATAATAAAAACTACATTCAACAAAAAGTTAGAGGTAAATAGACCAAAAAGTAATTGGAAACTAAACAATCTCATCTTAAAGAATGATAGGGTGAAACAGCAAATTATAGATACAATTAATAATTTCACTCAAGATAATGAGAAGGATGAGACATCATACCAAAATTTGTGGGATGTAGCCAAAGTGGTAATAAGAGGAAATTTTATATCCTTAGAGACTTACTTGAATAAAACAGAAAAAGAGAAGATCAATGAATTGGGCTTGCAAGTAAAAACATTAGAAAAATGCCAAATTAAAAACCCCTAGTCAAATGCTAAATTTGAAATTCTAAAATTAAAAGGAGAAATTAATAATATTGAAAGTAAAAAAAAAAACCATTGAATTAATTAATAAAATTAAGAGTTGGTTCTATGAAAATCCAATAATATAGATGAGCCTTTGGTAAATCTGATTAGAAAAAGGAGGTGGGGAAATCAAATTAATAGTCTTAAAAATGAAAAGGGAGAACTTTCTACCAATGAAGAGGAAATTAGAGAAATAATAAGGAGTTAATTTGCCCAACTTTGTGCCAATACATTTGATAACCTAAGTGCAATGGATGACTACCTCCAAAAATATAGACTTCCCAGATTAACAGGAGGAAGTAAATTGCTTGAACAGTCCCATTTCAGAAAAAGAAGTAGAACAAGCTATTAATCAACTCCCTAAGAAAAAAATCCCCAGGACCAGATGGATTTACATGTGAATTCTACCAAACATTTAAAGAACAATTGGCCCCAATGTTATATAAATTATTTGATAAAATAGGGAATAAATGAGCAGCAGTTACCTTTTATGACACAGACATCGTATTGATACCTACACCAGGGAGGTTGAAAACAGAGAAAGAAAATTATAGAACAATCTCCCTAATGAATATTGATGCTAAAATCTTAAATAAGATGTTAGCAAAAATACCACAAAAAAATCATCCCCAGGATAATACACTATTACCAAGTAGGATTTATACCAGGAATGTAGGACTGGTTCAATATTAGGAAAACTATCAATATAATTGGCCATATTAGTAACCAAATTAACAAGAAACAATATGATCATCTCAATAGATGCAGAAAAAGCATTTGATAAAATCCAACATCTATTCCTATTAAAAACACTTGAGAATATAGGAATAATTGGACTTTTCCTTAAAATAATCAGTAGTATCTATTTAAAACCATCAGTAAGTATCATATGTAATGGGGAAAAACTGCAACCATTCCCAGTAAGATCATAAGTCAAACAAGTTTGCCCACAATCACTGCTACTATTCAATATTGTATTAGAAATGTTAGCTTTGGCAATAAGAGTTGGGAAAGAGATTAAAGGAATTAGAATAGGCAATGAGGAAACCAAATTATCACTCTTGGCTGATGATGTGATGGTATACTTAGAGAACCCCAGAGATTCTACTAAAAAGTTATTAGAAATAATCCACACCTTTAGCAAACTTGCAGGATACAAAATAAACCCACATAAATCATCAGCATTCTTATATATCACTAACAAAATCCAACAGTCAGAATTACAAATAGAAATTCAATTTAAAGTAACTACTGATAATATAAAATACTTAGGAATCTATCTGCCAAGGGAAAATCAGAAACTTTATGAGCAAAACTACAAAACACTTTTCACACAAATTAAGTCTGATCTAACCAATTGGAAAAATATGAAATGCTCTTGGATTGGGCGAGCAAATATAATAAAGATGACAATACTACCTAAACTAATCTATTTATTCAGTGCTATCCTAATCAGACTCCCCCAAAACTATTTTAATAACCTAGAAAAAATAACAACAACATTCATATGGAAAAACAAAAGGTCAGGAATTTCAAGGGAATTAATGAAAAAAAAAAAATCAAATGAAGGTGGCTTAGTTGTACCAGATCTAAAATTACATTATAGAGCAGCAGTTACCAAAACCATTTGGTATTGGTTAAGGAATAGATTAATTGATCAGTGGAATAGGTTAGGTTCAAAGGACAAAACAGTCAATAACCATAGCAGCCTAGTGTTTGACAAACCGAAAGACTCCAGCTTTGGGCATAAGAACTTACTGTTTGACAAAAATTGCTGGGAAAATTGGAATCTAGTATGGCAGAAACTAGGCATCACCCACACTTAACACCGTACACCAAGATAAGGTCAAAATGGGTTGAATAAGAAATACCTTCTTATTAGTAAGTTCATTTCAAACCATTTCAAGAACGTGACTCTCTCCATGGGAATCTAGCCTTTCTTTAACCCTATGAGACCAGGAACATGCCACATGTGTTTTGCTTCACTTCCACAATCCCAGGAACTAGCCACTCCGTGGAACACAATGAATGTCAGTGAGGGTTGGCCCTCTCCCTGACATCTACATTGATCAAGTCATATCTTGGAAGCCCATCTGTTATTTCCTTCTCCTATACCTAACTTTCTATATGTAAGCAAGTTGGCCCTGTGCTGACTTTGTTTTTCAAGCACTGTAAATTCAGGCCAGTTTTAATCATAGTCGGAACCTCACCTACCTGGAATCTCTCCCGTTCAGAACTCAACGGCTGTTCATTTGAGGTTCCCCAGCCAAGCTGCAACTTAAGAACTGCAACTTAAGAATTGCAACTTAGAGAAGGGATTTCTTCACACGGTGATGGTCTATGTTTTAATCATATTTCTTATTTTTCTTTGTCTTTTATGTATTATTTACTGTGTTGGTTGTTATTGTAGGCAGTCTATTCCATGTATTGTATAATTAAATTTTACTTTTGCTTAAACTGAGTAAGAAAGTGTCATTTATAGGAGCGAATCCGAATCTTTCCTAAATTCACATAACATGGGTTCATGATCTAGGCATAAAGAATGAGATTATAAATAAATTAGAGTAACACAGGCTAGTTTACTTCTCAGACCTGTGAAAGAGGAAGGAATTTGTGATCAAAGAAGAACTAGAGATCATTACTGATCACAAAATAGAAAATTTTGATTATACCAAACTGAAAAGTTTTTGTACAAACAAAACTAATGTAGACAAGATTAGAAGGGAAGCAATAAACTGGGAAAATATTTTTACAGTCAAAGATTCTGATAAAAGACTCATTTCCAAAATACATAGAGAATTGACTCTAATTTATAAGAAATCAAGCCATTAGGACTTCCGGTTAAGATGGGAGGACTTCCGGTTAAGATGGTGGAGAGGAGGTACACAGCTGTGTAGCTCCACGCTTTCTCTCACTATCCATTTCATTACAAGCTTCTGAATTAATGCTTGACTGAAAAAAAAAACCACAAATAGTTACCAAGAGAAGCCATCCTTGAGATTCGCCAAGAAAGGTCTGTCTTTACTGGAGGGCTGGGATGGTTTTAGATCGGGCGCAGGTGGCGGGCAGCGGCAGTGAGAACACGGGAGCAGACTGGAGAGGGGGTGGGGAGTGATCGCAGCCGTCTCTGCGGGAAGAGCTTCGCTACAGGACTGGATACTTTGCTCCGGCAGCAAGTCAGCAGCCCAGCAGAGAAGCTAAAAACACCGGGGGTGAAGAATACAACCCCAAACAGCTGGAGTCTCTCGGGACCTGGCCGCCCCCCACCCACCCACCCACCCACTCCCCACAGTGTCTCAGCACACTCTGGGATTTCAGAGCGCAGGCGCAGCACAGTCCTGCTAGTGCCTCACTGCTGCCCCCCACAGTCTGTAGAGGAAGCTCGGTAACACACCCAGCCCCTCCCCCAAAGAAAGAATCCAGTTTTTTCTGTTTTTCTTTGGTAGTTTGTCTTTGATTATTAGACAGAATGAGCAAGAAAGTGAAGAGGACTTTAACCCTTGACAGCTTCTATACAGATAGAGAGCAGACTCTAACTCCTGAGGAGACTAAAAACAGACTGTCTCCAGGTGAATTCCCCAAAGGAGGAGATCATCTGTTCCTCAGCACAGATGAACCTCACAGAAGTAATTAAAAAGGCTCTTACAAGGGAGCTAGAAGAAAAATGGGAAAATGAGAGTGAGCCTTGGCAAAAGGAGAGGGAAGCTTGGGAAAAGGAGAGGGAGGCTTGGCAAAAGAGCCTAGAGAAGTCAATTAAAGAGAGAGTGGATAAAGAAGTAAAATCCTTGAAAAATAGGATTGGTGAACTGGAAAACAAAATTGGCGAAATGGAAAAAATTCCACAGAACAAAAGAACTCAATGGGACAATTAGAAAAAGATTTTAAAAAAGTGAGTGAAGAAAATACTTCACTGAAAATCAGAATTGAACAATTGGAATTGAATGACTCGGGGAGACAAGAAGAATCAGTCAAGCAAATCCAAAAAAAATCAAACAATGGAAAAGAATGTGAAATACCTTCTGGGGAAGACAACAGACCTGGAAAACAGATCCAGGAGAGACAATCTGAGAATCATTGGACTTCCAGAAAAACATGATGAAAAAAAGAGCCTGGACACTATTTTCCAGGAAATTATCAAAGAGAACTGCCCAGAAATCATAGGAACAGAGGAAAAAATAAACGTTGAAAGGATTCATCGATCACCCACTGAAAGGGATCCTAAAATCAAAACACCAAGGAATATAGTGGCCAAATGCCAGAACCCTCAGACAAAGGAAAAAATATTGCAAGCGGCTAGAAAAACCCAATTCAAGTATCAAGGAGCCACAATAAGGATCACCCAGGATCTGGCAGCATCCACATTAAAAGATCGAAAGGCCTGGAATATGATATTCCGAAAGGCTAAGGAACTTGGTATGCAACCAAAAATAACTTACCCAGCGAGAATGAGCATCTTTTTCCAGGGAAGAAGATGGACATTCAACGAAATAAGCAAATTTCATCTATTTCTGATGAGAAAGCCAGAACTTAACAAAAAGTTTGATCTACAAATATAGAACTCAAGAGAAATCTAAAAAGGTAAAGATTAATCTTGGGAACTATATTTCGACTATATAGATGTATAAAGAATACATGTATACCTTGTTCTAGAAATTGATGTGGAAAGGACATTGTACCAGAAAAAGGGTAAAGTGGGGGTAGTACATCTCATGAAGAGGCATAGGAAACCTATTATATCTGAGAGAAAGAATGGAGGGGGATGAATATAGTGGGTATCTTACTGCCTTCAGAATTGTCTTTAAGTGAAAAATCTTAAGACATATTCAATCTATGGTGAAACTTTTCCCACCTCATTGAAAAGTGAGAAGGGAAAAGTGAAAAGGGAAGGAATAAACTAAGCAGAAGGGAATACGGAAACGGGGCGGGAAAGGGGTAAGATAGGGGGAGGAACTCTAAGGCGGGAGAGGGATACTAAAAAGGGAGAGCTGTGAGAAGCAAGTGGTGCTCACAAGCTTAATACTGGGAAGGGGGGAAAGGGAAAAGAAGGGAGAAAAGCATAAACCGGGGTTAACAAGATGGCAAGTAATACAGAATTGGTCATTCTAACCATAAATGTGAACAGGGTAAACTCCCCCATAAAGAGGAAGCAGTTAGCAGAATGGATTAAAAGCCAGAATCCTACAATATGTTGTTTACAGGAAACACACCTGAAGCGGGGAGATACATGCAGGTTAAAGGTAAAAAGTTGGAGCAAAATCTACTATGCTTCAGGTGAAGTCAAAAAAGCAGGGGTAGCCATCCTGATTTCAGATCCAGCTAAAGCAAAAATTGATCTAATTAAAAGAGATAAGGAAGGGCACTATATCTTGCTAAAGGGTAGCATGGATAATGAAGCACTATCTATATTAAACATATATGCAACAAGTGGTGTAGCATCTAAATTCTTAAAAGAAATTAATAGAGCTGCAAGAAGAAATAGACAGTAAAACTATAATAGTGGGAGATCTTAACCTTGCACTCTCAGAATTAGATAAATCAAACCGCAAAATAAATACGAAAGAAGTCAAAAAGGTAAATAGAATACTAGAAAAGTTAGATATGATAGATCTCTAGAGAAAATGTAATGGAGACAGAAAGGAATGCACTTTCTTTTCAGCAGTTCATGGAACCTATACAAAAATTGACCATATTGTTAGGACATAAAAACCTCAAACTCAAATGCAGTAAGGCAGAAATAGTAAATGCATCCTTTTCAGACCACGATGCAATGAAAATTACATTCAACAAAAAACCAGGGGGAAGTAGATCAAAAAATAATTGGAAACGAAATAATTTCATACTAAAGAATGATTGGGTGAAACAGCAAATCATAGACATAATTAATAACTTCACCCAAGAAAACAATAATAATGAGACATCATACCAAAATGTATGGGATGCAGCCAAAGCGGTAATAAGGGGAAATTTCATATCTCTAGAGGCCTACTTGTATAAAATAGAGAAAGAGAAAGTCAATGAATTGGGTTTGCAACTAAAAATGCTAGAAAAGGAACAAATTGAAAACCCCCAGTCAAACACTAAACTTGAAATTCTAAAAATAAAAGGAGAGATCAATAAAATTGAAAGTAAAAAAAAAACTATTGAATTAATTAATAAAACTAAGAGTTGGTTCTATGAAAAAACCAACAAAATAGACAAACCCTTAGTAAATCTGATTAAAAAAAGGAAAGAGGAAAATCAAATTGTTAGTCTTAAAAACGAAAAGGGAGAACTCACCACTAACGAAGAGGAAATTAGAGCAATAATTAGGAGTTAATTTGCCCAACTTTATGCCAATAAATTCAACAACTTAAATGAAATAGAAAAATACCTCCAAAAATATAGCTTGCCCAAACTAACAGAGGAAGAAGTAAATATCCTAAACACTCCCATCTCAGAAAAAGAAATAGAACAAACTTTCAATCAACTCCCTAAGAAAAAATCCCCAGGACCAGATGGATTTACATGTGAATTCTACCAAACATTTAAAGAACAATTAACTTCAATGCTAAATAAACTATTTGAAAAAATGGGGATTGAAGGAGTCCTACCCAACTCCTTTTATGACACAGACATGGTACTGATACCTAAACCAGGTAGGATGAAAACAGAGAAAGAAAATTATAGACCAATCTCCCCAATGAATATTGATGCTAAAATCTTAAATAAAATATTAGCAAAAAGATTACAGAAAATCGTCACCAGGATAATACACCATGACCAAGTAGGATTTATACCAGGAATGCAGAGCTGGTTCAATATTAGGAAAACTATTAGCATAATTGACTATAACAATAACCAAACAAAGAAAAACTATATGATCATCTCAATAGATGCAGAAAAAGCATTTGATAAAATCCAACATCCATTCCTAATAAAAACACTTGAGAACATAGGAATAAATGGACTTTTCCATAAAATAGTCAGGAGCATATATTTAAAACCATCAGTAAGCATCATATGCAATGGGGAAAAACTGGAACCTTTCCCAGTAAGATCTGGAGTGAAGCAAGGTTGCCCACTATCACCATTATTATGTAATATCGTATTAGAAACACTAACCTCGGCAATAAGAGTCGAGAAAGATATTAAAGGAATTAGAGTAGGCAATGAGGAAACCAAACTTTCACTCTTTGCAGATGATATGATGATATACCTAGAGAACCCCAGAGATTCTACTAAAAAGCTATTAGAAATAATTCATAATTTTAGCAAAGTAGCTGGCTACAAAATAAATCCCCATAAATCCTCACCATTTTTATACATCACCAACAAAACCCAACAGCAAGAGATACAAAGAGAAATTCCATTCAGAATAACTATTGATACCATAAAATATTTGGGAATCTATCTACCACAGGAAAGTCAGGAATTATATGAGCAAAATTATAAAAAAGTCTCCACACAAATAAAGTCAGACTTAAATAATTGGAAAAATATTAAGTGCTCTTGGATAGGCTGAGCGAACATAATAAAGATGACAATACTCCCTAAACTAATCTATTTATTTAGTGCTATACCAATCAGACTTCTAAGAAAATATTTTAATGATCTAGAAAAAATAACAACAAAATTCATATGGAACAATAAAAAGTTGAGAATCTCAAGGGAATTAATGAAAAAACATCAAATGAAGGTGGCCTAGCTGTACCTGATCTAAAATTATATTATAAAGCAGCAGTCACCAAAACCATTTGGTATTGGCTAAGAAATAGATTAGTGAATCAGTGGAAAAGGTTAGGTTCACAACACAGAATAGTCAACTATAGCAATCTAGTGTTTGACAAACCCAAAGACCCTAACTTCTGGGAAAAGAATTCATTATTTGATAAAAACTGCTGGGATAACTGGAAATTAGTATGGCAGAAATTAGGCATGGACCCACACTTAACACCATATACCAAGATAAGATCAAAATGGGTCCATGACCTAGGCATTAAGAATGAGATTATAAATAAATTAGAGGAACATAGAATAGTTTATCTCTCAGACTTGTGGAGGAGAAAGAAATTTGTGACCAAAGATGAACTAGAGACCATTACTGATCACAAAATGGAAAATTTTGATTACATCAAATTAAAAAGCCTTTGTA
This sequence comes from Antechinus flavipes, assembly GCF_016432865.1. Taxonomy (NCBI): domain Eukaryota; kingdom Metazoa; phylum Chordata; class Mammalia; order Dasyuromorphia; family Dasyuridae; genus Antechinus; species Antechinus flavipes. The sequence continues at coordinate 275,376,025 of NC_067398.1, forward strand.
CAAACAACAAGATTAGAAGGGAAGCAACAAACTAGGAAAACATCTTCACAGTTAAAGGTTCTGATAAAGGCCTCATTTCCAAAATATATAGAGAACTGACTCAAATTTATAAGAAATCAAGCCATTCTCCAATTGATAAATGGTCAAAGGATATGAACAGACAATTTCAGAGGATGAAATTGAAAATATTACCACTCATATGAAAGAGTGTTCCAAATCATTATTGATCAGAGAAATGCAAATTAAGACAACTCTGAGATACCACTACACACCTGTCAGATTTGCTAAGATGACAGGAAAAAATAATGATGAATGTTGAAGGGGATGCGGGAAAACTGGGACACTAATGCATTGTTCGTGGAGTTTTGAACGAATCCAACCATTCTGGAGAGCAATCTGGAATTATGCCCAAAAAATTATCAAATTGTGCATACCCTTTGATCCAGCAGTGTTTCTATTGGGCTTATATCCCAAAGAAATACTAAAGAAGGGAAAGGGACCTGTACGTGCCAAAATGTTTATAGCAGCCCTATTTGTAGTGGCTAGAAACTGGAAAATGAATGGATGCCCATCAATTGGAGAATGGCTGGGTAAATTGTGGTATATGAATGTTATGGAATATTATTGTTCTGTAAGAAATGACCAGCAGGATGAATACAGAGAGGACTGGCGAGACTTACATGAACTGATGCTAAGTGAGATGAGCAGAACCAGGAGATCATTTTACACTTCGACAACGATATTATATGAGGACATATTTTGATGGAAGTGGATTTCTTTGACAAAGAGACCTAACTGAGTTTCAATTGATAAATGATGGACAAAAGCAGCTACACCCAAAGAAAGAACACTGGGAAACGAATGTGAACTATCTGCATTTTTGTTTTTCTTCCCGGGTTATTTATACCTTCTGAATCCAATTCTCCCTCTGCAACAAGAGAACTGTTCGGTTCTGCAAACATATATTGTATCTAGGATATACTGCAACATATTCAACATATAAAGGACTGCTTGCCATCTAGGGGAGGGGGTGGAGGGAGAGAGGGGAAAAAAATTGGAACATAAACGAGTGCAAAGGATAATGTTGTAAAAAAAAAAAATTCCCCTGGCATGGATTCTGTCAATATAAAGTAATTATTAAATAAAAATTAAAAAAAAAAAAGAAATCAAGCCATTCTCCAATTGATAAATCGTCAAAGAATATGAACAGACAATTCTCAGAAGAAGAAATTGAAACTATTTCTAGCAATATGAAAAGATACTCCTAGTCATTATTAATCAGAGAAATGCAAATTAAGACAACTCTGAGATACCACTATCAGACTGACTAGAGTGACAGGGAAAGATAATGAGGAATGTTGGAGGGGATGTGAGAAAACAGGGACAGTAATACATATATTGGAGGCAATAAAAGATCTGAACTTTTACCACATGGCTGCATTTTGGGTTATTATTACCTTTGACTGCAACTAAGGCTACCTCCAGAAAACCTCTCCAAGAAACCTGCTTTCTCCCAGAGAGAACCATCATATTAAAATAAAGAAGAAAAGCACCACAGATCTGTATTGCACAAATGTTTGTGGCAGCCCTCTTTGTAGTGGCCAGAAACTGGAAACTGAATCGATGTCCATCAATTGGAGAATGGCTGAATAAATTGTGGTATATGAATATTATGGAATATTATTGTTTGGTAAGAAATGACCAACAGGATTATTTCGGAAAGGCCTGGAGAGACTTACATAAACTGATGCTGAGTGAAATGAGCAGGGCCAGGAGATCATTATATATACCTCAACAAGAATATTATATGATAATCAATTCTGATGGACCTGGCCATCCTCAGCAATGAGATGAACTAAATCAGTTCCAATAGAGCAGTAATGAACTAAAGCAGCTATAGCCAGTGAAAGAACTTTGGAAGATGACTAAGAACCACTATGTTGAATTCCCAATCCCTATATTTTTGCCCACCTGCATTTTGGATTTCCTTCACAGGCTAATTGTAAATACTTCAGAGTCCAATTCTTTTTGTACAGAAATATAACAGTTTGGTCATGTATACTTATTGGGTATCTAATTTATACTGTAATATATTTAATACCTATGATTTTGGTCATCCTGCCATCTGGGGAATGTCTGGGGGGGACGAAGGGAAAAATTGGAACAAGAGGTTTGGCAATTGTCAATGCTGTAAAGTTACCCATAAATATAACCTGTAAATAAAAGGCTATTAAAAAGTTATCCTTTTAATGTTAGAATTTCAAGTTTAGTATTTGATGGGGGAGGGGGGTTAATTTGGTCTTTTCTAACTTTTTAAGTTGCAGGCCCAATTCATTGATCTTCTCTTTCTCTATTTTATTCAAGTAAGCCTCTAAGGATATAAAATTTCCCCTTAGTACTACTTTGGCTGCATCCCACAAATTTTGGTATGATGTCTCATCGTTGTCATTATTTTGAGTGAACTTATTAATTGTGTCTATAATTTGCTGTTTCATCCAATCTTCTTTAAGATGAGATTATTTAGTTTCCAATTACTTTTTGTTCTATTTACTTCTAACTTTTTGTTGAATGTAGTTTTTATTGCATTGTTATCTGAAAAGAAAGCATTTACTATTTCTGCCTTCCTGCATTTAATTTTGAGGTCTTTATGTCCTAATATATGGTCAATTTTTGTGTAGGTTCCATGAACTGCTGAGAAGAAAGTATATTATTTTATTTATTCATTCAGTTTTTTCCAAAGATCTGTCAAACCTACTTTTTCTAATATTGTATTTACCTCTTTAATTTCTCTCTTATTTGTTTTGTGGTTTGATTTATCTAATTCTGAGAGTGCAAGGTTGAGGTCACTCACTATTATAGTTTTGCTGTCTATTTCTTCTTGCAATTCTCTTAATTTTTCCTTTAGGAAATTAGATGCTATACTACTTGGTGCATATATGCTTAATACTGATATTGCTTCATTGTCTATGCTATCCTTTAGTAAGATATAGTTTCCTTCCTTATCTCTATTTAGATCAATTTTTGCTTTTGTTGATCTGAGATAAGGATGGCTACCCCTGCTTTTTTGACTTCACCTGAAGCATAATAGATTCTCCTCCAGGCTTTTTCTTGTTACTCTGTGTATATCTCCCTGCTTTAAATGTGTTTCCTGTATACAATATATTGTAGGGTTTTGACTTTCGATCCAGTTTGCGGTCTGCCTCTGCTTTATGCGAGAGTTCATCCCTTTCACATTTATGGTTTAAATGACTAATTCTGTATTTTCTGCCATCTTGTTATCCGTAGATTGGGCTTTACTTTTTCTTGCCCCACCCCCACCCCTTAACACCTTTCCCACTGTTAAAATTTATAGGCATCACTTGCCTCACACACTTCTCCCTCTTTGGAATCCCTCTCACCCCCTTTGATTCCCTTCCCCTTTCTTGTACCTTTCCCTTATTACTCTTTTCCTTTTCCCTTTTCCTCTCCAACTTTTTAATGAGGTGAGAAAAGTTTCTCCTTAAACCAAATATGCCAATTATTTTCTCTTTGAGCCAAGTCTGATGAGAATAAGATTCACACAATGTTCCTCCCCCCCTCTAAATTCCCTCAGATATGATAGATTTCCTTTGTCTCTTCATGGGATGGAGCTACTCTCTTTTGATCTCCCCTTTTCCCTTTTTCTGATACTATCCCCTTTCCATTTTTACTTCCCCTTTTTATGTTATATCAGTAAAATCAAATTATACATGTACTCTTTATGTATATCCATAAGAGAAATACAGTTCTCAAGAGTTCTTTTTACCTTTTTCTGCTTCTCTTGAATCCTATGGTTGGAGATATATATATATATATTATATATATATATATATATATATATATATATATATCTCCAGTTAACTGAGCTTTTCTTTATTTTATTCATGTAAACATTTAGAGATACAAAATTTCCCCTAAGACTTGCTTTGGCTGTATCCCATAAGTTTTGATATATTATATAGTTATTGTTATTCTCTTTGATGAAATTTTTGACAATGTCTAACATTTATTCTTTGACCCATTCATTTTAAAGATTATGAAGTTTCCAATTAATTTTAATCTATCTTTCTTTAGTTTTTTATTACATGAAATTTTAATAGAATCATGATCAGAACAAGATGAATTTAATATTTTTGTCCTACATTTGATCATAAAATTTTTATGCTTTTATACAAGATTAATGTTTTTGTAGATGCCATGTCCTACTGAGAAAAAGATATATTTCTTTCTATTCCTATTCAATTTTCTCCAGAGGTTTATCATAGTTAACTTTTCTAAAATTCTCTTCATCTCATTTCTTTCTTTTCTTTTTATTTTGTTGCTAGAATCATCTAGTTCTGACAGGAGGGAATTTGGGTCCCCCTCTAGTATAGTTTTGATGTCTATTTCTTCCTGTGACTCAGTTATTTATGAATTTGTGTGCTATAAATTTAGTATTGATATTATTTCATTGTCTATGGCACTATTTTAAAAGATGTAGTTTCTTTCCTTATTTCTTTAAATTAGATCTATATTTGCTTTTCCTTTGTCTGGTATCAGGATTGCTACACCTGCATTTTAAAAAAAATTTTAGCTGAAGTGTAGTTTGTTCTACTCTATTATTTTACCTGTACCCTGTGTCTGTGTCTCTGCTTTAAATGTGTTTCCTTAAACAACAGGTTGGTGGGGAAGAGCCAAGATGGTGAAGAGCACACATGACTTTCTGTGACCTTCTCTGACTCTCTCTCAAACCAACAGTGGATTAAGCCTCTAAACTGGTTTTGAAGTCAAAAACCCCACAAATATATGGAGTACATCACATTCCAAGAAGAAGATACCTTGGAAGAACTTTAGAACAGGTCTGTTTCAAAGTGGCAGGGGGAGAGTCTGCCAAGCCCAGATCACAACACAGGAAGACTGGGGCAAAAAGCTGGGGAGGTGAGTCAGAGCATTGAGCTTTCATGCACCAGGAAATCTTTTGTGAGCTTTTTAGGCTACTCTGCTCAGGTCTCAAGCAGGTGGTTGGGCAGATTCGCTGGAAAAGGCAAACTGTAAACCATTGAGTCCCAAAAGAATGCAGGATCTAGAATTGATTACCTAGCATGGGAAATCAATCAGCAGAACTGCCCCAGGACAAAAAAAAAAAAAGCAACTGTCTCTTCTTTTTGCTGGAAATGCTAGAGTCTCTCTGGACCTAACCACACCCACCCAGGAACAGGACAGACTCAACATGACCTCAGGACACAACCACTGATTCCAGCACAGATGCTGACCACAGCATAGATGCTAATCCCAGTGCAGATGTTGGTTTCAGCACAGCCATTGTTGTTCCACTACTGCTTCACTACTACTTCCTGTTGTCTGTTGAAGAAACTTGGTAACATCACACTGCCCCAAAAGCAGACTACATTTTCCCTCCCAAAATAAGTAAAAAGGCAAGGCAGGCTCTAACTATAGATAGCTACCATTTTGAAAGAGAGCAGACTTCCAACCCTGAGGAGACTAAAAGCAGATTCTCTCCAGATGAAGGCACAAATGGTGATATAACCTGTTATCCATCACACAAAATTGTCATAGATGAAATTGAAAAGGCTATTTAAAAAGACTTAGAAGAAAAATGGGGAAAGGCAAAGGAAGCTTTTCAAGAAGGTCTGCATAAGGCATGTTACTCATTAAAAGATAGAGTTTATCCACTCTATCAGCTCCCTGAAAAACAAAATTAGTAAACTGGAAAAAGAAAATAGTTCCCTAAAAAATAAAATTGGCAAAATGGAAAAAAAAATCCAATAAAAAAAAAAAAAACTCAATTAGACAATTACCAAAAAAATTAAAAATTAAATGAAGAAAATAATTCAATAAAAATCAGAATTGAACAAAGGGAAATGAATGTCTCTAAGAGACCAAAAGAAACAGTCAAGGAAAACAACAACAACAAAAATAAATAAATAAATAAATGAAAAAAACAGAAAACAATGTTAAATACCTACATAGGAAAACAACACACCTGGAAAAAAAAGATCCAGGAGAGATAATCTAAGGAATATTGGACTTCCTGAAAATCATGGTGAAAAAAAAGAGTCTAAGAAGCAGCTACACCCAGAATGTTGGGAAATGAATATAAACTGCTTGCATTTTTGTTTTGCTTCTCGGGTTATTTCTACCTTCTGAATTCAATTCTCCCTGTGCAACAAGAAAACTGTTCAGTTCTGCACACATATATTGTATCTAAGATATACTGTAACCTATTCAACATGTAAAGGACTGCTTGCCATCTCGGGGAGGGGGTGGAGGGAGAGAGGGGAAAAATTGGAACAGAAGTGAATGCAAGGGATAATGCTGTAAAAAATTACCCTGGCATGTGTTCTATCAATAAAAAGTTATTTAAAAAAAAGAAAGAAAAAAAGAGTCTAGACACTATTTTTGAGGAAATCATCAAAGAAAACTGCCCAGATATTATAAAAACCGAAGGTAAAATAGACATTGAAAGAATTCATTGAACTACCTACACTAATCTATTTATTTAGTACTATACCAATCAGACTCCCAAAGAACTATTTTAATGACCTAGAAAAAATAACAGCAAAGCTCATATGGAAAAATAAAAGATCAAGAATTTCAAGGGAACTGATGAAAAAAAAAATCAAATGAAGGTGGCCTAGCTGTACCAGATTTAAAATTATATTATAAAGCAGCAGTTACCAAAACCATTTGGTATTGGCTAAGAAAGACTAGATGATCACTGGAATAGCTTAGGGTCAAAGGACAAAATAGTCAATAACTTTAATAATCTAGTGTTTGACAAACCCAAAGACCCCAGTTTTTGGGATAAGAACTCACTGTTTAACAAAAAACTGCTGGGAAAATTGGAAATTAGTATGGCAGAAATTAGGCATTGACCCACACTTCACACCATACTCCAAGATAAGGTCAAAATGGGTTCATGACCTAGGATAAAGAACAAGATTATAAATAAATTAGAAGAACATAGGATAGTTTACCTCTCAGATCTGTGGAAAAGGAAGCAATTTATGAACAAACAAGAACTAGAGATTATTATTGATCACAAAATTGAAAATTTTGATTAAATCAAATTGAAAAGTTTTTGTACAAACAAAACTAATGCAGACAAGATTAGAAGGGAAGCAATAAACTGGGAAAACACTTTCACACTCAAAGGTTCTGAAAAAGGCCTCATTTCCAAAATATATAGAGAATTGATTCTAATTGATAAGAAATTAAAAAAATAATAAAAGAAATCAAGCCATTCTCCAATTGATACACAGTCAAAGGACATGAACAGAGAATTTTCAGATGAAGAAATTGAAATGATTTCTAGTCATATGAAAAAGCATTCTAAATCACTATTGATTAGAGAAATGCAAATTAAGACAACTCTGAGATACCACTACACACCTGTCAGATTGGCTAGAATGACAGGGAAAGATAATATGGAATGCTGGAGGGGATGTGGGAAAACTGGGACACTGATACATTTTTGATGAATTGTGAATATATCCAGCCATTCTGGAGAACAATTTGGAACTATGCCTCAAAAGTTATCAAACTGTGCAAGCTCTTTGATCCAGCAGTATTACTACTGGGCTTATATCCCAAAGAGATCTAAAAGAAAGGAAAGGGACCTTTATGTGCAAGAATGTTTGTGGCAGCCCTGTTTGTAGTGGCTAGAAACTGGAAACTGAGTGGAATGCCCATCAATTGGAGAATGGCTGAATAAATTGTGGTATATGAATGTTATGGAATATTATTTTCTGTAAAAAATTACCAACAGGATGATTTCAGAAAGAGAGACTTACATGAACTGATTCTGAGTGAAATGGAACAGAACCAGGAGATCATTATATACTTCAACAACAATACTGTGATATGATGATCATTTCTGATGGACCTGGCTCTCTTTAACAATGAGATGAACCAAATTAGTTCCAATAGAGCAGTAAAGAATTGAAACAGCTACACCCAGCAAAAGAACTCTGGGAAATGAGTATGAGCCACTACATAGAATTCCCAATTACTCTATTTTTGGCTGCCTGCATTTTTGATTTTCTTCACAGGTTAATTATACACTATTTCAAAGACTGATTCTTTTTATACAGCAAAATAACTGTATGGACATGTATACATATATTGTAATTAACATATACTTTAAAATATATAACATATATTGGCCAACCTGCCATGTGTGGGAGGGGTGAGGGAAAGGAGGGGAAAAATTATAACAAAGCGTTTTGCAATTGTCAATGCTGAAAAATTACCCATGCATATATCTTGTAAATAAAAAGGTATAATAAAAAAAATAAAAAAAGAATTCATTGATCACCTATTGAAAGAGATCCCAAAATCAAAACTCCAAGAAACATTGTGGCTAAATTCCAGAAATATCATACCAAGGAAAAAAATAATACAAGCAGCTAGGAAAAAAAAATTCAAATACTGAATAGCCACAACAAGGATTACTCAGGATCTAGCAGCGACCACAATGAAGGATCAAAAGGCCTGGAATCTGATATTGTGAAAGGCTGAAGAAATTGGTATGTACCCAAGAATAACTTACACAGCCAAAATGAGAATTTTCTTCCAGGGAAGAAGATAGACATTCAAGAAATAAGTGAATTCCATCTATTTCTGATGAAAAAACTATAATTAAACAAAAAGTTTGACCTCCATAAATAGAACTCAAGAGAAACATAGAAAGTTAAAAAAAAATCTTGGGAACTATATTTCTGTTATGAGCCTACATAAAAAAAAATAATGTATAATTTGGTATTACTGCTATAATATAAAAAAGAAGCTAGAAGTGGAAAGGAAACTGTACCAGAGAAAGGGAAAAGTGGAAGTACTATTTCTCATGAAGAGGCAAAGGAGACCTATTATATGTGTGGGAAAGAAAGGAGAGGGATGATCATAGTGTGAACCTTATTCTCATCAGAATTGGCTGAAACAGAAAATATTAAACATATGTGATTTACAGAGAAACTTCTCCCACCTCATTCAAAAATGAGAAGGGAAAAGCTAAAAGGGAAGGAGTATGCTAAATAAAAGGGAATACATAAATTGTAAGGAAAAGGTTTAAGAACAGGAGAGGGACTGGGGGGTGAGGGATCCTAAAGGGGAAGGACTGTGTGAGGCAAGTGGCGCTCACATGTTTAATACTGGGGAGGGGAGAAATGGGGAAAGAAGGGAGAAAAGCATAATATGGGGTTAACAAGATGGTAGGCAATACAGAATTAGTAAATTTAACAATAAATGTGAATGGAGTTAATGCCCCCATAAAGAGGAAGTGGTTAGCACACTGGATTAAAAGCCAGAATCCTACAATACGTTGTTTACAGGAAACACACTTGAAACAGGACGATACAGAGAGTAAAGGTAAAATGCTAGAGCAGAGTGTACTATGCTTCAGGTGAAGTCAAAAGAGCAGGTGTAGCCATCCTGATCTCAGATCAAGCTAAAGCAAAAATTGATCTAATTAAAAGACATAAGGAAGGGCACTATATCTTGCTAAAGGGTAGCATGGATAATGAAGCACTATCTATATTAAACATATATGCAACAAGTGGTGTAGCATCTAAATTCTTAAAAGAGAAATTAAGAGAGCTGCAAGAAGAAATAGACAGCAAAACTATAATAGTGGGAGATCTCAACCTTGCACTCTCAGAATTAGATAAATCAAACCACAAAATAAATAAGAAAGAAGTCAAAGAGGTAAATAGAATACTAGAAAAGTTAGATATGATAGATCTCTGGAGAAAATGTAATGGAGACAGAAAGGAGTACACTTTCTTTTTAGCAGTTCATGGAACCTATACAAAAATTGACCATATATTAGGATATAAAATCCTCAAACTCAAATGCAATAAGGCAGAAATAGTAAATGCATCCTTTTCAGACCACGATGCAATGAAAATTACATTCAACAAAAAGCCAGGGGAAAGTAGACCAAAAAAAAAAAAAGGAAACTAAATAATCTCATACTAAAGAATGATTGGGTGAAACAGCAAATCATAGACATAATTAATAATTTCACCCAAGAAAATGATAATAATGAGACATCATAACAAAATGTCTGGGATGCAGCCAAAGCAGTAATAAGGGGAAATTTCATATCTCTAGAGGCCTGTTTGCATAGAATAAGAAAGAGAAGGTCAATGAATTGGGCTTGCAGCTAAAAATGCTAGAAAAGGAACAAATTAAAAACCCCTAGTCAAATACTAAACTTGAAATTCTAAAAATAAAAGGAGAGATCAATAAAATTGAAAGTAAAAATAAAATGAAGGTAGCCCAGCTGTACCTGATCTAAAATTATATTATAAAGCAGCAGTCACCAAAACCATTTGGTATTGGCTAAGAAATAGATTAGTTGATCAATGGAAAAGGTTAGGTTCACAAGACAGAATAGTCAACTATAGCAATCTAATGTTTGACAAACCCAAAGATCCTAACTTTTTGGATAAGAATTCATTATTTGATAAAAACTCCTGGGATAACTGGAAATTAGTATGGCAGAAATTAGGCATGGACCCACACTTAACACCATATACCAAAGTAAGATCAAAATGGGTCTATGACCTAGGCATAAAGAATGAGATTATAAATAAATTAGAGGAACATAGGATAGTTTATCTCTCAGACTTGTGGAGGAGAAAGAAATTTGTGACCAAAGATGAACTAGAGACCATTACTGATCACAAAATAGAAAATTTTGATTATATCAAATTAAAAAGCCTTTGTACAAACAGAACTAATGCAAACAAGATTAGAAGGGAAGCAACAGACTGGAAAAACATCTTTACAGTTAAAGGTTCTGATAAAGGCCTCATTTTCAAAATATATAGAGAACCAACCCTAATGTATAAGAAATCAAGCCATTCTCCAATTGATAAATGGTCAAAAGATATGAACAGATAATTTTCAGATGATGAAACTGAAACTATTACCACTCATATGAAAGTGTTCCAAATCACTATTGATCAGAGAAATGCAAATTAAGATAACTCTGAGATACCACTACACACCTGTCAGATTGGCTAAGATGACAGGAAAAAATAATGATGAATGTTAGAGGGGGATGCGGGAAAACTGGGACACTGATGCATTGTTGGTGGAGTTGTGAATGAATCCAACCATTCTGGAGAGCAATCTGGAATTATGCCCAAAAAGTTATCAAATTGTGCATATCCTTTGATCCAGCAGTGCTACTACTGGGCTTATACCCTAAAGAGATATTAAAGAAGGGAAAGGTACCTGTATGTGCCAAAATGTTTGTGGCAGCCCTGTTTATAGTGGCTAGAAACTGGAAAATGAATGGATGCCCATCAATTGGAGAATGGCTGGGTAAATTGTGGTATATGAATATTATGGAATATTATTGTTCTGTAAGGAATGACCAGCAGGATGAATACAGAGAGGCTTGGAGAGACTTACACGAACTGATGCTAAGTGAAATGAGCAGAACCAGGAGATCATTATACACTTCGACAATGATATTGTATGAGGATGTATTCTGATGGTAGTGGATTTCTTTGACAAAGAGACCTAACTGAGTTTCAATGGATAAATGATGGACAGAAGCAGCTACACCCAAAGAAAGAACACTGGGAAATGAATATGAACTATTTGCATTTTTTATTTTCTTCCCGGGTTATTTTTACCTTCTGAATCCAATTCTCCCTGTGCAACAAGAGAACTGTTTGGTTCTGCAAACATATATTGTATCTAGGATATACTGCAACATATCTAACATATATAGGACTGCTTGCCATCTAGGGGAGAGGGTGGAGGGAGGGAGGAGGAAAATTGAAACAGAAGCGAGTGCAAGGGATAATGTTGTAAAAAATTACCCTGGCATGGATTCTGTCAATATAAAGTTATTAATAAATAAAAGAAAAGAAAAGAAAAGAAAATTGTAGACCTATCTCCCTAATGAATATTCATGCAAAAATCTTAAATAAAATATTAGCAAAACGATTACAGAAAATCATCCCCAGGATAATATACCATGACCAAGTAGGATTTATCAGGAATGCAAGGCTGGTTCAATATTAGGAAAGTTCCTTTTAAAAACACTAGAGAGTATTGGAATACATGGACTTTTCCTCAATCAATCAATAGCAATAATTTAAAACCTTCTTGAAGCATCATAGGTAATGGGGATAAAGTGGAACCATTACCAATAAGATCGGGAATAAAACAAGGTTGCCTACTATCACCATTGCCATTCAATATTGTATTAGAAATGCTAGCTTTAGGAATAAGAGTTGAGAAAGAGATTAAAGTAATTAGAGTAGGTAATGAGGAAACCAAAGTATTACTCATTGCAGATGATATGATGGTATATTAAGAGAATCCCAGAGATTCTACTAAAAAGCTATTAGAAATAACCCACAACTTTAGCAAATTTTCAGGATATAAAGCAAACCCACATAAATCATCAGTATTCTTATATATCACTAACAAAATCCAACAGTTAGAGATACAAAGAGAAATTCCATTTCAAGTAACTGCCGATAGTATAATATATTTAGGAATCTATCTGCCAAGGGAAAGTCAGTAATTATATGAAAAATTACAAAACACTTTCCACACAAATAAAGTCAGATCTAACCAATTAGAAAAATATTAAATGGTCTTGGATAGGCCAACCAAATATAATAAAGATGACAATACTCCCTAAACTAATCTATTTATTCAGTGCTATACCAATCAGTCCCCCCAAAAAACTATTTTAATGGCTTAGAAAAAATAACAACAAAATTCATCTGGGAGAACAAAAGGTCATAACTTTCAAGGGAACTAATGAAAAAAAACCAAACAAACAAACAAACAAACAAAAAAGGTCTCCTAGCTATACCAGATTTAAAACTACATAATAAAACAGTGATCACCAAAACCATTTGCTATTTGTTAAGAAATAGACTAGTTGTTCAGGGAAATAGGTTAGGTTCACAGGATAGAATAGTCAATAATTTTAATAATCTAGTGTTTGACAAACTCAAAGAACCCAATTTTTGGATAAGAATTCACTATTTGGTAAAGTCTGCTGGGAAAATTGGAAATTATTATGGCAGAAACTCAGCATTGACCCACACTTAACATTGTACAGTAAGATAAGGTCACAATGAGTTCATGATCTAGGCATAAAGAATGAAGTTATAAATAAATTAGAAGAATATAGAATATTTTAACTCTCAGACTTTTAGAGGAGGAGGGAATTTGTGACCATAGAAGAATGAGAGATCATCTTTGGTCACAAAATAGAAAAATTTGATTATATCAAATTAAAAAATTTTATACAAAGAAAACTAATGCAGATAAGATTAGAAGGGAAGCAATAAAATGGGAAGACATTTTTACAGTCAAAAGTTCTGATAAAGACCTCATTTCTAAAATATATAAAAAGAAGTGACTAATTTATAAGAAATCAAGTCAATTTCCAATAGATAGTTAAAGCATGTGAAAGGACAATTTTCAGATTAAGAAATGGAAATTATTTTTAGCCATATGGAAAGATGCTGGATGTCTAATTATTAATCACAGAAATGCAAATTAAGGCAACTCTGAGATACCACTACATATCTCTCAAATTGGCTAGGATGACAAGAAAAGATAATGCTGAATGTCGGAAGGGATATGGGAAAACTGGGACACTGATAAATTGTTGGTAGAATTGTGAATGCATACAACCATTTTGGAGGGCAATTTGGAATTATGCTCAAAAAGTTATGAAACTGTGCATACCCTTTGATCCATCAGTGTTACTATTGGCCTTATATCCCAAAGAGATGTTAAAGAAGGGAAAGGGACCTGCATGTGCAAATGTGTTTGTGGCAGCCCTTTTTACACTAGCTAGAAACTGGAAATTGAATGGCTGTTCATCAATTGGAGAATTGCTGAATAAGTTGTGTTATTTTCAACAACAATACTGTATGAGGATGTATTCTGATGGAACTGGATTTCTTTGACAGAGATCTAACTCAGTTGCAATTGATCAGTGATGGACAGAAGCAGCTACACCCAAAGAAAGAACACTGGGAAATGATGTAAACTGTCTGCATTTTTGTTTTTCTTCCAGGGTTATTTTTACTTCTGAATCCAATTCTTCCCGTGCAACAAGAGAACTGTTCAGTTCTGCACACATATATTGTATCTATGATATGCTGTGACATATTTAACATGTATAGGACTGCTTGCTACCTGGTGGAGAGGATGAGGAAGGGAGGGGAAAAGTCAGAACAGAAGTGAGTGCAAGAGATAATGTGAAAAAAAAATTACCCAGGCATGGGTTCTGTCAAAAAAAACATTATAATTATGAAAAAAAAAGAGAGAGAGAGAAAGGTTTTAGAAATAAAAATGAAAATATGTATAAATATACAAACAGCAAATTTTTAAAACTCGTGAATGGTTGTCTTTACACAATGACAGCAAAGAATAAATAAATCCCTCCAATACTTTTGTATAAACTAAAAAAAAAAAAGTTGTCTTATATGAATGATATGGAATATTATTGTTCTGTAAGAAATGACCAGTAGGAGGATTTCAGAAAGGTCTGGAGAAACTTACATGAACTGATGCTGAGTGAAATGAGCAGGACCAGGAAATCATTATATACTTCAACAATAATACTATATGATGATCAGTTCTGATGGACCTGGCTCTTTTCACCAATGAGATAAACCAAATCAGTTTCATTTTTTAAAAATAATGAACACAACTAGCAAGAACTCTGGAAAACTAGCATGAACCACAACAAAGCCTTTCCACTCCCTATATTTTTGTCCACTTACATTTTTGATTTCCTTCTCTGGTTACTTTTACCCTATTTCTAAGTCCAATTTTTCTTTTGCAGCAAAATAACTGTATAGATATGTATACATATATTGTATTTAACATATACTTTAACATATGTAACATATATTGGTCTACCTGTCATCTAGGCGAGGGAAAAAGGGAAACAAGGGGGAGATTTGGAAACCAAGGTTTTGCAAGCGTCAATGCTGAAAAATTACCAATGCATATATCTTGTAAATAAAAAACTATAATAATAAAAAATAAAAAAAAACCAATATGGTTTGATATACAGATCAGAGAACATGGAAATAAAGATTTCTGCTTTTAATCAACTCAAAGACCTTTGCCAACTTTTGAACTTAGATTACTTTTTCTTGTAATTTTGTCATTCATAATTAACATCATCATGAAGAGGATGTGATGAATTTCTGAAAATAAAATTCAGACTATAGAGTTGAGTGAAGCAAAGTATATATTATAAGCACAATTTATTTCATATAGAAATTGAAAATGAAGCAAAATCATGATGTTCTCCTAAAAAATGAATCATAAAAAGATGATAGCAAGTACTTCTTTTCATACCCTATAAAAATTTATCATCCTCAAGTCAAATAACTTTTATATGCAAAAATAGCTAGAATTTGCTAGAAATAGCAAACTCATAGCCTTCCACAATAAGTTTGTCATTGTGAAGAATCCTTTTCTACCACCTCTCGCATTAATGTAAAGTGGTTAATAAAATAAGACAGACAAAATATTTGGCCAGCTCAAAATAAAATTTGTGTATGTTATTTTTGAAATCAAACAGTTGTTGATGTTTCAGTGATAGGAAATTTAACTTGGAATCATACAAAATTATGTGGGATATTCATATAACAATGTATCTTCTATATCAGGTATTGTCTACCCATCCATCACCTCTTCATGATGATTCAACATGACGAATGTACTTATTTTTTCAGTGCCCATGTTCTGGAAAACCTAAAGAAAACAAAAAATAAATGATCTAGGAATAATATAACGTTGCAGAGAAGGTACAAACACAGACTTGTATAAATGGGATTGCATTTGAAAAACTTTCTTAAAGAAGTGAGGGAAGAAGTAAAGCACTTCATAGGATTCATAAGATCAGCGGCAAATTGAATTCCATAAAATGGAAGTTTAAAATAAGGAACAAAATTGACTTTAGAAGTAGATGGAGGGCTAACGTAGACACCCATCCATTTTAAAGGATGAAAGGCCCTGATATCTGATATATCTGTGATATCCTGATATCACAAGGCCAAGGAACCTGGATTGCCGCTAAGAATCAACTACCCAGAAAAATTAAATAGTTTGCTCATATAAAAAGATATATATTCAATTAAACAGATGAAATTAATTTATTTCTGATGAAAAAACCAGAGTGCAACAGAAAATTTGACCTTTAAATACAGAACTCAAGAGAAGAAAAAAAAGGTGAAAAGGACATAAAAAATCATTTATTTTAAATGTTAAAAAGCTTAAATCCTGATATAGGAAGATTATGTTTTAAATCTTGAGCTGTGTATTTCCATTATGCATATACTTACAGGGTGCAGGTATAATTTGATTATATTGTGATCAATAAAAAAGAAACTAGAGGAGAAAAGGGAGTTGTACTGAAAAAAGAGGAAAATTGAGTTAAAATAGGGTAAATTACATCTCATGAGGAGGCACAAAAGACCAATTACAATTGAGGGAAAGAAGAGAGAGAGGTGAGCATTGTGTGAATCTTACATTCATCAGATGTAGTTCAGAGAGAGAATATCAGACATATTTAGCTTTACAGAGAAACTTGTCTCACCCTACAGGTAAGTAGATGGGGAAAAAGGGAGGCTAATACAGGGGAGAATAGAAGTAGAAGGGGAAAGATATAAAAAAGAGGAGAAGGGTTGTACAAGTGGAGAGCAATTTCATGGAGGTGGTATTCAGAAACAAAATATTGGAGAACAAGGAAAGGACAAAAGGAAAGAGAAAAGTATAACATAGAGAAAACAAGATGGCCGACAAGACAGTAATTTTAAATGTGACTGTGAATGGGATGAACTGTCCCATAAAACAGAAGTGGATAGCAGACTGGTTTCCATGTCAGAATCATATAATATGTTGTTTATAAGAAATACATTTAAAGCAGAGTGATATATTCAGGGTAAAGGTAAAAGGCTAGAGCAGAATCTATTATGCTTCAGCTGAAGTACAAAACACAGGGGTAACAATCCTGTTCTCCAATCAAGCAAAAGCACAAATAAATCTAATTAAAAGAGATAAGGAATCTATACCTTGCTAAAGGACACCATAGATAATGAAGTAAAATCAGAACTAAATATATATATGCTCCAAGTGACATAATAACTATTTTCCTCAAAAAGAATGTAAGAGAGCTTCAAGAATTAAATAGTAAAACTATACCAGCATGATATCTCAAACTTACTCTCTCAGAACTAGATAAATCAAAATACTAAATAAATTAGAAAGAAGTTAAGGAGTTAAATAGAACTTTAGAAAAGTTACATGTGATAAACTTTTGGAGAAAAAGGAATAGAGATACAGAAAGAAATAAATATACTTTTTTCAGCAGTACATAGAACCTATATAATAATTGACCATGTGTTAGGGCATAAAAACCTCAAAATGAAATGTAGAAAGGCAGAAATAATAAATGTTTTTTTCAGATTATAATGGACTTAAAATTACATATAATAAAAGGTCAGGAGAAAATAAAAATTAATTGAAAACTAAATAATCTAATCCTAAAGAAGGAGTGGGAGAAGGAAGAATTCATAGATGAAATTCATAATTTCATCCAAGAGAATGACAATAATGAGATAACATACCAAAATTTATGGGATGTAGTCAAAGTAGTACTTTAAGGAAATTTTATATCTCCAGATTCTTACTTGCATAAAATAGAGAAATAGAAGAACAATGAATTGGCATGCAATTAAAAAAGCTAGAAAAAAACAAAACTGCCAATTAAATATCAAATTTGAAATTCTGAGAATAAAAGAAGATGAATAAAAATGAAAATCAAAAACAATTGAACTAGTAAACAAAACTAAAAGCTGGTTTTATGAAAAAAAGTAGATAAACCTTTAGTTAATTTGATTAGAAAAAAGAAAGAAGATAACCAAATTGTTAGTATCAAAAATGGAAAGAATGAATTTTCCACTAATGAGTAAATTAGAGTACTATGATGCTATTTTGTACAACTGTATGCAAATAAAACTGATAATCTAAGTGAAATGTGTAGCATCTCTTAATGCTATGCTAACCTTGTAGCTCCCTTTTGAGCTACACTTAATGCCTATCCATCGATGGTATGGCTAGGCCATACTTACCTGTCTTCGGATACCAACCTGGATAACATAGAGACAGACCACCAGGAGGTAGTGGTGAAGTGAAAGAGAACTTTATTCTTAGATAACACATAATTATACCCCCCTGAGGATTTGGGTGAAGGGGAAGATTTTCTAGGAACCTGACATAATGGAATTGGCCCGAGAAGAGGGAGGGAAGCGTGCTAGATTTTTTTTTAATATCTTTTTATTGATAGAACCCATGCCAGGGTAATTTTTTACAGTATTTTCCCTTGCATTCATTTCTGTTCCGATTTTTCCCCTCCCTCCCTCCACCCCTTCCCCCAGATGGCAAGCAGTCCTTTACGTGTTGAATAGGTTACAGTATATCCTGGATACAATATATGTGTGCAGAACTGAACTGTTTTCTTGTTGCACAGGGAGAATTGAATTCAGAAGGTATAAATAACTCGGGAAGAAAAACAAAAATGCAAGCAGTTTATATTCATTTCCCAGTGTTCTTTCTCTGGGTGTAGCTGCTTCTGTCCATTTTTGATCAATTAAGGCTCTCTTTATCAAAGAGATCCACTTCCATCAGAATACATCCTCAAACAGTATCATTGTTGAGGTATATAATGATCTCCTGGTCCTGCTCATTTCACTCAGCATCAGTTCATGTAAGTCTCGCCAGTCCTCTCTGTATTCATCCTGCTGGTCATTCCTTACAGAACAATAATATTCCATAACATTCATATACCACAATTTACTCAACCATTCTCCAATTGATGGACATCCTTTCATTTTCCAGGGAAGCGTGCTAGATTTTTGAGAGCACTAAGGAAGGAGACGCTGTACCTGGGGTCAGACACTGACTCCTGGGGCTATGCCCCACCCCCACGTAGAACTCTCTGGTGCCTTGGTACCTCTCATTCCTCAGGTTCTCCCATATGCCTTGAACTGCATTCTTTGCTCCCAGAGGCTTTTTAACCTTTACATCTCCCCCTCTTTTAATAATAAGACCGAATGTTCTCATGTTGATGAATGAGAAGCTCTTCTTTAGGCACCTCTAAAGAATTTTTTTTAAAGAATACATATAAAACATCCTAGCAAAGTAAGCAAAAGCAAAAGAAGCACCAATACAAAATAGCTACATAGAGCCCCTGGGATACAATAAAAGGGGTTGGGAAGGGAAGTATGTTGGATCCAATCACTAAGCCAGTCCAGCAAGGGTAGTCATCTCTCTGTTATGGCGCTGTTTTGGGTGTCTCCTGGGTCATCTCCTCTTTTTCAGCCTCTATTTTAATAGGAGCAATTTTCCTTGTCCTTCTTTCTGGAATCCAATGGCCTTCCCCATCAGGACCTGAAAGACATAGATATCCCGGCCCTCTCAGAAGTACTAAGAATGGACTTTGCCAATGTCCTTCCTCGTCCTTACAAAGGACCTTTTGAATGTTCTCTGGTGTTTGAAGTGCTGTTTTCATGGAGCTTAGTTTGCACTCCTGTCTATAAGATTGTGCCAAATGTATCACTCCTGAAGAGAGGCTTGTATCCCTCTCCCAGCACAAAAAATTGTAAGTATATAAGTTCTTACCTACATTCACCTGTATGAGCCATTGGGGATTCTGTCTACTTCCTCCCCCTTTCTGTTCAATAAGGGTGGCCTTCAGAATACAATGGGCCTATTCCACTAGGGCTTGACCCTGTGGATTATAGAGAATCCCCATAACATGTTTAATGGCGAATGTGGTGAGGAAGGTGGCCATCTGCTTAGAGGTATAAGTTGGATCACTGCCAGTCTTTATGACATTAGGAACTCCGTGAGAAGAGAAGCAACTATACAAATGTTTAATTCCTGAAGGAGTGTTCTCACAGGATGCCACTGTGGCCCAAAGGAATTTAGAAAAGATGTCAATATGAACATGGATGGCTACATGGATCACATCCATTTGCCACAAATGATTGGGAATAAACTCCAGGGATTAACTCCTTTACTAGGTGGAGGAGGGAGAAACTGAATACACAAAACACACAGCTTCCCTGTGTGTGGGGCTTGTTCCCAGGTGAGGCCATAAAGACAAAGTAGAAAATTAATGGGTATGTGGAGAAAATCATGGGCACATTCAGGGGGCATGGTGACCATGAGAAGTATACATGCAGGATGTCTCCTAGTCTGTAAAATCAGCTGCAATTCAGCAAGAAAGTTAGCCATTGAAGAATTCTGAGGTTGTAGGACAGCATCCTCAATGCCTCTGAGCACTTGGACAGCATATAAGCTATCTGATATGATGTTAATGGGCTCTGGGTATCTCTTACATCTTTTTAAGATGTCATATAAAGGCTGCATCAAAGAAATAGGAATAGGGGCATGAGCCCTTAACCATTGATTTTGTCCAACTAGTTTCTGAAATTGGTTTACACCTGACAAGATATATACCTTTTGTAACAATGCACAAATTAATGTATGCTGTGAAACCATCCCAGAGTGGCGAGTTTTTTTGCCTACGGCTCCAAATTTTACACATGGGTCTCCATTAAAAATAACCAGACTATTACATAATTGTCCCTGGATTCTTGAAGAAAAGCTTTCTAAATGTTCTTTTAAAGGACCAACTATCTTTACAGATGCAGCCAAACATAATATTTGTGCTGTATATTCTCTTGACTCAACTATAAAGAGAATACTCCGAACTCCTTTTCAATCTACTCAGCAGAATGAATTGCATGCAATCATTCTAGCTCTTACTTATTATTCAGGAGATGTAAATATAATATCTGTTTCAGCCTATCCAGTAAGTGTGGTAGACAGAATGGCCACAGCCCAAATAAAATTTATAGCTTTCAATATACATCAGTTCTTTAAGGAACTTCAAGAGAAATTGAGAAAATATCCAGGTAAGATTTATATCTTGCATGTCCACTCTCATAGAGGACTTCCAGGTCATATTTTTGATGATAATTCAAAGGCAGATAGCCTTCTAGCTATGTTGGCCAATATTCCTTTATTTCAGGAAGTCCAAGAATCTCATTCTAAAGATTTTCAGGCTGCTCGAGCTTTACCTTTGCAATTTGGGATAATAAAAGTGGAGCATAGTAAAATCCTGTACAGCTTGCCTTCCTTTCTATGCTCATATGCTCCCTCCAGGGAAGAAACCTTGTGTTTTGAGACTCATTGAAATTTGGCAAATGGATGTGACCCATTATAAATCTTTTGGTTGTCTGTCTTTTATCCATGTTGCAGTAGACACCTTTTCAGGATTCAGTTTTGTAATACCACCAGCAAAAGGGACAGCCAGAGTGGACATTGAATCCCTTATACAAGCATTTGCAATGATAGGTAAGCCACAAGCAATAAAAAACAGATAATGGACCTGCATATACTTCTAAACATTTTGCACATTTTTGTGCACAGTATAACACTTTACACACCACGGCATACACTTTAATTCTCAATGACAGGCAATAGTAGAGAGGAGAAACAGAGACATTAAGATGCTCCTCCAAAAACAAAAGAAAAGGTGAGCCACAGGTAACCCTAGAGAATTTCTAAATTTAGCTCTTTATACTATTAACTTCTTGATTTTTTGACAAAGATGCACTGACTCCAACAGACAGGTTTCATAACCAATTAGACAGGCAGTGTCCAGTGCAAGCAGCTCCATTATCTTTAGATAATCACCAGTTGATGTGAAGAGATCCAGAAAGTGGTGAATGAAAGGGATCAGATAGGTTAACTGCTTGGTGGAGAGGGTTTGCTGCTTGTATCTCTACAGGTGTAGAAGGAATCAGATAGGTGCACATTCATCTTGTCCGTTGGAGAGAGATGGAGCAGATCCTTGAAACAAAGAAGACCCAAGAAACATTGTGTGATTCCATCTCTAACTGTGCCCACCCCTGAAAGAGCATGACAGTTATGACAACTGATTCATGGACATCAAAAATTGTTAATGAGACTGATGCAGGACTTCAAAACCCTCAGGAATTATTGGATTCTCTGAGACATGATAAGACTATTGTAGTGCTTGAAAACCCTCAGGAATCATTCGATTTTCTGAGACATGATAAGACTGTTGCAGGACATCAATTGCAGGAATCATTGGATTCCCTAAGAAATGAAAAGACTGTTGCAAGACTTCAAAATCTGCAGGAATCATTGGATTCCCTAACACATAAAAAGACTTGCACGATTTCAAAAACTTGCAGGGATCATTGGATTCCCTGACATGTGAGGTAATGGGCAATAGATTGTTTTTGGATTATCTCTTGGCTGCTGAATGAGGCGTATGTGTTATTGTTATTTACATATCTTCCTTCTAGGACTTTTGGAAATCTTTTTACAATATCATGTTGATTCATATTGTTTGTTATATCACTACTTGCATGTACAATTCATGTTTGTTACACCACATTGAGCCTGCACCTGCTGTAGGGAGAGGCATCACTGCTAGCCTGTCCTTTATTGCTATGTGCTTGTGTAATACCTCCCATGCTGAGGGGTTGGTGCATACCTGTTTCTACTAAGACCCTTCAGCCCAGAAACCTGCTAACAATATCTGGCATGACTCCCCACTACCCTTTGGTGTTTTTCATTTCTCTTCCTAAGAAGTCAGGGAGGGCATGATCACCTCCTTTTAGTGTTTTCACCTCCCTTCCTGAGAAGTTTTGGGAGTGTGATCACCTCATTTTTGGAGTTCTCACCTCCCTAAGAAGTCAGGGATGGCATGACCACCTGTGTTCTAAAACAAAAGAGAGCAGGAGATGTAAAGGGCTGAAACTGAATAGGTGCACTTAAATCAGACAACCAAGCACTTAGGGATATTTACCTATTTGAAATAAGACAATTACTCTATTAGCATAAGTTTAGATAAATGACTCTTCTCACCATAATATAATGGTTCTGTCTCAATATTTGATGTAAAGATAATTATAGAGAAGGACTAGAGTGACAGAAGCTAGAACTCACTTCGCTGCAGGACTAGGAGGAGAAAGGTGATGATTCTATATTCTAGAATCGAAGAGAGATCCTAGACAAAACTCCTGGCAATTTTTTCAGTCTCCTTCACTTCTGCCCCTAAAAACCAAGGACTTTTGCTTATCCTGAGTCTGGCAGATTGTGAGGCCTCCAGGGAGCTGACCCGGACTTTATAATTACTCAAATGAAATGTAGGCTGCCCCAAGACCTCAAGAAAACTCACCAAAGAACACTACACCAAGAAACTATTTTACTGACCTAGGAAAAAAAGAAACTCTCTCTCTCTCTCTCTCTCTCTCTCTCTCTCTCTCTCTCTCTCTCTCTCTCTATTTCTCTCTCTCTCTCTCTCTATTTCTCTCTCTCTCTCTCTCTCTCTCTTTCTCTCTCTCTCTCTCTCTCTCTCTCTCTCTCTCTCTCTCACACACACACACACACACACACACACACACACACAAAACAGCAACAACAAAATTCATCTGGAAAAACAAAAGGTCAACAATTTCAAGGGAACTAATAAAAAAAAAATCAAATGAAGATGGCCTAGCTGTACCAGATCTAAAACTATATGATAAAACAGTGGTTACCAAAACCATTTGATATTAGCTAAGAAATAGACTAGTTGGTCAGTGGCATAGGTTAGGTTTACAGGGAAAAAAATAGTCAATAACTCTAATAATCTGCTATTTGACAAACCCAAAGACCCCAACTTTTGGATAAGAATTCATTGTTTGACAAAAATTGCTGGGAAAATTAGAAACTAGTATGGTAGAAACTAGGCATTGACCGACACAATACCATACACCAAGATAAGGTCAAAATAGGTTCATGATCTAGCCATAAAGAATGATATAATAAATAAATTAGAGTAATACTGGATAGTTTTTCTCTCTCAGACCTGTGGGATGAAGGGATTTATGACCAAAGAACAACTAGAGATCATTATTCATCACAAAATAGAAATTTGTGATTATATTAAGTTAAAAAAATTATACAAACAAAACTAATGCAGACAAAATTAGAAAGGAAGCAATAAGCTGGAAAAGATTTTTACATTCAAATGTTCTGATAAAGCTTCATTTCCAAAATATATAGACAATTGACTCAAATTTATAAGAAATCTAGCCATTCTCCAACTGACAAATGGTCAAAGAATCTGAACAATTTTTAGACAGAGAAATTGAAACTACTTGTAGCCACACGAAAAGGTGCTCATAAATGGCAAATTAAGACAACTCTGAGATATCACTACACAGCTGTCAGATTGGCTAAGATGAAAGGAATAGATAATGACAAATGTTGAAGGGATGTGGGAAAACTGGGAGAGTGATACATTATTGGTGGTACTGTGAACAAATCCAACCATTCTAATAAGCAACTTGCCCAAAAATAAAATGGAACTGTGTATACCCTTTAACCCAGCAGTGTTACTACTGGGTTATATCCCAAAGAGATCTTAAAGGAGGGAAAGAGAGCCACATATGCAAAAATGTTTGTGACAGCCCTTTTGGTAGTGGTTAAAAACTGGAAACTGAAGGGTGGTCAATCAATTGAAGGATGGCTGAATAAATTATGGTATATGAATGCTATGGAATATTATTGTTCTGTAAGAAATGACCAACATGATTTCAGAGAAGCCTGGAGAGATTTAAATGAACTTATGCTAAGTGAAATGAGCAGAATCAGGAGATATCTATACATAGCAACAACAAGAGTATACAATGATCAAATCTGATGGATTTGGCTCTCTTCAACAATGAGTTAATTCAAACCAGTTCCAATTGTTCAGTGATGAAGAGAGCCATCCACACCCAGAGATAGTACTATGGGAACTGAGTGTGGACCACAACATAGGATTTGCACTCTTTCTGTTATTGTTTGTTTGCATTATTTTTATAGATCTGATTTTTCTTGTGCTGCAAGATAACTGTATAAATTTGTATACATATATTGGATTTAACATATATTAGACATGTATTAGACAGCCTGCCATCTAGGGGAAGGGTTGGGGGAGTAAGGGAGAAATTTGGAACAGACGGTTTTGCAAGGGTCAATGTTGAAAAAATTATCCATGCATATTTTTTTATAAATAAAAAGGTTATTTTAAAAAAGAAAGGAGGATTTTATCAGAACCTTTGGAGACAAATTTTCCCCTACTTTCCTGTTTCCCTTTAAATCCTATAACTTTGTTCACATAACATTATTTTAACCTATTATAGCCAAAATTATCCATTTTGCATTTCATAATGTACTTTTGTTCTTTGGGCACAAAGTACTTTTGTACTATGGACACAAAATCCTTCCTTCTCCACAGATCTGAGAGACAGCCTTTCCTTCATTCTACTTTGTTTATAATATACCTCTTTATTTCTAAATATTGAAGGCACTTCCACCTTAGTTTGATATAAGGTGGTACCTGGGTCAATGCCTAATTTCTGCCATACTATTTTCCAATTTCCCCTGCAAATTTTGTTAATTTGTGAGTCCTTTTCCAAGAATTTTGGGTTTTTGGATTTATCAGACACTAAGTTACTATGTTCACTGACTATCATGTCTTGTGAACCTAATCAATTCAACTGATCATCTACACTATATCTTAGTCAGTACTAAATGTCTTTGATGACTTCTGCTTTATAATATAGTTTTAGGTCTGTTACACCTAGACCACCTTCATTTGCATTTTTCTCCTTAATTCCCTTGAAATTCTTGATCTTTTCTTCTTCCAAACAAACTTTGTAATTATTTTTTTTTCTAACATTGTAAAGTAATTTCTTTGATTTGATTGGCATGGCACTGAATAAGCAGATTAATTTAAGCAGAATTGTAATTTTTATTTTATTATCTTGGCATACCCTTGAACCCATCATATTCTTCCAATTGATTAGAACTGACTTTATTTCTGTGGAAAGTGTTTTATAATTTTGTTCATATAATTCCTGGCATTGTCTTGGTGGGCAATTCCCCAAATATTTTATATTATCTACAGTTATTTTACATGGAATTATCATTGTAATTCTGGCTGCTGCACTTTGTTAGTAACTTATAAAAAGGTGATGATTTATGTGGATTTATTTTTTATCCTGCAAACTGTGGATTGTTTCTAGTAGTTTTGTAGTTGATTCTCTAGGATTCTCTATGTATACAATCATCTCACCTGATAATTTGCTTTAATTACCTACTCCAGGTCCTTTAATTAAATTATTGCTATACTTAACATTTATAATACAATATTGAATACTAACAGTGAGAATGAGCAATCATGTTTTACCCCTCTTCTTATTGGGAACAGTTCTACTTTATGTCCATTACATATGATACTTGATACTTGCTGATGTTTTCAAATAGATAGTATCAAACTTTTTAAGATAACTTCATTTATTCCTGTGCTCTCTACTGTTTTTGAAAGAATGGGTGTTAGATTTTACCAAATGCCTTTTCTGCATCTATTGAGATAATTATGAGAATTCCATTAGTTTGGTTATTGATACAGGTAATTGTGCTAATAATTTCCTTAATATTGAACCTCTCCTGCTCTGACCATAAGATAGTTTTTTTTGGAAATAGTGAGCAATAGCCCTCAAATCCTCAAATCACTAAAAGCAAAATGTCTTCAAATGAAATGTAAAAATGGTGATATTGGTTGTTCTCTAACTCAAAAATCTCTCTTGGAAGAATTCAAAAATGATTTTTAAAAAGACTTAGGAAAAAATGGGGAAAAAATGACATCTTTACAGAAAGTTTGGAAAATGAAAAACATAAATTATCTGAAGAAAACTTAAAATATATAAATGGAAAAAGACTAAAACTCCTTAAAACATAGATTTGGAAAAATAAAAAAGGATAACAACTCCCTAAAAATAGAATTAGTAAAATGGCGGGGTGGGGAGAGGGAATCCAATAAACAAAATATTCAACTGTCCAAATGCAAAAGAAGATAAAAAAGCTATTTGAAGAAAATATTTTGATAGAAGTTAGAATTTTAAAAAATGAAAATGACTGACATAGTGAGACATCAAGAATCAGTCAAACAAAACCAAAAACATGAAAAAAAGAAGAGAGAGAGAGAGAATGTAAAATAGTTCATTGAAAAAACAAGTGACTTGAATAGATTCAGGAGAGAGAATCTAAGCATTTTGGTCTACCTGAAAACCATTGAGAAAGAGCCTGCATAATATCTTTCTTTTCCTTTTTTATATATTTTATTTTATTTTATAATAACTTTATATTGACAGAATCCATGCCAGGATATATATATTTTTTACAACATTATCCCCTGCACTCACTTCTGTTCCGATTTTTCCTCTCCTTCCCTCCACCCTCTCCCCTAGATGGCAAGCAGTCCTATTTTTGTTAGATATGTTGCAGTATATCCTAGATACAATATATGTTGGCAGAACCAAACAGTTCTCTTGTTGCACAGGGAGAATTGGATTCAGAAGGTAAAAATAACCTGGGAAGAAAAACAAAAATGCAAATAGTTCACATTCATTTCCCAGTGTTCTTTTTTTGGATGTAGCTGCTTCTGTCCATCATTTATCAATTGAAACTCAGTTAGGTCTCTGTCAAAGAAATCCACTTCCATCAGAATACATCCTCATACAATATTGTTGTCGAAGTGTATAATGATCTCCTGGTTCTGCTCATTTCACTTAGCATCAGTTCATGTAAGTCTCGCCAGTCCTCTCTGTATTCATCCTGCTGGTCATTTCTTACAGAACAATAATATTCCATAACATTCATATACCACAATTTACCCAGCCATTCTCCAATTGATGGGCATCCATTCATTTTCCAGTTTCTAACCACTACAAACAGGGCTGCCACAAACATTTTGGCACCCTTTCCCTTCTTTAATATTTCTTTGAGGTATAAGCCCAGAAGTAACACTGCTGGATCAAAGGATATGTACAGTTTGATAACTTTTTGGGCATAATTCCAGATTGCTTTCCAGAATGGTTGGATTCATTCACAACTCCACCAACAATGCATCAGTGTCCCAGTTTTCCCGCATTCCCTCCAACATTCATTATTATTTGTTCCTGTCATCTTAGCCAATCTGACAGGTATGTAGTGGTATCTCAGAGTTGTCTTAATTTGAATTTCTCTGATCAATAGTGATTTGGAACACTCTTTCATATGAGTGGTAATAGTTTCAATTTCATCATCTGAAAATTGTCTGTTCATATCCTTTGACCATTTATCAATTGGAGAATGGCTTGATTTCTTATAAATTAGGGTCAGTTCTCTATATTTTTTGGAAATGAAGCTGTTATCAGAACCTTTAACTGTGAAGATGTTTTCCCAGTTTGTTGCTTCCCTTCTAATCTTGTTTGCATTAGTTTTACTTGTACAAAGGTTTTTTTTTTTAATTTGATATAATCAAAATTTTCTATTTTGTGATCAGTAATGTTCTCTAGTTCATCTTTGGTCACAAATTTCTTTCTCCTCCACAAGTCTGAGAGATAAACTATCCTATGTTCCTCTAATTTATTTATAATCTCATTATTTATGCCTAGGATATGGACCCATTTTGATCTTATCTTCGTATATGTTGTTAAGTATGGGTCCATGCCTAATTTCTGCCATACTAATTTCCAGTTATCCCAGTAGTTTTTATCAAATAATGAATTCTTATCCCAAAAGTTAGGATCTTTGGGTTTGTCAAACATTAGATTGCTATAGTTGACTATTCTGTCTTGTGAACCTAACCTTTTCCACTGATCAACTAATCTATTTCTTAGCCAATACCAAATGGTTTTGGTGACTGCTACTTTATAATATAATTTTAGATCAGGTACAGCGAGGCCACCTTCATTTGATTTTTTTTTCATTAATTCCTTTGAGAGTCTCGACTTTTTATTGTTTCATATGAATTTTGTTGTTATTTTTTCTAGATCATTGAAATATTTTCTTGGAAGTCTGATTGGTATAGCACTAAATAATAGATTAGTTTAGGGAGTATTGTCATCTTTATTATATTCGCTCGGCCTATCCAAGAGCACTTAATATTTTTCCAATTATTTAAGTCTGACTTTATTTGTGTGGAAAGTTTTTTGTAATTTTGCTCATATAATTCCTGACTTTCCTAGATTCACAAATATTTTATGCTATCAACAGTTATTTTGAATGGAATTTCTCTTTGTATCTCTTGCTGTTGGATTTTGTTGGTGATGTATAAAAATGGTGAGGATTTATGGGGATTTATTTTGTATCCTGCTACTTTGCTAAAATTATGAATTATTTCTAATAGCTTTTTAGTAGAATTTCTGGGGTTCTCTAGGTATACCATCATATCATCTGCAAAGAGTGATAGTTTGGTTTCCTCATTGCCTACTCTAATTCCTTTAATCTCTTTCTCTACTCTTATTGCAGAGGTTAGTGTTTCTAATACAATATTGAATAATAATGGTGATAGTGGGCAATCTTGCTTCACTCCAGGTCTTACTGGGAAAGGTTCCAGTTTTTCCCCATGGCATATGATGCTTACTGATGGTTTAAATCTATGCTCCTGACTATTTTAAGGAAAAGTCATTTTATTCCTATATTCTCAAGTGTTTTTATTAGGAATGGATGTTGGATTTTATCAAATGCTTTTTCTGCTTCTATTGAGATGATCATATGGTTTTTGTTTGTTTGGTTATTGATATAGTCAATTATGCTAATAGTTTTCCTAATATTGAACCAGCCCTGTATTCCTGGTATAAATCCTTCTTGGTCATAGTGTATTATCCTGGGGATGATTTTCTGTAATCTTTTTGCTAATATTTTATTTAAATTTTAGCATCAATATTCATTAGGGAGATTGGTCTATAATTTTCTTTCTCTGTATTCAACCTACCTGGTTTGGGTATCAGTACCATGTCTGTGTCATAAAAGGAGTTTGGTAGGACTCCTTCAATCCCTATTTTTTCAAATAGTTTATTTAGTATTGGAGTTAATTGTTCTTTAAATGTTTGGTAGAATTCACATGTAAAGCCATCTGGTCCTGGGGATTTTTTCTTAGGGAGTTGGTTGATAGTTTGTTCTATTTCTTTTTCTGAGATGGGACTGTTTAGGATATTTACTTCTTCCTCTGTTAGTTTGGGCAAGCTATATTTTTGGAGGTATTCTTCTATTTCATTTAAGTTGTCGAATTTATTGGCATAAATTTGCGCAAAGTAACACCTAATTTTTGCTCTAATTTCCTCTTCGTTAGTGGCAAGTTCTTCCTTTTCATTTGTAAGACTAACAATTTGATTTTCCTCTTTCATTTTGTTAATCAGATTTACTAAGGGTTTGTCTATTTTGTTGTTTTTTTCATAGAACCAACTCTTAGTTTTAGTAATTAATTCAATAGTTTTTTTTTTTTTTACTTTCAATTTTATTGCTCTCTCCTTTTATTTTTAGAATTTCAAGTTTAGTGTTTGACTGGGGGTTTTTAATTTGTTTCTTTTCTAGCATTTTTAGTTGCAAGCCCAATTCATTGACCTTCTCTTTCTCTATTTTTGCATATCTTTCAACAAATCACCAAGGAAAACTGCTATAATGTCCTAAAGCCAGAAGACAAAATATTTATAGAATGAATCCACCATTCACCTTCTACAAGAGAACCCAAAATGAAAACTCCCAGGAATATTTTAGCTAAATTTCATAACTATCTGATCAAGAATAAAATTGTGCAAGAAGAAGACAGAAAAAAATCAATTCAAATATCTCGGAGCCACAATCAGGATTACCCAGAACCTAGCAGCTTCCACTTTAAAGGATTATATTTTAGAGGAAAAGATTTGCTTGAAATGCGGTCAAAAATCAACTGTCCTTCAAAATTATGAGTAATCATTCAGGGGAAATATGGACATTCAAAGAATAGAGGAATTTTATTTATTTTTGATGAAAAGATTAGAGCTAAACAGAAAACATGATCTTCAAGTACAGAACTCAAGTGAAGCATGAAAAGGTAAAAAGGGAAGAAAAAAAATGTCTTTTAAAGGTTAAAATGTGTACATCCCTACATGGGAAGATATGTTTAATTCTTAATAAGGAAGTCTTTATTAAAGTATACATAGAGAGCATAGTCATAATTTAACTTTATTTTGATAATATCAAATAGAAACTGTGGATGGGGAAGAGATTGTACTAAAAGAAGAGAAAAGGCGATCTAAATAGGATAAATGACATAACATGAACAGGCAAAAGAAAAAAACTATTATAATTGAGGAAAAGAAGGGAGGTGGATGAGTACTGTGTGAACTTTTGTTAAAGGCTACAAAGAGTAGAGGTATCCCCGGAAAAGTATAAAACCTTTTTGTACCAGGAGAACTTTGCTAACTATCTGGCTTGTCTCCCCACCCTTCCCTATAGATCTTGCAGGTCTCTTGAGAAGTCAGAGAATGTATCCAACCTTGCTGATACCAGGGTACCAGATACATTGGAAGAATGCATGATTAGTGACAGCTAAGAAACACGTCTGGAAGACATCTGCCAGATATCCTGTTATCTGTTATTTGAATACATCTATGAATGATGTATTGACTATGCAGATGAAGTAGTAATCTAACTGAGCATCTAGGCATTTGTAACTGATATCATAAGCTTAGGTATATAAACACTGTTGTAATTCTGAAGGAACTGACTCCTGTTTCCCCAGACTCCTGAGTTCTGCCTTTTCACTCCTTGTCCAAAACCAGGGCATGGGCTGGTCCCTTAGCTCTCCCAAGCGCAGATCCTGACAAACGTTAATCTCATCAGATTTGGCTCAAATAGATTGATTACATTAGACATATTTAGTTTTTGTTGTAGAAATTTATTTTACCCTATACAGAAGTGGTAGGGTAAAGGGGAGAGTTCAATAGAAGGAAGAACAAAAAGTAGAAGAGGAAAAGGATAAGAAATGGGGCAGGGAATATAAGAGGGAAGGGATGTTTGAGGGAGGTGATGATCAGAAGAAAAACAATAAGAAGAATGGAAAGGGAAAACAGAAAGAGAATATATATATATATATATATATATCTTGGGGAAAATAAGATGGCAGGAAATGTAGAGTAAGTCATGAACTCTCCCATAAAATGGAAGCAGAGATCAGACTAGATTAAAAGCCAGAATTCTACAATATGTTGGTTATTTAAAAACACCTTTAAAGCAGAGTAATGCATATTGACTAAAGTTAAAAGGCTGGAGCATAATGTATTATGTTTCAGCTGAAGTAAAAATGAAGGGATAAGGATCCTCATCTCAGATCATGCAAAAATAAAAATAGATCTAATTAAAAGAGATAAGGTAGAAAACTACATCTTGCTAAAGGGTACCACAGATAATAAAGTAACCTTAATACTAAACATATACATCCAAAGTGGCATAGCATCCAAGTTACTAGAGGAGAACTTAGGAAAGCTAAGAAAAAAAAATCATACAACAAAACTATTGAGGGTTCTCAACTTTGCTCCCTCAGAACTACATAAATTGAACCACAAAATAAATAAGAAAGAAGTTAAGGAGGTAAATACAATTTTAGAAAAGTTATATATCATAAAAAAACTTCTGGAGAAAATTAAATGGGCATAACAAGGAATTTACTTTTTTTCCCTCAGCAATACATGGAACTTATACAAAAATTGACTATATGTTATAGCATAAAAAAAAAAAAACCTCAAAAAAATTCAACAGGAGATTTTAATGTATTTTGGATAAAAAGACCAGCGCTGAACAGAAAATTTGATCTTCAAATACAAAACTCAGAGGAAGCACAAAAAACTAAAATGGAAAGAAAAAGAAAACTTTTTTTAAAGGTTAAAATATTTATATCCCTATCAAATAGAAGAAGATGACATGCTTAACTCTTGATAATTGTATTTTTGTTAAGGGTACACTTAGAGGGTATAGATATAATTTGACTTTACTGCGATGATATAAAAAGGAAGCTATAGGATTGTCTTGGAAGAAAAGGGGAGGGAAGGTAAAATTGGGTAAATTATATCACATGTAGTGACAAAAGGCAAGGAAGGGATCCAGATGAGCATTGTGTTGAGTGTTAATCTCATTAGATTTGGCTCAAAGAGAGAATAATTAATTGATTTAATTTATTTAAATTTAATTAATTAAATTAATTAAATAATTAATTTAATATATAACCTTGTCTCATTCTATAGGGAAGTAGAAGGAGAAAGGAGAAAGGAAAGGATCAAGTGACAGAAGGGAGAATAGAAATAAAGGGAAGAAAAGATACGAAACTGGGGTGAGGCTGTAAAAGGTGAGGACAGACTTTTTGAGCATAGTTCCAAATTGATCTCCAGAATGGTTGGATCAGTTCACAATTCCACCAATATTCATCATCAACTTTTCCTGTTAGCTTAAGCCAATAGGAGAAGTGTGTACCTCTTATGGGCCAGAACTCTGAACTTGAAACAAAGGATTCTTATAAGGTACTAAGTCAGTGGAATTGATAGAGAAAATAGTTAGCTAATTTAGCATGTTCAGTATGATTTAATCCTACAAGGAGATGTTATGGGCCAAAACTTGAAACAAGGTACCAAGTGGAATTGAGGAGACAATGGTTATACCTAGTTTAGCACTGATTTAATTTTACAACAAATAATGGTTTCCTAGTGATATCATGATTAGTGTATACAGTGTGGAACATATAAAAAAAGAAGCTCTCAGGGCCAGAAGAGACAAGTGCATTAGAAGCTCTCAGAGGCTGAGACAGATTCATTCTACCATCCACCTTTGTGGAGACTGGAGGCTGAAGCACAAACCTTTGGATTCAGAGAAATTCAGAGGGCAGAGAAGGAGGTAGGGGCTCAAGCCCATGAAACCAAGGAGAGAGATAGGCCTCTAAGAAAACTAGCCAAGGCCCAAGTGAAGGAGACAAGACTTTGAAGGAGATAATAAAGGATTTGGACTTTAACTCCTAGCTACTCGTGTGGTGATTACTGAACTGAAACGAAGGCTGTTCCCAGAGACCCCAAGAAAACCTCAACAGAGAACATTAAAATTTACAGAGAATATTACATGTACTTATCACATAGCTGTCTTAATTTGCATTTCTTTAATCAATAATGGAAACTTTTTTTCATATTAGTAGAAATGGTTTTAATTTCTTCATCTGAAAATTATCTGTTCATATCATTTGACCATTTATCAATTGTGAATGGCCTGTATTCTGATGAAGCTTGTATTCTGATAAATTTGAGTCAATTTTCTATATACTTTAGAAACAAGGCTTTTATTAAAACACTTGGATGTAAAAATATTTTCCCAGTTTTCTGATTTTTTCAACCTTTCCCTAATTTTCCCATGACAAGCACTGTTTTTTTTAAAAAAAATTTCTGTTCATTTTCTTAGTATGTCACTCAGCTTTAAACTCTGTTAAAATAAGTCTCTGCTTCTGTGCATGGAGCACTGCTATCATAGGGATAATACACAATAACCAAGTAGGATTTATAGCAGAAATGTAGGACTACTTCAGTATTAGAAAAAACAATTACTATAATTGCCTATGTCAATAAACAAACCAACAAAAATGTGATTATTTCAATAAATGCAGAAAAAGCATTTGATAAAATCCAACCTTCATTTCTATTAAAAACACTAATGTGCATAGGAATAAAGGGAGTTTTTCTTAAAACCATCAGTAGCAAATTTTTAAATGATCAGCAAACATCATATGTGAGGGGGATAAATTAAACCATTTACAATAAGATCAGGGGTGGAAAAAAGCTTTTCCACTATTATGATTATTATTTCAGTATTGTATTAGAAAAGTGATCTTTAGCAAGAAGAAAAGAAAAAAATTAAAAGTATTAAATGAGAAAACCAAATTATCACTCTTTGAAGATATGATAGTATACTTAGAGAATTATACAGAATCAACCAAAAGACTACTAAAAATAATTTTAAAATTTTAGCATAGTTGCAGTATACAAAATTAATCTATATAAATCATTAGCATTTTTTATGTTGTCAAAAAAAAATCCAGCAGCAAAAAATGCAAAAATAAAATTCCATTTAAATTATCTAAATAATATAAAATGCTTGGAAGTCTAACTGCCAAGACAAAGGCAGGAACTATATGAACACAATTATAAAACGCTTTCCACACAATTAAATTCAGCTCCAATTAATTGGAATAATAACTAGTTCTCATGGATAGGCCCAGGTAATATAATAAAAATAAGAATTCTACTTAAACTAATCAACTCATTCAATTCTTAACAATAAAACTCTCAAGGAATTATTTTACAGAGGCAGGAAAAATAATAACAAAGTTCATGTAGAAGAAAAAAAAAAGGCCAAGAATTTCAAGGGAATTAATGAAAAATGCAAACAAAGGTGGCTCAGCTGTACCAGACCTAAAACTATATTATAAAGCAGTGGTCATTGATACCATCTTGTATTGACTAAGAAATAGAGTAGTTAGCTTATTGGAATAAGTTAGGTTTATAAGACACAATGATCAATGACTACAGTAATCTAGCATTTAATAAATCCAAAGACTGTAGCTTCTGTGATAAGAACTTTGTATATAACAAAAATTGCTGGGAAAATTGGAAATTAGTATGAGAGAAACTAGGCATTGACTCATCCCTAACACCATATACTAAGATAAGTTCAAATTGGGTTTATAATTTAGATATAAAGAGTGTGATACTATAAACAAATTAGAAGAACAAAGGATAATCTACCTCTCAGATCTATGGAAAAGGAAGAACTATGTCACTAAAGAAAAACTGGAGTACATTATGGACTGTAAATTGATAATTTTTATTATATTAAGTCGGTATGTTTTTCTTTGATATCACCCCATCAATGTCCATTCACAACATACATACATACATACATATATGTGTATATATGTATGTACGTGTGTGTATGTATATATATATATATATATATATATATATATAGAGAGAGAGAGAGAGAGAGAGAGAGAGAGAGAGAGAGAGAGAGATTTCTGTTGTTTACCTTTCTATGCTTTTCTTGAGCCCTGTGTTTGAAGACTTAGTTTTCTTTTTAGTTTTTTTTTTTAAAGAGATGATTGAAAGTCTCTTACATCACTGAAAATCCATCTCCTCCATGAGAAATGATGCTCAATCTACCTGGATAGCTAACTCTTGGTTGTAACACCAGATCCTTTTCCTTCTAGAATATACTATTTCAGGCCCTCCAGATCCTGGCTGTTGCTCCTTGATATCTGAATTGTTTTCATCTTTCAGCTTGCAATATTTTTATCTTGAAATTGCAGTTTTGAGTTTTGGTAGATAGACACCCAAATATTTTGTTTTGTCTACAGTTATTTTAAATCCAATTTCTTTTAATATCTCTAGCTTCTGGACTTTGTTGGTAATATATAGAAATGTTGATGGTTTCTTTGTTTTTTATATACTGAAATTTGCTAAAGCTGTTAACTGTTTCTAGTAGATTTCTGGATGATTTTCTGAGATTCTTTAATATCATTATACTATCTACAAATAGGGATATTTGTTATCTTCTCATTGCCTATTCTAATTTTTTTAATTTCTTTCCTTTTTTATTGCAAAAGCCAACAGTTCTAGTACAATGTTGATAAATAATAGTGTTAATGAGCATCCTTGTTTCACACCAGATATTTTTAGGAATGTATTCAGCTTCACTTCATTACAAATAATGCTTGCTGTTGGTTTTAGATAGATAACTGCTTATTATTTTAAGAAAAGCTCCCTTTATCCGTATGCTCTCTAGTGTTTTAATGGGAATTGGTGATGTTGTTTGTCAAACACTTTTTCTGCATATATTGAGATTATCATGATTTCTACTTTTTTCTAAATCTTTTTATTTTCAAAACATATGCATAGATAGTTTTCAACATTCACCCTTGCAAAACCTTGTGTTCCAAGCTTTTTTTAAATCCCTCCCTTCCCATCATCCCCTCATTAGACAGCCAGTAATACAATATATGTACAATTCTTCTATGCATATTTCTACAATTATCATGTTTCATAAGTAAAATTAGATCAAAAAGAAAAGAAAAAAGAAAGAAAACAAAATCCAAGCAAACAAAAAAGGTAAAACACAAATTTGTGATCCATACTCAGTTCCCCTTGTCCTCTCTCTGGGTAGTCTGGGAGATAACTCTCTCCATCATAAGACCATTAGAACTGGACAGAATCAACCTTGCTATTAAAAAGAGCCACTTCTGTCAGAATTGATCATTATATAAACTTGTTGCTGTACTGTACAATGTTCTCTTTGTTCAACTCACTTAACTTAGCATCAGTTCATGTAAGTCTCTCCAGGTCTCTCTGAAATCATCCTGCTAATTATTTCTTCTAAAACAACAGAATTCCATAAAATTCATTCATAACTTATTCAGCCATTTTCTAAATGATAGGTACCAATACAAAACTAGCTGTTATAAAATTTTTGCATGTGTGGGTCCTGTTCCTTTTTTGATGATCTCTTTTTT
This sequence comes from Antechinus flavipes, assembly GCF_016432865.1. Lineage (NCBI taxonomy): Eukaryota > Metazoa > Chordata > Mammalia > Dasyuromorphia > Dasyuridae > Antechinus > Antechinus flavipes. The sequence continues at coordinate 275,413,529 of NC_067398.1, forward strand.
AGATACAGGATACATTGCTGGATCAAAGAATATGCACAGTTTGATAGACATATTTTAATAGGGCATAGTTCAATAAAGCTCTACAAAATGATTGAATCAATTCAAAACTCCACCAACAATGTATCCCTATTTTCCCACATCTCTCTAACACTCATCATTATCTTCTCCTGTCATCATAGCCAATCTGAGAGGTGTGTAGTGATTCCTGAGAGTTGTCTTAATTTGCGTTTCTCTGACCAATAGCAATTTGGAGCATTTTTATATGACTGGAAATGGGTTTAATTTCTTCATCTGAAAATTATATTCATATCCTTAGTTGGAGAATGGCTTGCATTCCTATTAATTTGAGATAATTCTCTATATTTTTTAGAAAAGAGGGCTTTATCAGAACCTTTGATATAAAATTTTTTCCCAGTTTACTGCTTCCCTTCTTAATATTGTTTGCATTAGTTTTGTTTGTACAAAATCTTTTAAACTTAATCTAATCAATTATTATCTATTTTGCATTCCATAATGTGCTTGGTTATTGTGTTGCTATAAGTTGCCCATAAGTTGCTATAATCGTTAGTAACATTTTATTTTAAAATTATAGTTTCTAAAATATTTGGGCAGTTTTTCTTGATGATCTCTTGAAGAATGCTATCCAAGCTCTTATTTTGGTCATGGCCTTTAGACAGACCATCTTCTGGATCTATTTTCCATGTCAGCTCTTTTTTCAATGAGGTATTTTACATTTTATTCCACTTTTTCATTCTTTTTAGTTTGTTGATTGTTTCTGTCTCATAGAGACATTATCTTCTATTGGCACAGTTTTAGTTTTTAATGTGTTATTTTCTTCTATTAGCTCTTGTATATCTTGAATTGGAGAGTGGTTTCATTTCATCCGAGTCTGTTTAGAGGCTTGGTTTCATGTGGTTTTTAAATGAAACTGGAAAAATTAGAGCAAATTCATACCTTCACTCTGCCATCTTGCCTCCATCCCTGGAATTTATCTTTCATTGTTTCTTTAGGAAACAGATCCAGTGGTGGCACTGTTGGATTAAAGGTTTTAAGATGACAGGAAAAAATAATGATCAATGTTGGAGATGATGTGGGAAAACTGGGACACTGATACATTGTTGATGGAATTGTGAATATATCCAGCCATTCTGGAGAGCAATTTGGAAGTATGCTCAAAAAGCTATCAAACTGTGCATACCCTTTGACCAGCAGTATTACTACTGTGCTTATATCCCAAAGAAATTTTAAAGAAGAGAAAGGGGCCTGTATGTGCAAGAATGTTTGTGGAAGCCCTTTTTTTAGTGGCCAGAAACTGGAAACTGATTGGCCCCCATCAATTGGAGAATGGTTCGATAAACTGTGGTATATGAATATTATGGAATATTATTGTTCTGTAAGAAATTACTACCAGGATGATTTCAGAAAGGCCTGGAGAGACTTCCATGAATTGATGCTGAGTAAAATGAGCCGGACCAGAAGATCATTATATAATTCAACAACAATACTATATGATGATCAATTCTAATGGACGTGGCCCTCCACGTCTCCATCTCCATGAGATGAACCAAATCAATTCCAATAGAGTAGTAATGAACTGAACCAGCTACACACAGGGAAATAATTCTGGGAGATGACTATGGACCACTACATGGAATTCCCAATCCCTCTATTTTTGTCTGCCTGAATTTTTGACTTCCGTCACAGGCTAATTGTACACTATTTCAAAGTTTGACTCTTTTTATACAGTAAATTACCTATTTGGACATGTATACATATATTGTATTTAACTTATTCTTTAACATATTTAACATGTATTGGTAAACCTGCTATCTGGGGGAGGTGATGGGGGGAAGGATGGGAAAAATTGCAACAAAAGGATTTGCAATTGTCAATGTTGAAAAATTACCTATGCATATATCTTATAAATAAAATGCTATAATAAAAAAGGGGAAAATGACATCAGGTTCCAAAAGTTTCAATATATTGATCAATGGTTTTTGAAAAATCAACAGTGTCTTTTTTTATTAAATGAATTCTCCAATTGAAATGTAAAGACATTTATATTTGCCACTAACTAAATAGAAATAGTGGAATGATCGATACATTCATATTTGTAAAGCCCTTTAGGCCACTCTAGCAAAATACACTTATTCTTTATGAATTCATAATAAGGCAATAAAAAGGACCAATTATTTGAAAAAAAAAACACCAAGGTCATCTACTGCATCTAGAATCATCACCACTTGTCTTGATTATATCCTGTCACTGAACAGTGATGGCATTGAAAGAAAGTGTAAAGTTGATGACTTTGTGCAACTGTGCCTCATTTGAATCTGATTTAGCCATGAATAATAAAACATCACCATATTATTTTACCTTTCTCCCCTCAAAGCTCTGTAGAGATTGGTGGATGACAAAGAAGCAGGTGCAGATATATTGGGAGCTGTAGTCACAACCCTACCAATAGACAGCCCACGCTACAGGATCATCTCACTAAAAGCATGGGTGGGATCCAGTACCCCCTAAGTGTCTAGGCAGCTTTTGAAGAATCACAATGCTCATCTTTCTGTGTGAAGAAAGTTCTAGAAAAAGTGCCCTAAAAATCATCTCCTTACACAACCCTGATCTAATTACTACATTTGGTGGGAATCCCATCCTGCAGTCAAAATATTTAAAAAAAGGCAGAAACTTCTGTAAAGCTGATCCCACTCCCTAGTGGTATATTGAATGTGAACACATTTATGAACAATACAAAATCCAGTAGACCTGAAAGAAGAACAGCTTGCAGGACAGTTGCAAGACAACTCAAAGGAATTTGCATCCAAATAACAGCCCTGACTAGAAAAAGGGCTGGAAAAATGTTATCCAGCTTACTGAAGTAGGAGCTGGATACATTTTTTTTTTCTAAAGAGGCTATAGTTAAAGGGAGCACCAAGAAGCTGGTGTAGGTTTTTTCAATCAAAATTAATCTGATTAAACAAGGTCATATGCCTTCAAAAAGGACTGATAGGCTCAAAATATTGCTAGTTGCAGGGGGATGTACTTTTACTAACATCCCATGATGATGAGCCCTGATGAGATTAAAAAAAAAATGTAGACCTAGAGAACCTTATCATCATTGTGCCAAAAGAGAATAAGATTATAATTCTGGGTGACTTTAATGCTAGAGTAGGCTCAGATTACTAGACATGGAAGGGAATCCTAGAGAGAAATGGAGTTGGAAAAAGCAAAAGACTAAAGTCTATTGAAGACTGCATTTCATGATCTTCTAATAACCAGCACTGTATTTTGTTTATCTAAATGCAATAAAACTTCTTGAATATACTCTCTCAGCAAATATTAGCATTTAAGATAATATATAGAAAGGGGTGAAGCCAAGATGCCAAGGGCAGATGCCACTTTCTGTGACCTCCCCTGACCTTCTCTCAATGAATAGCTGATTAATCCTCTAAATTGGTTTTGGAGTGAAAGTACCCACAAATACTTGGATTACAACACATTTCCAGAAGATACCTTGGAAGAACTTCATAACAAGTATGTTTCAAATAGGCAAAGGGATAGTTTTTTGAGCCCAGACCACAGCTCAGGAAACCCAGGGCAAAGACCAAGGGCAGAGAGTCAGAGCATTGCAGCTTGCACACGTATGGGGTTCTTCTGTGAGCCTCTTAAGCTACTCTGTCTCGGGTGCAAGTGGGTGATCGAGCAGATTTGCTACAAAAGGAAAATTGTAAACCACTAAGCCCCAGAAGAATGCTCAATCTAAACTTGATTACACAGCAACAGAAGTCAATCAGTAGAACTACCCAGGTCAAACTAAAGCAACTGTCTATCCTTTTCATTAAGGGCAAACCTCAAGTCTTAAAAAAAAAATGAGCAAAAAAGACAAAAAGAACTCTCACTATCGACAACTTTTATGGAGAGAGAGAATAGACCTTATATCCTGAAGTTCCTAAAGGCAAATCAAGTCCAGATGAAGCCCGAAAGAGAGATATGAGGTGGTCCCCATTTCACAAGGCTTTCTTGGAAGATATCATAAAGGATCTTAAAAGATAGAAGAAAAATGGGGAAAGAAAATGAGATGGGAAAAGCATATAACTCCCTACAAAATAGATTTGATGAAATGGGAAAAGCATACAACTCCTTACAAAATATATATGAAAAAGATACCAATTTGTTGAAAAACAGAATTTGTGAAGTGGAAAAAATTGCAAAGAACAAAACATTTCAAATACTCAAATACAATAGAAGGCTAAAAATGTAATTGAAGAAAATAATACACTGAACATTAGAATTGAATAAATAGAAGTGAATGACTCAGTAAGACTTCAAGAATCAGCCAAACAAAACTGAAAAAAAAAAGAAAAGAAAAGAAAAGAAAATATGAAATATATTCTAGAAAATACAACTGACCTGGAAAATAGATATAGGAGAAACAATATAAAGATTATTGGACTTCTTGAAAGCCATGATGAAAAAAACTCATGTCTTAGATTCAGAAGGTAAAATAGCCATTGAACGAATTCATCAGTCACCTCAGTCATCTTGAATCAATAAAAATCACATGCAATAAAAGGACAGAAGAAAATAGACCAAAAATTAATTGAAAATTAAAGTATCTAATCCTAAAGATTTAATAGATGAAACAACAGATCATAGACACAATCAACAAGTTTTTACAAGAAAATGACAATAATGAGACAGCATAACAAAACCTGTGGGATGCAGCCAAAGCAGCTATTAGGGGAAATTTTATATTTCTAGGTGCTTACTTGCATAAAATAGAGAAAGAGAAAATCAATGAATTAGGCTTATAATGAAAATAGCTAGGAAAAAAAATTAAAAACCTCTATTTAAATACCAAATTTGAACTTCTGAAAGAAAAATAGAACTTTAATAATATTGAAAAATAAGAAAGATACTGAATTAATAAAAAAAGAGAGAGTTGCTTTTAGGAAAAATAAATAAAATATATAAACTTTAGGTAATTTGATTAGAAAAAGGAAAGAAGAAAATCAAATTGTTAGTCTCCAAAATGAAAAGAGAGCACTTTCACCAATGAAAAGGAAAAGACAGCAAAAATTAGGATTTATTTTGTCCAATTATATACCACTAAATTTGATAATCTAAGTGAAATGGGGGAATATTTATTTTAAAAAATAGATTTCCCAGGTTAACAGAAGAGGAAATAAATTATTTAAATAATTTCATTTTAGAAAAAGAAATTGAAAACTGTACTAATCAACTCACTAAGAAAAAATCTGCAGGGCCAGATGGATTTATATGTGAATTCTGCCAAACATTTAAAAACCAATTAATTCCAATACTATATAAACTATTTGAAAAAATAAGGAAAGGAGGAGCCCTAGGAAATTCCTTTCATGACACAGATATGATGCTGTTAGCTAAAATAAATATGGTGAAAACAGAGAAAGAAACTTATAGACCAATTTCCCTAATGAATATTGATAAAAATAGCTTAAATTAAATATTAGCAATGGGATTACAGAAAATACTCTGCAGATTATACACTATGATCAAGTAGGATTTATATCAGGAATGCAGGCCTGGTTTCATATTAGGAAAACTATTAGAATAATCAATTATATCAACAACCAAACTAACAAAAATTATATGATTATCTCAATAGGTACAAAAAAAGCATTTGGAAAAATCCAACATCCATTCTTATTAAAAGCACTAGAAAGTAGAAGAATAAATGGACGTTTCCTTAATATGATCAGCATCTATTGAAAACCATCATCAAACATCATATATAATGGGACAAACTAGAACCATTGCCAATAAGATCAGAAGTGAAACAAGACTGCCCACCATTACCATTACTACTCAATATTGTATTAGAAATGTTAGCTTTGATAATAAGAGAAGAAAAACAGATTAAAGGAATTAGAATATGTAATGAGGAAATCAAATTATCACTTTTTGCAGATAATATGATGGTATACTTAGAAAACCCTAGAGAAATCAACTGTCTTCGTTACATTTTCTCCAGAGATCTATCATATCTAATTTTTCTAGTATTCTATTTACCTCTTTGACTTCTTTCTTATTTATTTTGTGGTTTGATTTATCTAACTCTGAGAGTACAAGGTTGAGATCTCCCACTATTCTAGTTTTGCTATCTATTTCTTCTTTCAGCTCTCTTAATTTCTCTTTTAAGAATTTAGATGCTACAGCACTTGGTGCATATATGTTTAATACTGATATTGCTTCATTATCCATGCTACCCTTTAGCAAGATATAGTGCCCTTCCTTATCTCTTTTAATTAGATCAATTTTTGCTTTAGCTTGATCTGAAATCAGGATGGCTACCCTTGCTTTTTTGACTTCACCTGAAGCATAGTAGATTTTGCTCCAACCTTTTACCTTTAACTTGCATGTATCTTCCCGCTTCAGGTGTGTTTCCTGTAAACAACATATTGTAGGATTCTGGCTTTTAATCCATTCTGCTAACTATTTCCTCTTTATGAGGGAGTTTACCCCGTTCACATTTATGGTTAAAATGACCAATTCTGTATTACTTGCCATCTTGTTATCCCCGGTTTATGCTTTTCTCCCTTCTTCCCCTTTATCCCATGGCCCAGTATTAAGCTTGTGAGCACCACTTGCTTCTCACAGCCCTCCCTTTTTAGTATCCCTCCCCCTGCCTTAGAGTTCCTCCCCCTATCTTACCCCTTTCCCTCCCAGTTTCCATATTCCCTTTCACTTAGCTTATTCCTTCCCTTTTCACTTTTCCCTTCTCACTTTTCAATGAGGTGGGAGAAGTGTCACCATAAATTGAATATGTCTAAAATTTTTCTTTTAAAGCCAATTCTGAAGGCAGTAAGATACCAACTATATTCATCTCCCTCCATTCTTTCAATCAGATATAATAGGTTTCCTTTGCCTCTTCATGAGATGTAGTGCCCCCACATTACCCTTTTTCTGGTACAATGTCCTTTCCACATTTAGTTTCTAGAACAAGGTATACATGTATTCTTTATATATCTTTATAGCAGAAATATAGTTCCCAAGATTAATCTTTACCTTTTTAGATTTCTCTTGAGTTCTATATTTGTAGATCAAACTTTTTGTTAAATTCTGGCTTTTTCATCAAAAATAGGTGAAATTCGCTTACTTTGTTGAATGTCCATCTTCTTTCCTGGAAAAAGATGCTCATTCTCGCTGGGTAAGTTGTTTTTGTTTGCATACCAAGTTCCTTAGCCTTTCGGAATATCACATTCCAGGCCCTTCGATCCTTTAATGTGGATGCTGCCAAATCCTGGGTGATCCTTATTGTGCCTCCTCGATACTTGAATTGTTTTTTTCTAGCCGCTTGCAATATTTTTTCCTTCGTCTGAGGGTTCTGGCATTTGGCCACTATATTTCTTAGTGTTTTAATTTAGGATCCCTTTCAGTAGATGATCGATGAATTCTTTCAATGTTTATTTTACTCTCTGTTTCTATGACTTCTGGGCAGTTCTCTTTGATAATTTCCTGGAAAATAGTATCCAGGCTCTTTTTTTCATCATGCTTTTCTGGGAGTCCAATGATTCTCAGATTGTCTCTCCTGGATCTGTTTTCCAGGTCTGTTATTTTCCCCAGAAGGTATTTCACATTCTTTTCCATTGTTTGATTTTTTTGGATTTGCTTGACTGATTCTTCTTGTCTCCTCGAGTCATTCAATTCCATTTGTTCGAACCTGATTTTCAATGAAGTATTTTCTTCACTCACTTTTTAAAAATGTTTTTCTAATTGTCCAATTGAGTTCTTTTGTTCTATGGAATTTTTTTCCATTTCACCAATTTTGTTTTTTCGAGAGCTATTTTCTGTTTCCAGTTCACTAATCCTATTTTTCAAGGATTTTATTTCTTTATCCACTCTGTCTTTAAATGAGTGGGATGACTTCTCCAGCTTCTCTTGCCAAGCCTCCCTCTCCTTTTCCCATTTTTCTTCTAGCTCCCTTGTGAGAGCCTTTTTTAACTTCTTCTATGAGGTTCATCTGTGCTGAGGAACAGATGATCTCCTCCTTTGGAGATTCACCTGGAGACAGTCTGTTTTTAGTCTCCTCAGGGTTTAGAGTCTGCTCTCTATCCATATCCAGCTAGAAGCTGTCAAGGGTTAAAGTCCTCTTCAATTTTTTTGCTCATTTTGTCAAAGAATCAAAGACAAACTATCAAAGAAAAAAAAAGAAAAAACCCTGAAATGGAGTCTGCTTTTTTGGGGGGAGGGGCTGGGTGGTATTACCGAGTTTCCTCCACAGACTGCAGGGGCAGCAGCAAGGCACTAGTAGGATTGTGTTGCATCTGCGCTCTGAGACTCCAAGAGCATGCTGAGACACTGTGGGGGAGAGGTGGCCAGGTCCCGAGAGACTCCATTGTATGGGGTTGTATTCTTCACCCCCCCGTGTTTTTAGCTTCTCTGCTGGGCTGCTGACTTGCTGCCAAGGCAAAGTATCCAGTCCTGTAGCAAAGCTCTCCCCACAGAGACTGCTGCTATCACACCCCACCCCCTCTCCACTCTGCTCCCATGCTCTCGCTGCCGCTGCCCTCAGCTTGTGCCCGATCTAAAACCATCCCCACCCTAGAGCAAAAACAGACCTTTCTTGGCAAGTTTCAAGGATGTCTTTCTCTTGGTAACTATTTGTGGGGTTTTTTTCAGTCAAGCATTAATTCAGAGGCTTGTAATGAAATGAATAGTGAGAGAAAACGCGGACCTCACACAACTGTGTGCCTTCTCTCCACCATCTTGCTAGAGAAATCAACTAAAAAAACCACTAGAAACTCACAATTTTAGCAAAGCTGCAGGATAAAAAAGATAACCCCATAAATCATCAGTATTTTTATATATTACTAAAAAGTCCACCACTAAAAGATACAAAAAGAAATTCCATTCAAAATAAATGTCAATAGTATAAAATATTTGAAAATCTATCTGCCCAGAGAAAGTCAGAAACTACATAAACACAACTACAAAACACCTCAACACAAATAAAATCAAATCCAATCAATTGTAAAAAATCAAGTACTTATGGGTAGGCTGAGCAAATATAATAAAAATAACAATACCTAATCTAGCTATTCAGAGTCAGACCAATCAAACTCTCAAGAAATTATGTTACAGGTCTAGAAAAAAAATGAAAACAAAGTTCATCTGGAAGAAAAAAAGTTCTACGATATCAAGGGAATTAATGAAAAAAAAAAATTGTCACTGAAGGTAGCCTAGCTGTACCAGACATAAAACTATAGTAAAAGCAGTAGTCATCAAAACCATTTAGTACTGGCTAATAAATAAAGTAGTTGATCAATGGAATAGGTTAAAATCACAGGACAAAATAATCATTAACTATAGCAATCTAGTGTTTCACAAATGCAAAGAGCACAACTTATGAATAAGAACTCACTATAGACAAAAACTTCTGCAAAAATTGCAAATAGTAAGAAGAAACTAGGCACTGACCCACACCTCACACCACAAGATAAAATCTAAATGGATTAATGATTTGGACATAATGAGTGATATTATAGGCAATTTAGAAGAACATAGGATAGTTAACCTCTCAAATCTGTGAAGAAGGAATGAACTTGTGTCCAAAGAAGAACTGGAACTCATAATTGAACACCAAATAGATAATTTTGATTATATTAATTTTAAAAGTTTTTTGTACAATCAAAACTAACACAAACAAGATTAGAAAGAAATCAATAAGCTGGGAAAACACTTTTACATTCAAAGGATCTGAGAAAGGCCTCATTTCTAAAATATATAGAGAATTGATTCATTTATATCAAAATATAGAAATGATTGTTAGATAAAGAAATTGAAACTATTTATAAATATGAATAGGTAATCTAAATCACTATTGATCAGGGAAATGCAAATTAAGAAAACTCTATAATACATTACACACCTCTAAGATTGTCTAAGATGACAGGAAAAGACAATGACAAATGTTGGAAAAGATGTGGGAAATCTGGGATACTAATACATTTTTGGTTGAACTGTGAACGGATCTAACCATTTCTGAAGAGCTATGCTCAAAAAGTTATCAAACCATGCATATTCTTTGATCCAGTAGTGTCCTAATGTGCATATCCCAAAGACTCCTTAAAGAAGGGAAAGAGACCCACATGAGCAAAAATTGTTATGGCAGCCCTTTTTGTAGTGGCAAAAAAAGTGTATCTGAATGGAAACCCATCAATTGGAAAATGGTCGAATAATTTATGGTATATGAATGTTATGGAATATTATTGTTCTCTAAGAAACAACCAGCAGGATGAATTCAGAGAGCCTGCAGAGACTTACATGAACTGATGCTAAGTGAAATGAACAGAACCAGGAAATCATTATACACTGCAACAAGAAGATTATATGATGATTAATTCTGATAGATGTGGCTCTTTTCAACCAGATGATCCAAAGCAGTTCCAATTTTTGAGTGATGAGGAGAACCATTTTCACCCAGAGAGGACTGTGGGAACTGAGTGTGGTTCACAACATAGCATTTTCACTCTTTTTGTTGTTATCTGTTTGCATTTTATTTTGCTTCTTTTTTCAAATTTGATTCTAGTTTTCTTTTTTGGCAAGATAATTCAATAAATGTGTATGCATACATTGGATTAAACATATTTTCCATCATGTTTAACATATATTGAACTACTTGCCATCTAGTAAAGGTATGGAGGTAAACTATCCTTATGTTCTTGTTTGTTTGTTTGTTTGTTTGTTTATTTTTTTATTTTAAAACTTTTATTTTCAAAACATATGCATAGTTTTCAACATTTACCCTTGGAAAACAAGATTTTGCCTTGCCCATGCCAATGCCCTTCCCTAGATGGCAAGTAATCCAATATATATTCAACATGTGCAATTCTTCTAAATGTATTTCCACAACTATCATACTGCACAAGAACAACCAGATCAAAAAAGAAAAAAATGAGAAAGAAAACAAAATGCCAGAAAACAACAAAAAGGTGAAAATAGTATGTTGTGATCCACATTCAGTCACCACAATTCTCTCCATCATAAAGCTGGCCTGACTCATCTCACTGTTGAAAAGAGCCAAGTCCATCAGAATTAATCATCACATAATCTTCTTGTTACTGTGACAATATTCTATTGGTTCTACTCACTTCACTTAGCATGAACTTATGTAAGACACTTCAGATCTTTCTGAAATAATTTTGCTGATAATATATTATTGTGTAAAACAATAATATTCCATAACATTCATAGATCATAACTTATTCAGTCATTCTCAAACTAATGGGCATCCACTCAGTTTCCAGTTCCTTGCCACTACAAAAAGGGCTGCTACAAACATTTGCACATGTGGATTCCTTTTCCCTTTTTTAGGATGTCTTTGGGATACAGGTCCAGTGGAGACACTGCTGGATAAAAGGGTATGCATAGTTTGATAGCCCTTTAGAATAATTCCAAATTGCTCTCCAAAATGGTTGAATAAGTTCACAACTCCACCAACAATGTATTAATGTCTTAGTTTTCCCATAATCCCATCTAACATGTATCATTATCTTTTTTTTTCTTTTTTTTATTATTGTTTTTTTTAATTTATTTACAAGATACAATACATGGCTAATTTTTCAGCACTGAGAATTGCCAAAGGTTTTGTTCCAATTTTTGCTCTCCTTCCCTTTCCCCCCTTCCCCCAGGTGGCAGTTGACCAATACATATTAAATATGTTAAAGTTTAAGTTAAATACAATATATGTATACATGTCCATACAGTTATTTTGCTGTACAAAAAGAATCAGACTTTGAAATAGTGTACAATTAACCTGTGAAGTAAGTAAGAAATGCAGGTGGACAAAAATAAAGGGATTGGGAATTTTATGAAGTGGATCATACTCATTCCCCAAAGTTCTTTCTCTGGATGTAGCTGGTTCAATTCATTACTGCTCTATTGGAATTGATTTGGTTCATCTCATTGTTAAAGAGGGCCACATCCATCAGAATTAATCATCATATAGTATTGTTGTTGAAGTAAATAATATCCTATGTTCTTCTAATTTATATATAATCTCATTCTTTATGTCTAGGTCATGAACCCATTTTGACCTTATCTTGGTCTAAGGTATTGGGTGTGGGCCAATGCCTATTTTCTTTCATACTGATTTCCAATTTTCCAAGCAGTTTTTGTCAAACAGTGAGTTCTTGTCCTAAACGCTGGGGTCTTTGGGTTTGTCAAACACTAGATTATTAAAGTTATTGACTGTTTTGTCCTTTGAACTAACCTATTCCACTGATCAACAAGTCAGTTTCTTAGCCAATACCAAATGGTTTTGGTAACCACTATGTTGCCAACTTCATTTATTTTATTATTTTTTTGTTCCCTTGAAATTCTTGATCTTTTTTTTTTCCAAACAACTTTGTTGGTTTTTCTAGATCATTAAAATAGTTAAATTGGTATAGTGCTAAATAAATAGATTAGGTAGTATTGCCATCTTTATTATATTTGCTCACCCTATCAAAGAGCATTTAATATTTTTTCCCATTGTTTGGATGTGACTTTATTTGTGTTTTATAGTTTTGCTCATTATACTTCCTGAATTTCCCTTAACAGATAAATTCCTAAATATTTTATATTATCAGTAGTTTTTCCTTTTGTGTTTTCAACCTACCTGGTTTAGGTATGAGAACCATATCTGTGGCATAAAAGGAATTTGGTAGGACTCCTTCATTCCCTATTTTTACAAATCGTTTATATAGCATTGGGGTTAATTGTTCCTTAAAGGTTTAGTAGAATTCACATGAAAATCCATCTGGTTCTGGGGATTTTTTCTTAGGGAATTAATTAATAACTTGTTATATTTCTCTTTTTGAAATGGGACTAATTAAGCAATTTGCTTTCTCCTCTGTTCTGGGAAGCCTATACTTTTGGAGGCAATTTTCCATTTCACTTAGGTTATCAAATTTTATTGGCATAAAGTTGGGTAAAGTTAACTCATTATTATACTAATTTCCTTTTAATTGGTGGAAAGTTCTCTGTTTTTTATTTTGGAGACTAAGAATTTGATTTTCTTCTTTCTTTGTTTCTAATCAGATTTACCAAAGATTTATTTATTTTATTGTTGTTTTTTTTTATAAAACCAACTCTTAGTTTTATTTATTAGTTCAATAGTTTTTGTTTTACTTTCAATATTATTACTTTCTCGTTTTAATTTTAGAATTTCAAATTTAGTATTAATTGGGGGGTTTTAATTTCATCTTTTTTCTACCTTTTTAAGTTGCAAGCCCAATTCATTGATCTTCTCTTTCTCTATTTTATTCAAGTAACCCTCTAAAGATATAAAATTTCCCCTTGTTATCACTTTGGCTGCATCCCAAAAATTTTGGTATGATGTCTCATTGTCATCATTATCTTGGGTGAAATTATTGAGTCTATAATTTGCTGTTTCACCCAATCATTGTTTTAGATGAGATTATTTAGTTTCCAATTAAATTTAAATTAAACTTTAAATTAAAATAAACTTTTTGGTCTATTTCCCCCTAACTTTTTGTTGAATGAATTTTTTATTGCATCATGATATGAAAAGAAAGCATTTACTAATTCTGCCTTCCTGCAGTTAATTTTAGATCTTTAGTCCTAATATATGGTCAATTTTTGTATAGGTTCCATGAACTGCTAAGAAGAAAGTGTACTCCTTTCTGTCTCCATTCAGTTTTCTCCAAAGATCTATCATACCTAACTTTTCTAATATTCTATTTACATCTTTAATTTCTTATTTATTTGGTGACTTCATTTATCTAGTTCTGAGAAAGGAAAGTTGAGAATTCCCACTATTATTGTTTTGCTATCTATTTCTTCTTGCAACTCTTTTTAACTTCTCTTTTAGGAATTTAGATGCTACACCACTTGGTGCATATATGTTTAGTATTGATATTGCTTAATTGTCTATGCTATCTTTTAGCAATAAACAGTTTCCTACTTTATTCCATAAATGAAAAATTAAAAAAAAACTCTAAACTAAATATGAATATCACCTTCCATCACTTGAAATGTGGAAAGGTATATAGACTACAAGAGAAGATCTAGAAGCCAGATCATCAGTACCATAACTCAGAAATTGGTGATATTTCAGATAGCAAAACATTGTCTATGCCACAATAAAAATGGTAGCAACATTTCCTATGGATAATAAGTGTGTGTAACTTACAGGGTAGGCATTAAAAAATAATAGAGTTGGCATAAAAGAGGTTACCATGCTTCCATCCTTAGGACATTCTGAGAAGATGACAGAGTAGATCAGAAATTTCCATGTTCTCTAGATTTCCTACATGGACAGAAAATCACTATGTATTTGAGGTAGAATGGCAAAAATTAAGGGTTAAAGCAGTGGTTTTCTGAAGACAATTTGAAAGAACCTCAGAAAAAAACAGGACCTTCAGTTTGACATCAATGTAGACTTCAGGTTGATCCAGCTAAATCAACAAACAGTTCTCTATCAGCTCTTCCTTTCTTTCATTTTTTTTAAGTAGGTTTTTATTTACAAATTATATGTATGGGCAATTTTACACCATTGGCAATTGCCAAATCTTTTGTTCCATTTTTTACCCTTCTTTCCCCCACTTCCTCCCCTAGATGGCAGGATGACCAGTAGAAGTTAAATATATTAAAGTATAAATGAGATACACAATGAGTATACATGAAAAAACCATTATTTTGCTGTACAAAAGGAATCTGACTCTGAAATATTATACAATTAGCCTGTGAAGGAAATCCAAAATGCAGGCAGGCGAAAATGTAGGAATTGGGAATTCAATGTAATGGTTCTTAGTCATCTCCCAGAGTTCTTTCAGTGGACATAGCTGGTTTAGTTCATTACTGCTCCACTGGAACTAATTTGGTTCATCTCATTGCTAAGGATGGCCAGGTCCATCAGAACTTGATCATCATATAGTATTGTTGTTGAAGTATATAATGATCTCCTGGTCCTGCTCATTTCGCTCAGCATCAGTTTGTATAAGCCTCTCCAGGCCTTTCTGAAATTGTCCTGTTTGTCATTTCTTGCCAAACAATAATATTCCATAAAATTCATATACCACAATTTATTTAGCCATTCTCCAATTGATGGGCATCTACACAGTTTCCAGTTTCTGGCCACTACAAAGAGGGCTGCCACAAACATTCGTGCACATACAGATCCCTTTCCCTTCTTTATGATCTCTTTGGGATATAAGCCCAGTAGTAACATTGCTAGATCAAAGGGAATGCACAGTTTGATAACTTTTTGAGCATAGTTCCAAATTGCTCTCCAGAATGGTTGGATGTATTCACATTTCCACCAACAATGTATCAGTGTCCCTGTTTTCCCACATCCCCTCCAACATTCTGCATTATCTTTCCCTGTCATTCTAGCCAGTCTGACAAGTATGTAGTAGTATTTCAGAGTTGTCTTAATTTACATTTCCCTGAATAATAATTGTAATGGGCTGAGGCTCGGGTTGATGCACTGAGGTCCCAAGCACATGAGGCTAAATAGTAATTGGACCATACTCTATTAATATATAAGCTTGGAGAAAGAATGGCCCCAGCTCACTCTTTGTGCAAGTCCTGATGTGTTGTATAGGAAATGACGATTTTGGTGAGTGGAGGCAGGGGAGTGGAAAAGGAAGGGGAAGGAGAGACTGCTCGCATTGCCATTATGATAGCCTTTCAGCTCAGGTCTCTCAATGTTAGCTGGCTTCCTGTCGCAGCTGCCCATATTGCTATTGCAATCCTTCTTGCCCATATTGCTATCGCAATCTTTTTTCACCTCTTCACTTCAATAAAGATTGAAGATTTTCCCCTTAACCTGAATTCCTGACTCTGGCTGATTTTAAATACATGGTCATTACAATTGGCGCCCAAGCGTGGGAACCAAGGACCCTACTTTCACTGAAGAAGTCTCCAGTGACCAGGAACTTAGGTGAGTTTAAGACAAACAAGGAAATTATTTTCTTAAAGACTAAACTAGTAACCTTTTTTGGCTGAAATGGGACAGATCCTAGCTAAAGATTCTCGATCCCCCACCCCTACCCCCCCAACCCCAGCCCCACCCAGGAGTGGAGCTATAGAAAGCCTGCTTAAGCTGATAGAAGATCAAAGGCTACTTATAACTTGGGAGCAGACAGCTAGACTTCTGGGTACATTAAAACACACCTCCCCTTGGTTCTTAGAGGAAGAACAAATCTCTCTAGATAACTGGGCATTGAGTGGTCAACAGCTCTCCGCATATTACAATGAAAACGGTCCTCATTCCATTTCCATCCAGGCATTCTATTTATACAATATAATACAGTTGGCCTTAAGATACCGCATAAGTTCTAGAAGAAAAGGAAAAAACTCTAGGAATAGCCAAATGGGGAAGCTTAAGATAAAGGAGGAAGACAAAGAACAGATTAATGGCCATATCCCCACAGGGCATGGAAACTTAATTGAGGCTCAAGGGTGGGGTGAATCTGAGGCAGCTTCAGCCCCACCTAAGGAGCAGGTAATTGACTCTCTTCTGTCAACTCCACCCTCTGGGATGGAGAGAGGAGGGGTAGTGGGAGGGGCCTCCCTCCCTGCATCCAACCGCTCCTTTGAGTAGATTGCAAAAGGGACTAATTAAGGCCAAAGAGGAAGGGAAAAATGTATCAGAATTTCAAAACCACATTTTTCCAGTCATTCAACAGTTTAATTCTTCAGGTCAAGAAAGTAGAAGATACTCTCCTTTTGATATAGAAATCCTCAAAGACCTGAAAAAAGCTTGCACTCTTTATAGGGCTACATCAGCTTATGTTAAGATGTTATTACAGAATTTGGTTTTGAAATCTTGACCCCTAATGACTGGAAATCTATACCAAGGATATGCCTAGAACGTGGACAAAACTACCTGTGGCTTTCTGAATACAGTGAACTCTGTAGGATACAAGCCCAACAAAATAGTCAAAGTGGATTCATGCTGCAATCACCTGTAACCTACTAAGAGGTGTAGGTCCTTATGCAGATGTCACAGTACAGATTAATTATTTTATAGCAGCATATGAGCAAATTGCTGCTAATGCTATCAAAGCATGGGCTTCTCTCCACAATAAAGACGACAAGGGTGGGGCCTTCACAAAAATAACACAAGGGCCAAATGAACCCTTTGCTGACTTTGTGGGACGTTTGCAGACAGCTATCACAAGAACAAATGGAGAAAATGCAATAACAGACATTTTGATAAGGCAACTTGCTAAGGAAAATGCTAATGAAGTTTGCAGAAGAATTATACTGATCAAGGATGCTCCTTTAGAGGAGCTCATACGACACTGTGCCACAGTGGGCACAGATGCATTTTATAGCCAGGCTATGATGCAGACTTCCCAAAATCCAAACATGGGAAGACAGAGTCCCTCCAGGTAAGGTACTTCCAGAGAGACTGGTAGATGCTTTCAGTGTGGAAAAGTAGGGCATCTGAAAGCTCAATGTTGGTATAGAGATAGAATGGGAAAACAAGGTGGGAGAACAAGACCCAATACCCCATGTCCAAAATGCAATAGAGGCTTCCATTTGGCCTCAGAATGTAGACAAACTCAGGGAAATGGGATGAGGGGCTCAGCCTCAGGGCCCAAGACAAAAAGCACTTGAGACATGATGGCAGCCAATGCTGCACCCAGAGAGTGCCTAGAAGTCCAGTACCCAGACATGACCAATCAGCCAGAAAGCCATATGATGGGAGAAGGGGATTACACAGTCAACCAGCCAGGAAGCAACCTGATGGGAGAAAGGAATTACAATTGGGGAGAATAGAGATGTATGCAGCTGGGACAACTGAGATACCCCCTGGAGAGGTGAAATCTGTTCCTTTCCAGCCTATGGATCCCTTACCTCCAGGCACAGTAGGCTTGACCATTTCACCTCCTTTTTATACATACAAAACAGTGTCCATCCACACACTGATGTGGGAAACTGGGGAATGTGTAGATAATATCCCAGTCACCAATACAGGGAGACAATGTGTGACTTATCATCCAGGAGAAGTAGTAGCATCAGGTTTACTCATACAGAATCCTAATAAGCAACCTGGTGATAGTCACCCAGATTCTGACTCCAGACCACAATATCCAGGAATATACTGGACAGCAGCTGGAACAGCTGACCGACCTATGCTTATTATCTATATAAATGGCCTACCATTGGAAGGATTGGTAGACATAGGTGCAGATCTGGCCAAAGATTAAAGCAGACACCTATATGTCTGGAGTAGGAGGATCAATAGCAGCTGAAGTTAGTGCTGCCCCTCTGAGATGGACTTTTAAAAGCAAAACAGGAGTTTTTACTCCTTTTATAGTTGAAAAAATCCCCATCAATCTGTGGGGAAGAGACTTTTACAACAATTAGGGTTAAAAATGAGTACTTCGGTTTTTTAAGCAGGACTGCTGTTGAAGGCCTGCCAACACTTTCACCTGTTCCTATCCAATGGAAAACTGATACACCAGTGTGGATAGAACAGTGGCCCTTAAGTAGCAATAAAATTCAGGCCTTATTAGATATAGTACAGGAGCAGCTAGAACAAGGGCATTTACAACCTTCTCTAAGTCCTTGGAATTCCCCAGTGTTCGTTGTAAAAAAGAAATTGGGAAAATGGAGGATGCTCACTGATTTAAGAAAAGTGAATGAACAGATGGAAACTATGGGAACTCTTCAGCCTGGTCTTCCATCTCCTACTCAATTACCTAGAGAGTGGCCTCTTTGGGTCATCAATATTAAGGATTGTTTCTATTCTATCCCTCTGGATAAGGAGGATATGAAAAGATTTGCCTTTTCAGTGCCCAGCGTTAACTTAGCTGAGCATTATAAAAGATATGAATGGATAGTTTTGCCACAGGGAATGAAAAACAGCCCCACTCAGCAGGATGAATACAGAGAGGACTGGCGAGACTTACATGAACTGATGCTAAGTGAAATGAGCAGAACCAGGAGATCATTATACACTTCGACAACAATATTGTATGAGGACATATTTTGATGGAAGTGGATTTCTTTGACAAAGAGACCTGAGTTTCAATTGATAAATGACGGACAAAAGCAGCTACACCCAAAGAAAGAACACTGGGAAACGAATGTGAACTATCTGCATTTTTGTTTTTCTTCCCGGGTCATTTATACCTTCTGAATCCAATTCTCCCTATGCAACAAGAGAACTGTTCGGTTCTGCAAACATATATTGTATCTAGGATATACTGCAACATATCCAACATATAAAGGACTGCTTGCCATCTAGGGGAGGGGGTGGAGGGAGGGAGGGGAAAAAAAAATCGGAACAGAAACGAGTGTCAATATAAAGTAATTATTAAATAAAAAAGTAAAAAAAAAAAAAAGAAAAAAAAGAAAAACAGCCCCACTATGTGTCAAATGTATGTTGCTGCTGCTCTTGCTCCAATAAGAAAAGCATTTCCAAAAGTTATGCTATTATATTATATGGATGATATATTGGGATGTGCACCTGAGGAACAAATGCTAGAAGCATGTCTACAAAAGACCATAGAAACACTAAGATACTATAAATTATACATAGCTGAAGAGAAAATTCAAAGACATGCTCCTTTTCAATATTTAGGATATGAAGTATACCCTAAGGTGCTTACAGTACAAAAACTGCCCTTAAGAACAGAGAAGTTAAACACCTTAAATGATTTTCAGAAATTGATAGGAGATATCCAATGGATGCGACCAGTGTTAGGCTTGACTACCTATCAGTTACAACCATTATATGATATTTTAAGGGGAGACAGTGCTTTAAATTCACCATGCCAGCTTACAAAAGAAGCTCAAGAGGCTTTGAGAGAAGTTGAACTGGCTTTATCCAATGTGGTTGAAAGAGTCACTCAAAAACCCTTGGAAATATCAGTTTTTGCCACACAAGAGGCACCCACAGCAGTCCTTCATCAAGGAGACAGTGTGATAGAGTGGGTGAACCTCCCGGCACAACCAGAACAAAGCCTTACTCCTTACCCAGTGCTTGTGGCTAGAATTTTGTTAAAGACCATTAAGCGAGCAGTACAATTATCTGGGGCAAGACCTGATAAGATATACACCTTTTACACTAATACACAAATTAATGTGTGTTGTGAGACCATCCCAGAGTGGCAAATTTTATTAGCCATGGCTCCAAATTTTACACATGGGTCTCCATTAAAGATAACCAGACTTTTACATAATTGGCGATGGATTCTTGAAGAAAAAGTTTCTAAAGTTCCTCTTAAAGGACCAACTATCTTTACAGATGTGTCCAAACACAATATTTATGCTTTATACACTCATGACTTAACTATCAAGAGAGTAGTCAGAACTCCTTTTCAGTCCACTCAGCAGAATGGATTATATGCAATCAGGTTAGCTCTTACTTATTACCCAGGAGACATAAATATAATATCTGATTGAGCCTATTCAGTAGGTGTGGTACAAAGAATTGCCACAGCCCAAATAAAATTTGCAGCTTCTAATATATATCAACTCTTTAAGGAACTTCAGGAGCAAGTGAGAAAACATCCAGGTAAGATTTATATCTTGCATGTCTACTCACATAGTGGACTCCCAGGTCCTATTTTTGATGGGAATTCAAAGGCAGATAGCCTTTTAACTATGTTAGCCAATACACCTTTATTTCAGAAGGCCCAGGAATCCCATTCTGAATACCATCAGGCTGCTCAAGTTTTGCATTTACAATTTGGGATAACAAAAGAGGAAGCTAGGAGCATAGTAACAAGCTGTACAGCTTGCCTTCCTTTCCACACTCCTACACTGCCTCCAGGGAAGAACCCTCGTGGTTTGAGACCCAATGAAATCTGGCAAATGGATGTGACCCATTATAAATCTTTCGGTCTTCTCTCTTTTATCCATGTTGTGGAAGACCCCTTTTCAGGATTCACTTTTGCCATACCAGCAGCAAAAGAGACAGCCCAAGTGGGCACTGAATTCCTCACGCAAGCATTTGCCAATATGGGTGTGCCACAAGCAATAAAAACAGACAATGGTCTTGCATACACCTCCAAACATTTTGCACACTTTTGTGCACAGTATAAGATTTTACACACCACTGGCATACCCTTTAATCCTCAAGGACAGGCAATAGTAGAGAGGAGAAACAGAGATATTAAAACGCTGCTCCAAAAATAAAAGAAAGGGAGAGCCACAGGTAACCCTAGAGAACTTCTAAATCTAGTACTTTATACTATTAACTTCATGATTTTTGACAAAGATGCACTGGCTCCGGCAGACAGGTTTTATAACCCACAGGAAGGGCAATGTCCAGTGCGAGCAGCTTCACTATCTTTAGATAATCGCCAGGTGATGTGGAAACCCAGAAAATGGTGAATGGAAGAGACCAGATAGGCTAACTGCTTGGGGAAGAGGGTTTGCTTGTATCTCTACAGGTGGAGAAGCAATCAGATGGGTGCCAACAAGCCATATTTGCCTTGTCCATCGCAGAGAGACGGAGCAGACCCTTAAAACGAAGGAGAAGACCCAAGAAACATCGGGTGGTTCTGTTCCTGATTGTGATCACCATTGAAAGAGTGTGGCAGTTATGGCATTTGACTCATGGACATAGAAAATCATTGGACTTCAAAACCCTCAGAAATCATTGGATTCTCTGAGACATTAGATTGTTGTAGGACTTTAAATCCCTCAGGAATCATTGGATTCTTTGAGACATAAGAGTCAAAAGCCCTCAGGAATCATTGGATTTTCTGAGAAATGATAAGACTGTTACAGGACTTCAAAATCTGCTGGAATCATTGGATTCCTGAAGACATAAAAAGACTTTTGCTGGACTTTAAAAAGTTGGGGGGATCATTGGATTCCCTGATATGTGATGCAATGGACAATAGATTGGTTTTGGACTATCTCTTAGCTGCTGAAGAAGGTGAATGTGTGACTGCTGTTTACAT
The DNA here is from genome assembly GCF_016432865.1 of Antechinus flavipes. NCBI lineage: Eukaryota > Metazoa > Chordata > Mammalia > Dasyuromorphia > Dasyuridae > Antechinus > Antechinus flavipes. The sequence goes on from NC_067398.1 coordinate 275,435,446, forward strand.
ACTCTCCTTCTAGGACTTCTGGCAATCTTTTACAACACAATGTTGATTTATATTGTTTTGTTATACTGTTGCTTGGGTGAATAATTCATGTCTGTTACACCAGATCAAGCCTGCACTGACTGTGGGGAGAGTCATCACTAATAGCTTCTGCGTTGTTGCTATGTGCTTGTGTAATATCTCCCTTGCTGATGGGTTTGTGCATAATAAGACCCTTCAGCCCAGAAACCTGCTAGCAACCCCCACTTCCCTTTGGTGCTTTTCATCTCCCTTCCTGAGATGTCAGTGAGGGTGTGATTATCTCCTTTTTAGTGCTTTCACCTCCCTTCCTGAGAAGTCAGGGGGGGTCATGATCACCTCCTTTTCATTGCTTTCACCTCCTTTCCTGAGAAGTCAAGGAGAGTGTGATCACCTCCCCTTGGGGGCTCTGACCTCCCTGAGGAGTCAGGGATGGCATGACCACCGTGTTCTAAAACAAAAGAAAGCAGGAGATGTAATGGGCTGAGGCTCAGGTTGATGCACTGAAGTCCCAAGCACATGAGGCTAAATAGTAATTGGACCATACTCTATTAATATATAAGCTTGGAGAAAGAATGGCCCCCACCCACTCTTTGTGCAAGTCCTGATGTGTTGTATAGGAAATGATGATTTTGGTGGGTGGAGGCAGGGGAGTAGAAAAGGAAGGGGAAGGAGAGACTGCTAGCATTTTTGCAATTGCAATTGGGAGGGCTTTTCAGCTCAGATCTCTCTCTGTTAGCTGGCTTCCTTTCGCAACTGCCCATATTGCTGTCGCAATCTTTCTTGCCTATATTTGCTATCGCAATCTTTATTCATCTCTTCACTTCAATAAATATTGAAGATTTTTCCCTTAACCTGAATTCCTGACTCCAGCTGATTTTAAATACACAGTCATTACACGTCCTTTGGAATGTAGGCCATGGAAATTGTACAAAAATGAAAGCTCTGTGTAATATTCCAAGAGAATTTGACCTTTGTAAAAGAAAATTAGGTATGAACACTTCCTTAGTTGCCCCAATGATAAAAGTTTTGTGGCTAGAATATCAAAAATAAAGAAATAGAAACTTATTTTTAATCTTAATTTCAAAAAAAAAACTTATCTTCATTTACATTTTTCTTTATTACATTGTCTCTTTATGGATCACTATGGATCTATGTGTCTTATGATGTTCAAATGCTTTCTACATAATCAAAGAACATTAAAGACCTTATATATCACCTAGCTCAACACAATTTTTATAGATAAAGAAATAAAAGCCCAGAAAAATTAAGTGATTTAGTTTATCTCACATAGCAAAATATCAAGTTCTCTAAATGAAAAAAAACTCTTATATTCTTTTCTATACATGTCATTTTTCACCTTTTTTTTCCTCTTCAAATAACCTAATAGATATAATTATTAATTGCCTACTATGTTATAGGAACTGTAAGTAGTACCACTGTGGAGGATGTAACTAAGTTTTATTTGCCCTTGAGGACCTTACTAAGACAGGAGGGCCAAAATATAAAATAAGAGTTAAAATTGATTTAGAATATAAATTTAGCAAAGAATGCATTTTGCAGGCATTGTTTTATTTTATCTTCACAATTACTTTGTGCATGCATTATCATATCCATTTTACAATTGAAACAGATAAAATAAATGAAGCATATAATCTTTATCCTTAAGCAACTTATAAATGAGAGGCAAAAGTAAGTAGATAAAGGAAACTTAGAAAATTAGTTGTGAACACTTCCTGAGTTGCCCCAGTGATGAATGTTTTGTGGCTAAAATAACAAAAATAAGAAAAAAAAATAGGAACATTTTTAATGTTAATTCCAAAAAAAAAATTATCTTCATTTACATTTCTTTTTATTACATTTTCTCTGTATAGTGTCTTATGATGTTCAAATGCTTTCTACATAATCAAAGAACCTTAAAGACCTTATAGTTCATCTAGCTCAACTCAAACTCTGGAGAGCCAGGAGGGAACCAGGAAATGAAAGAGCATGGCTGGATTAGACACTTTCTTAGATGGAGGTTCTATAAATGGAAGAATAGGAAGAAGAAAAGCATAAATACACAAACATCTCTCAAGGTGGGAAGTCTGGTGAAATGAGAAAAATTTTCAATTTAAAAAGGATGTTGGAGTGAAGAAAGAACAATTTATAGAATTAAGAGATTAGAAAGCTGAGAAAGAAGCTGATGCTCAGTGATATTATGACACCTACACATCTATTGAATGTCAAAAGGAAGAATAAAGATTCTTCTGATTCATGATCCAGAGCTTTTCCCACCAAATTGTATGCTCAGAAAATACAAAAGAAGCACTTAATTAAAGGTATAGGTAATAAGCACTTCTGGATTTCATAAGAGGGAAAGATTACTTAAGGTTTTTTTGTTTGTTTGTTTCGAGTTTAGACTAAAGGAAGTGAGAATAAATGCTCTTAGAACTTGTGTTATTCTCAATTTCAGGATGACTCCCAGCCATGTTTCACAATATTCCTTCTCTTATCTGAACTCCACTCCTTTCTTGACATCTGTTTTGTTCCCACTCATTTCTAGTCTTATTTAATATGTTCTCTTCACACATTAGAATACAAATTCTTTGTGAATAAATAATGCCATATTTGCTTGCATTTTTATTTTTTTAATTATTAAAACATATGCATTTTTACATTTAAGTGTTCTGATAAAGGCCTCATTTCTAAAATATATAGAGAATTGATCAGGCTTCCGGGGGCAGAGCCAAGATGGTGGAGAAGGCACACACAATTCTCTAAGCTCCTCTCATTCCCCTCATAACCAACTATTTAATCCAGCCTCAAAAATAGCTCTTCATTGCTTAAATTCATGAAGATTAGAAGCACTACAATTTACCAGCCAAAGTCACTCTGGAAGCTCGACAGGAAAGGTTTGTCCTGAGGGGCCAGGAACAGACTAGCACAGGCAGGGAGAGGCTAGCATCCTGAGCAGACCAGGGGCAGGGGTGACCTCTGTGGCTAGAGGAGTTATAGAGACAGCTCTGCTATAGGCTAACTGCTCTGTCTTGACTACAAAGCAGTAAATTGGCAGAGAGATTAAAGCCTGAAACAGAGGGGACTCTAAAAAATGCTCAGAACCTAACAAGATCTGGCTGTAATCCTTCAAACCCAGAAGTGACTCAGGCAGATTTTAACAAAGCCCAACAGCCACATCCTGTGGTTCGGAGCTTTTGCGGGGGCAGTTACAAATCTGCACGGCAGCGGGGCACAGCCTGGGCAGCCTCTAATTGGCAGTGTGGGGGGCTCGGCCCGGGGCAATAGAACTTCCCCCAGCACATTGTGCTTCCGGAACAGACACTTCTGGTCCCTGCAAATTCATTCACTGCTCAACGGCTAATACCCACAGCCCCAGGACCGGATTTGGCTTGGAAAGTGAAACTCTCACTGCTCAACATCTAGCCCCAGGGCAGTCGTCATCTCACACAGCAGGGGGTTCTTTGCAAGGTACTTTCCCAGCCTGGCCCTGCAGGCCTGAGTTACTCCCGGGTGGCGAACTCTTTCCCAGAGCACACCAGTACCTCCCTGCTTTTTGTAGCCCGCTGGCAGGACAGCTACCTATCCATACACCTTTCACTGCTCTGCAGGGGAAGCTGGTAACCTCCTGTCTCTGAAGGCAGACCTTGCAGGCTTCAACAAAATGAGTAAAAAAAAATCAAAAGAATGATTGATAGTTTTTATACAGAAAGAAAACAGCTTTTCAACACTGAATAATAACTAATAGCAGACAGTTTCCAGACAATTGTTGGTCTCCAATACAAAAGGTTCTCCTAGAAGAGACTATTAAAAACCTTAAAAGAGAAGTAGAAGAAAAATAGGGAAAGGAAAGAGAAGCTATGCAAGAGAGCAACAACTTCCTAAAATGTGAATTGGAAAAGATAAAAAAACTCCCAAGAAGTGCAGGGAAACAGAATTTGCGAATTGGAAAAAGAAAATAACTCACTAAAAAAAAAAAAAAATAGTGAAATGGAAAAAAATTCCATAGAGCAAAACAACTCAATTGGACATATACAAAAAGAAGTTAAAAAAAAAAAAGCTAATGAAGAAAATAACTCACTAAAAATCAGAACTAAACAAATAGAAATGACTGATTCATTGAGACAACAAGAATCAGTCAAGCAAAGCCAAAAAAAATGAAAGACTGGGAAAAAATGTCAAATATTTACTTGGAAAAACAACAGACGTGGAAAAAAGATCTAGGAGAGATAACCTGAGGATCATTGGACTACCCGAAAATTATGATGAAAAAAGAGCCTAGATACTATTTTACAGGAAATCATCAAAGAGAACTGCCCAGAAGTAATAGAACCAGAAGGGAAAATAGGCATTGAAAGAATTCATCAAACACCTTCTGAAAAAGACCTTAAAATAAAGACTCCGAAAAATATTATGGCCAAACTTCAGAATTTTCAGGCTAAAGAAAAAATTTTACAAGCAGCCAGGAAAATCAGTTCAAATACCGAGATACCACAATAAGGGTCACACAAGATCAGGCTGCCTCGACATTAAAGGATCAAAGGTTCTGGAATCAGATTTTCTGAAAGGCAAAAGAGCTTGGAATGCAGCCAAGAATAAACTACCCAGCTAAGATGAGTATTTTTTTCCATGGGAGAAGATGGACATTTAATGAAAAAGAGGAATTCCATCTGTTTCTAAGGAAAAAACCACACTTAAACAAAAAATTTGATCTCCAACAACAGGAATCAAGAGAAGTAGAAAAAGGTAAAAGAAACTCTTGAGAACTGTATTTCTGTTGTGGATATACATAAAAATCATATGTATAATTGGATTTTACCAATATAACATAAAAAAGGGGAGTAGAAATGAAAAGGGGATAGTGTCAGAAAAAGGGAAGAGGGGAGATAAAAAGAGGGAAACTACATGCGACGATGAGGCAAAGGAAACCTATCATATATGAGGGAACTTAGAGAGGGGAAGGAACATTGTGTGAATCCTACTCTCATCAGAGTTGGCTCAAAGAGGAAAAAATTGACATATTTGTTTTACAGAGGTTCTTCTCTCACTTCATTAAAAAGTGGGAGAGGAAAAGGGAGAAGGAAAAAGAGTAATAAGGGAAGGGTACAAGAATGGGGAAGGGATTCAAAGGGAAGAGGGAGGGATACTAAAGAGGGAGAGCTGTATGATGTAACTGGGAAGAATAAGTGTAATACTAGGGAAGAAGGGGAAGGCAGGCAAGCAAAAGAAAAGTATAATCTGGGTATATTAGGATGGCAGGAAATACAGAATTAGTCATTTTAACCGTAAATGTGAATGGGATGAACTCTCCCATAAAGAGAAGGTGGATAGCAGACTGGATCAAAAGTCAGAACCCTACAATCTGTTGTTTACAGGAAACACATTTAAAACAGGGAGATACATACACAGTAAAGGTAAAAGGCTGGAGCAGAATCTATTATGCTTCAGGTGAAGTCAAAAAAGCAGGGGTAGCCATTCTTATCTCAGATCAAGCAAAAGCAAAGATTGATCTAATTAAAAGAGATAATTAAGGAAACTGTATCTTGCTAACGGGTACTATAGACAATGAAGCAATATCAGTATTAAACATGTATGCACCAAGTGGTATAGCATCTAACTTCCTAAAGGAGAAGTTAAGAGAGTTGCAAGAAGAAATAGACAGCAAAACCATAATAGTGGGAGGTCTCAATCTTGTACTCTCAGATTTAGATAAATCAAATCATAAAACAAATAAGAAAGAAATTAAAGAGGTAAATAGAATATTAGAAAAATTAGGTATGATAGATCTCTGGAGAAAACTGAATGGTGACAGAAAGGAGTATACTTTCTTCTCAGCAGTTCATGGAACCTACACAAAAATTGACCATATATTAGGACATAAAGACTTCAAAATTAAATGCAGGAAGGCAGAAATAGTAAATGCTTTCTTTTCAGATCACAATGCAATAAAAACTACATTCAACAAAAAATTAGGTGTAAATAGACCAAAAAGTAATTGGAAACTAAATAATCTTATCTTAAAGAATGATTTGGTGAAACAGCAAATTATAGACACAATTAATAATTTCACTCAAGATAATGACAATGGTGAGACATCATACCAAAATTTATGGGATCCAGCCAAAGTGGTAATAAGGGGAAATTTTATATCCTTAGAGGCTTACTTGAATAAAATAGAGAAAGAGAAGATCAATGAATTGGGCCTGCAACTTAAAAAGCTAGAAAAAGACCAAAGTAAAAACCCCCAATCAATTACTAAACTTGAAATTCTAAAATTAAAAGGAGAAATTAATAATATAGAAAGTAAAAAAAAAAACTATTGAATTAATAAATAAAACTAAGAGTTGGTTTTATGAAAAAAGCCAATAAAATTGATAAACCTTTGGTAAATCTGATTAGAAAAAGGAGAGAGGGAAATCAAATTAGTAGTCTTAAAAATGAAAAGGGAGAACTTTCCACTGATGAAGAGGAAATTAAAGAAATACTAAGGGGTTACTTTGCCCAACTTCATGCCAATAAATGTGATAACCTACGCGAAATGGATGACTACCTCCAAAAATATAGGCTTCCCAGATTATCAGAGGAGGAAATAAATTGCTTATATAGTCCCATTTCAGAAAAAGAAATAGAACAAGCTATTAATCAACTCCCTAAAAAAAAATCCCCAGGACCAGATGGATTCACATGTGAATTCTACCAAACATTCAAAGAACAATTAGTCCCAATGCTTTATAAACTATTTGAAAAAAATAGGGATTGAAGGAGTCCTATCAAACTCCTTTTACGACACAGACATGGTACTGATAACTAAAGCAGGTAGGTTGAAAACAGAGATAGAAAATTATAGACCAATCTCCCTAATCAATATTGATGCTAAAATATTAAATAAGATATTAGCAAAAAGACTACAGAAAATCTTCCCCAGAACAATACACCACGATTAAGTAGGATTTATACCAGGAATGCAGGGCTTGTTCAATATCAGGAAAACTATCAGTATAATTGGCCATATTAATAATCAAATTAACCAAAACCATATGATCATCTCAATAGATGCAGAAAAGGCATTTGATAAAATCCAACATCCATTCCTATTAAAAACTCTTGAGAGTATAGGAATAAAGGGACTTTTCCTTAAAATAATCAGTAGCATCTATTTAAAACCAGCAGTAAGCATCATATGTAAGGGGGACAAACTGCAACCATTCCCAATAAGATCAGGAGTGAAACAAGGTTGCCCACACCATTACTATTTAATATTGTATTAGAAATGCTAGCTTTGGCAATAAGAGTTGAGAAAGAGATTAAAGGAATAAGAATAGGCAATGAGGAAACCAAATTATCTTTCTCTGCTGATGATATGATGGTATACTTAGAGAACCCCAGAGACTTTACTAAAAACTTATTAGAAACAATCCACACCTTCAGCAAAGTTGCAGGATACAAAATAAACCCACATAAGTTATCAGCATTCTTATATATCACTAACAAAACCCAAAACTTAGAGTTACAAAAATAAATACCATTTAAAGTAACTACTGATTGTATAAAATATTTAGGAATCTATATGCCAAAGGAAAATCAGAAACTTTATGAGCAAAACTACAAAACACTTTCCACACAAATTAAGTCTGATCTAACCAACTGGAAAAATATTAAATGCTCTTGGATTGGGCGAGCAAATATAATAAAGATGACAATACTACCTAAACTAATCTATTTATTTAGCGCTATACCAATCAGACTCCCAAAAAACCTATTTTGATGACCTAGAAAAAATAACAAAGTTAATATGGAAAAACAAAAGGTCAAGAATTTCAAGGGAATTAATGAAAAAAAAATCAAATGAAGGTGGTCTAGCTGTACCAGATCTAAAATTATATTATAAAGCAGCAGTTACTAAAACCATCTGTATTGGCTAAGAAATAAACTAGTTGATCAATGGAATAGGTTAGGTTCAAAGGACAAAACAGCCAATAACTTTAATAATATAGTGTTTGACAAACCCAAAGACACCAGTTTCTGGGATAAGAATGCATTATTTGACAAAAATTGCTGGGAAAATTGGAAATCAGTATGGCAGAAACTAGACATTGACCCACACTTAACACCGTACACCAAGATAAGGTCAAAATGGGTTCATGACCTAGGCATAAATAATGAGATTATAAATAAATTGGAAGAGCATAGGATAATTTACCTCTCAGACCTGTGGAAGAGGGAGGAATTTATGACCAAAGAAGAAATAGAGATCACTATTGACTACTAAATAGAAAATTTTGATTATATGAAATTAAAAAGTTTTTGTACAAACAAAACAAATGTGGACAAGATTAGAAGGGAAACAATAAACTGGGAAGACATTTTAACAGTCAAAAGTTCTGATAAAAGCCTCGTTTCCAAAATATAGAGAATTGACTCTAATTTATAAGAAATCAAACCATTCTCCAATTGATTAATGGTCAAAGGATATGAACAGACAATTCTCAGATGAAGAAATTGAAACTATTTATAGACATATGAAAATATGCTCCAAATCATTATTAATCAGAGAAATGCAAATTAAGACAACTCTGAGATACCACTACACACCTGTCAGATTGGCTAGAGGGACAGGGAAAGATAATGTGGAATGTTGGAGGGGATGTGGGAAAACAGGGACACTGATCCATTGTTGGTGGAATTGTGAACACATCCAGCCATTCTGGAGAGTAATTTGGAACTATGTTCAAAAAGTTATCAAACCGTCCATACCCTTTGATCCATCAGTGTTTCTACTGGGCTTATACACCAAAGAGATACTAAAGAAGGGAAAGGGACCTGTATGTGCTAAAATGTTTGTGGCATGCCTGTTTGTAGTGGCTAGAAGCTTGAAAATGAATGGATGCCTATCAATTGGAGAATGGTTGAGTAAATTGTGGTATATAAATGTTGTGGAATATTATTGTTCTGTAAGGAATGACCAGCAGGATGAATACAGAGAAGAATGGCATGACTTACATGAAGCAATGCTAAATGAAAAAGCAGAACCAGGAGATCATTATATACCTCAACAATGATATTGTTTGAGGATGTATTCTGATGGAAGTGGATCTCTTCGATAAAGAGATCGAATTCAGTTTCAGTTGATCAAGGATGAACAGAAGCAGCTACACCCAAAGAAAGAACACTGGGAAATGAATATAAACTGCTTGCATTTTTGTTTTTCTTCCCAGGTTATTTATACCTTCTGAATCCAATTCTCCCTGTGCAACAAGAAAACTTCGGTTCTACACACATATATGGTATCGAGGATATACTGTAACCTATTCAACATGTAAAGGACTGCTCGCCATCTGGGGGAGGGGGTGGAGGGAAGGAGGGGAAAAATCGGAACAGAAGTGAGTGCAAGGGATAATACTGTTAAAAATTACCCTGGTATGGGTTCTGTCAATAAAAAGTTATTTTAAAAAATAAACAAAATAAAGTATATAGAGAATAGAATCAAATCTATAAGAAGTCAAGACATTTTCCAGTTGACAAATGGTCAAAGAATATGAACAGCCAATTTTCAGATCGAGAAATTAACATTATGTCTAGTTATATGAAAAGGTGCTCTAAATCAATATTGCTCAGAAGAATGCAAATTAAGACAACTTTGAGATCTCATTACACACCTCTCAGATAGGCTAATATGACAGGAAAAGATAATGATGAATGTTTGAGGGGATGTGGGAAATTTGGGACACTAATATATTGTTGGTAGAATTGTGAAAGGATTCACCCATTCTGGAGAGCAATTTGGAACTATGATAAAAAAAATCATCAAACTGCTTATCCTTTGATCCAGCAGTGTTTCTACTGAGCCTATATTCCAAAGGGTTCTTAAAAGAGGGAAAGGGACCCACATGTGCAAAAATTTATTTTGGCGGACCTTTTGTAGTGATAAGAAAATGGAAATTGAGTGAATGTTCATCAGTTGAATAATGACTGATTAACTTATTACATATAAATGTTTTGGAAAGCTAATGTGGTATAAGAAATGAGCAGCAGGATGATTTTAGAAAGGACTGAAGAGAATTTTATGAACTGAAGCTAAGTGAAATGAGCAGAACCAGGAGATCATTGAACATCGCAACAGCAATATTATATGACGATAAATTCTGATAGACATGACTCTTTCCAACAGTAAGGTAATTGAGGCCATTTCCAATGATCTTGTAATGAAGAGATACATTGACACCCAGAGAGAATACTATGGGAACTGAGTGGGGATCACAAAATAACATTCTCAAACTTATTGTTGTTGTTCATTTGTTTTGTTTTGTTTTCTTACTCATTTTTTTTTCTTTTTGATCTGATTTTTTCTTATGGAGCAAGATAATTTTATAAATATGTTTACACATATTAGATTTAACATATTTTCATATGTATAACATAAATTGGATTGCTTGTCAACTAGGGAAAGAGGTATGGGGAAGGAAAGAAAAATCTGGAACTTAAGGCTAAGCAAGGTCAATGTTTAAAAAAAAAAATCTGAACATAGATTTTGAAAATAAAAAGCTTTAATAAAAATGAATTATATACTTTTCCATTTTAATACATCTATTTTAAGTTTTAGTCAGATAATTTCTGTAACTTCCTTTTCCAAATTCTCCAGGAAAATTCTCATTTCCCATTCTTTACTTTTTCTAACTCTCTTTAAAGTTCTTTTTTGAATTCTTCCAAGGGAACTGTGTGAGATCAAGATAAATTCATATCATCCTTTGGGAATTCATCTGGAGATGTAATATCTTTGGTATTCTCAGGGTTTGAGATCTGTTCTTCCATGTCTCCAAAAAAGTTATCTACAATCTGAATTCTTTTTGCTTTTTTTGATCTTTTTTTTTTAATTTTTGTTAAAATGTTCAACACTGACTCTTGCAAAACATTTAGTACCAAAATTTCTCCTCCTTTCCCCCACCTCCTCCCCTAGCTGGCAAATAGTGCAAAAAATGTTAAATATGTTAAACTATGTTAAATCCAATATATATATGCATATTTATGCAGTTATCTTGCTGCATAAGAAAAATCAGATCAAGAAGGGAGAAAAAAACTGAGACAGAAAACAAAATACAAGCAAACAACAATGGAAAGAGTGAGAATGCTATGTTGTGGTCCATGCTCAGTACCTAAAGCCTTCTCTCTTTGTATATGGCCTTCTTCATCACTGAACATGTGGAACTGGTTTGAATCATGTCAATGTTGAGGAGAGCCACTTTCATCAAAATTGATCATTGTATAATCTTGTTGTTGTCCTGTATAAATCTACTCATTTCACTTAGCATCAGATCATGTAAGTCTCTCCAGGCCTCTCTGAAACCATGCTGTTGGTCATTTCTTATAGAACAACAATATTCCATAACATTCATATACTTCAATTTATTCAGCCATTCTCAAATTGATGTAATCCACTCAGTTTCAACTTTCTGGCCTGTAGTGGCAAAGGGCTGCCACAAACATTCTTTGTGCATGTGGGTTCTCTTCCCTCCTTTAAGATCTCTTTGGGGAAAAGCCCAGTACATACACTGCTGATTCAAAGGTTTTTTTTGATAACTTTTTGAGCATAGCTCCAAATTGCTCTCCAGAATGGGTGGATGTATTCACAATTCCACTAACAATGCATCACTGTCCAATTTTCCCAGCAGTTTTTGTCAAACAATGAAATTTTATCCCGAAAGCTGGGGTTTGGGGGTTTGTCAAACCCTAGATTATCAAAGTAATTCACTATTTTGTACTGTGAACCTAACCTATTCCATTGAGTAACTAGTCTATTCCTTAGCCAATACCAAATACTTTTGGTGAGTGCTGCTTTATAATATAGTTTTGTATTGGCTAGAGCTAGGCCACCTTCATTTGATTTTTTTTTTCATTAGTTCCCTTAAAGTCTTGATATTTTATTCTTTCAGATGAATTTTGTTGTTGTTTTTATTTAGATCATTAAAATATTTTTTTAGGACTCTGGTTGATAGAAAACTAAATAAATAGATTAGTTTTGATAGTATTGTCATTTTTATTCTATTTGCTCAATCTATACAAGAGCATTTATTTTTTTTTTCCAATTGGCCAGCTCTGACTTTGTTCAGAAAGTGATTTGTGGTTTTGCTAATATAGTTCCTGACTTTCCCTTGGCACATACATTCCCAAATATTTTATACTATCCACAGTTACTTTAAATAGATTTTCTCTTTGTATCTCTAACTGTTGGAATTTGTTAGTGATATATAAGAATTCTGATGAGTTATGTGGGTTTATTTTGTATCCTGCAACTTTGCTAAAGGTGTGGATTATTTCTAATAGCTTTTTAGTAGAGTCTCTGGGGTTGTCTAAATATACTATCTACAAAGAGTGATAGTTTGGTTTCCTCGTTACCTACTCTAATTCCTTTAATCTCTTTCTTAACTCTTATTGTCAAGGTAGAATTTCTAACAATATTCTGATTGAATAGTCGTGGTGATAGTGGACAATCTTTTTTCACTTCTGATCTTATGGGGGAATGGTTCCAGTTTCTCCCCATTAACATATGATGCTTACTGATGGTTTTAAATAGATGCTACTGATTATTTTAAGGAAAAGCCCATTAATTACTATACTCTCAAGTATTTTTAATAGGAATGGATGTTGAATTTTATGAAATGCTTTTTCTATATCTCTTGAAATGAAAATTTTTGTTGTTGTTGTTAATTTGGTTATTGATATAATCATTTATGCTGATAGTTTTTCTAATATTGAACCAACCCTGCATTCCTGGTATAAATCCTACTTGGTCTTGGTGTATTATCCTGGGGATGATTTTCTGTAATCTTTTTGCTAATATTTTATTTAAGATTTTTAAATTAATATTAAGTAGGGAGATTGGTCTATGCTTTTCTTTCTCTATTTTCAAACCTAGCTGGTTTAGTATCAGTACCATGTTTGTGTCATAGAAGGAATTTGGTAGGAGTCCTTCATTCCCTAATTTTTCAAATAGTTTGTATAACATTGGAGTTAATTATTCTTTAATTTTTTTTTTTTAGAATTCACATGTAAATCCATCTGATCTTGTAGATTTTTTCTTAAGGTTTAATTAATATTTTGTTCTAATTCTTTTCTGAAATGGGAATATTTAAGTAATTTACTTCCTCCCCTGTTAATCTGGGCAGGCTCTATTTTTAAAGGGAGTCATCGGTTTCACTTTGGTTCTCAAATTTATTGGCATAGAGTCAGGCAAAGTAACTCTTAATTATTACTCTAATTTCCTCTTCACTGGTGGAAAGTTCTCCCATTTAATTTTTAAAACTAACAATTTGATTTTCCTCTTTCCTTTTTCTAAACAAACTTACCAAATGTTTATTTTTTTTCAGAAAACAAACTCTTAGTTTTATTTATTAATTCAATTTTTTTTACTTTCAATTTTATTAATTTCTCCTTTTAATTTTAGAATTTCAAGTTAAGCCTCTAGAGACATGAAATTTCCACTTATTACCGCGTTGGCTGCATCCCACAAATTTTGATATGATAAATCATTATTAGTCATTCTCTTGGGTGAAATAATTAATTGTGTCTATGATTTGATGTGTCACCCATTTTATTCTTTAGGATGAGATTATTTAGTTTCCAATGTTTTTTTTTTTTTTTTTTTTTTGGTCTATTTACCCTTAGCTTTTTGTTGAATGTATTTTTTATTGCTTTGTGATCTGAAAAGAATGCATTTACTATTTCTGCCTTTCTGCATTTAATTTTGAGGTCTTTACATCCTAATGTATGGTCAATTTTTGTAAAAGGTCCATGAACTGCTGAGAAGAAAGTATACTCCTTTCTTTCTCCATTCAGTTTTCTCCAAATCTATGATACCTAACTTATTCTATTTACCCCTATAACTTCTTTCTTATTTGTTTTGTTGTTTGATTTATTTCATTCTGAGCATACAAGGCTGAGATCTTCCACTATTATAGTTTTGCTGTCTATTTCTTCTTGCAACTCTCTTAACTTCTCCTTTAGGAAGTTAGATGCTATGCCACTTGGTGCATATATGTTTAATATTGATATCACTTCATTGTCTATGCTACCCTTTAGCAACATATAGTTTCCTTCCTTATCTCTTTTAATTAGATCAATTTTTGCTTTTGCTTGATCTGAAATAAGGATGGCTACCCATGCTCTTTTGACTTCACCTGAAACATAATAGATTTGTTCCAGTCTTTTGTCTTTATTTTATATGCATCTCCCTGCTTTAAATGTGTTGCCTGCAAACAACATATTGTACCATGTTTCTCTGATAATAAGACCTATTCCAAAAATAAGCCCTCCTGTTACTGTGTAAGATTACTCTAAAATAAGCCCTCCCCTGAAAATAAGCCCTATTGAGATTGCTACTGTAGTGAAGGTGATCCCCTGTGCTACACGCTACATTATGGTACCCTCTGTATGCACCGTTCCCACCACTACCACCACCACCCCTCCCAGGTGAAACGCACGCTGCGCTCCAAGCTGCATCCAATCAGAGCTGCAGCAGTGAGCGCATCATCCTGTTCTTCCCCAGTGATTTGCTTGCTGGCACCATTGAGAGCAATGCCGCAGAGGAGAGCTGAGGCAGGACAACATAAAAACCCGGTATGTTAACGGGAGTGAGGGGGCATGATGGAGGATAAAAGAAGAACTCAGGGGGCATGATGGAGGATAGAAGGAGCACTCAGGGAGCATGATGGGATTAAAACATTATTGAGGGGCATGATGGAGTGAAAAGAAGGACTGATGGTCATAATTTTATTATTCTGTCTGTTTCGATCCCCGTACATGAGTACAAAAAGGAAGAGCTATACTGTTGAGTACAAGAAAGCAATTGTAGAGGAGTCACATGGCAAGAATCTTGCAGTTTTCTGTAAAGAAAAACTTTTGGATCTTTGACTGGCCAGAAAATGGAGAACAGATTATAATAACCTCAATAAACAGGTGGATGAGGGAAAAGAAAAAAAAGCGCAGGTCTGGATCAGGTCGGCAACCCTTATAGCCTGATTTGGAGATCCTCATTGGTGAACGGATTGCTGACAGAAGAGCAAAGGCCTTGGTTGTGTGCAGGGCTGATATTCAAGCATTTGCCCTTTCAATGGCACCAGAGTTTGAAATGGTCTCAGAAGGATTCAAAGCATCACAACACTGGTTGAACGGTTTCCTTCAACTATATGAACTGTCCCTAAGAAGATCAGCAACACTGTTTAAGCTGGAAGATGCTGAAGTTATTAAACATGCACTTGCATTCAAATCCTTTATTGATAGGATTGACATTTCCAAGTACCAAACCTGCAATATGATTGCTATGGATGAAACTGCAGTGTTTATGGCACAAGGATCTCAAACAACAATTCATCACAGGGGTGCAACGTCAATCTACATTCCCACCATTGGCTATGAAAGTGCACGGGTCACCTATGTTTTGGCAATTTGTTTGGATGGAAAGAAAGCCACACCTCTAATCATCAGTAAGGGCAAGAAAGATAAGATTGAACGTGTATCAGGCATTTACGTTCTTGAAACTGAAAAAGCCTGGTGTACACAAGCCGTTATAAGAAAGTGGGTTTATTTATTGCTGCCACTTGTTATGCGAGTTAACCAAAGAGGCCTGATAATCTGGGATTCAGCCAGCACTCACCATGCTAAAGAAATGAAGAACTTCCTTGCAGAGAAAAGAATAGATCAAGTAATGATTCCTGCAGGAATGACTGCCTATCTCCAGACCCTTGATATTGCAATAAACAAGCCAATCAAGGACCATTTGCGCATGGAAGTCAATGACTACATTGAAAATAGAATGGAAAGAAATCAGTGTGGAAACTTTGTGAAGCCCTGTCTGCAAGAAGTCGTGACGGGTGAAGAAGTCATGGGATAAAATTACTGACAGTTGTGTCGCCGAGGCACTACGAGCAGGTTACCTGAACAAGACATGTTCATTTAAAGAGAGCTATATTGCTGGACATGACAGATTGGGTCCACTTCTTCTGAAGGAAATAGAGGTGCAAGACATCCAGGATGGAATTCAGGGTATGGGCACTTATGACGATGTTGTTGAAGAAGATGACATGATCATTATTGAATAAAGGTACTTTTTTTTTTGTTCACATTTACCTGTTTATTAAAATTGCTGTCAATGTTCATTAAAATAAGCCCTCCCATGAAAATAAGCCCTCTGGTGTTTTTCTGTCCAAAAAAAATAATAAGACAGTGTCTTGTTATCCGGGAAACATGGTAGGTTTCTGGCTTTTGATCCAATCTGCTACCCACCTCCTCTTCATGGGAGAGTTCATCCCATTCACATTTATGGTTAAAATGACTAATTCTGTATTTCCTGCCATCTTATTTCCCCCAGATTATACTTTTATTTTCCTTTCCCTTTATCACCCTCCTCACTATTAAACTTATTGGCATCACTTGCCTCACGCAGCTCTCCCTCTTTCTTATACCTTTCCCTTGCTAGATCTTGAGTGATACTTATTGTGGCTCCTTGGTATTTGAATTTTTTTTCCTGGCTGTTTGTAATATTTTTCTTTAGGCTGATAGTTCTGAAATTTAGCCAAAAACCTCCTTGGAGTTTTTATTTTGGGGTCTCTTTCAGAATGTGTTTGAGTAATTCTTTCAATGACCATTTTACCTTCTGATTCTATTACATCTGGGCAGTTGTTTTTGATGATTTCCCACAAAATAGTGTCTCAGCTCTTTTTTATCATAATTTTCAGGAAGTCCAACAATCCTCAGATTATCTCCCCTAGATTGATTTTCCAGGTGTGTTGTTTTTCAAAATAGATATTTAACAATTTTTCTATTTTTTCCTGGTTTTTTTTTTTTGTTTGTTTGTTTGTTTGTTTGTTTGTTTGTTTGTTTTTTTGTGTGGTTTTTTTTTTTTTTTTTTTTTTTTGCTTGACTGATTCTTGATGTCTCAATGAATCATTCATTTCTATTTGTTCGGTTCTGATTTTTATTGAGTTATTTTCTTCATTAACTTTTTTTTTTTTTTACTTCTTTTTGTATATGTCTAATTGAGTTTTTAAATGAGTTTTTTTGCTCTATGGATTTTTTTTTTCCATTTCACTATTTTTTAATGAGTTATTTTCTTTTCCCAATTCAAAAATCCTACTTTCCTGGGGAATTCTTTATCTTTTCTAATTCACAAATCCTACTCTCTTGGGAGTTCTTTATCCTTTCCAATTCACTAATTCTGTTTCCCTGAGAATTCTTTACATTTTCCATTTCACATTTCAGGAAATTGTTTTCTTTTTTGATTTTAATAAATCTTTTTTTTAATGAGTTATTTGCCTTTTTCATACTGCCTTACAGAGCTTCTCTTTCCTTTCCCCATTTTTTTTTTCTAGCTCTCTTTTAAGATCTTTTCTAATTTCTTCTAGGAGAGCTTTGTGTGATAGGGACCAGGTTATATCCTCCTTTGGGGTTTTGCCTGGAGATCGTCTGCTAATAATCTCTTCAAGGTTAGAAATCTGCTTTTTTTTCCTATTTAAAAGGTATCTATAGTTAGAGTTCACTTGAATTTTTTATTCATTAAAAAAAAAATCCCTTATGGTCTGCCTTCAGGGTAAGGAGGTTCTCAGCTTCCTCTACAGAACAGGGATATATGGAGAGTAGCTCTCCTGAGAACTAGCTGCCAAGAGCAGCCACACTGCTGTGGAAGTATTACTGCCCCAGGAAGAGCCCCACATAGTGGAAGTGCTACTGCTTTGGGCAAACCCCACAGTGCAAAACAGCAGCTGCCCAGGGACCAGCATCTGAGCAGCAGAAGTGTGAATGCCCTGGGCAGAGCCCTGTGCTGCGGATTGTGACTGTGCAATTGCACTGTGATTGTGCTGTCCCTCTCAATGCTGGGTGGATGTGGCCAGGTCCTATTAAATTCTGGCATTTTGGAGTATGCTTTACCTTTGGCTTTCGTGAAACTTTTATGCTGATCTACTGCTTTACAACCAAAGCAGAGCAGCCAAACTGTAGTAGAGTCCTCCCTGCAAATTCTCCACATGTGGAGACCACACCACAACCCAGTCCCCTCTGGGTGGGCTAGTCTGCCTGTCTGTGCTGGCCTCCTCCCACCCAATCAACACAGACCTTTTCTGGCAATCTTCCAAGTTATCTTCAGATGGTAATTTGTTGTACTCCCAATATTTGTGGATTTTATCAGTCAAGCACTATTTCTGAGACTGAATAAGATAATTAGTAAGTGAGGATAGAAGGGAGCTCAGAATGAAGCATGAGTGCTTTCTGACATCTTGGCTCTGCCCTGACAGTGTTAGATTTTACACACCATGGACATATTTTTTAATCCTCAAGGATAGGCAACAGTAGAGAGATAAAACAGAGACACCAAGATGCTCCTCCAAAAATAAAAGAAAGGGGGAGTCATAGGGAACTCTAGTCTAGAGAACTTTTAAATTTAGTTTTTTACACTACTAATTTTTTTTTGATTTTTGATGAAGATGCACTATCTCTGGCAGACAGGTTTTATATCCTGCCAGAAGGGCAGTGTCTAGTACAAGCAGCTCCACTATCTTTAGGCTATTGCCAAGTGATGCGGAGATATCCACAAAGTGGTGAATGGAAGGGACCAGATAGGTTAATGGCTTGGGGGACAGGATTTGCTTGTATTCCTACAGATGGAGAAAGAATCAGGTGGCTGTCAATGAGCTGTATTTGTCTTAACCATTGGAGAGAGATGGAGAAAACTCTTGAAAAAAAGAAAAAGACCCAAGAAACATCAGATGGTTCCATCTCTGACTATATGTGCCACTAGAAAAATATGGCTGTTAACCCAATGTGTATTGCAATTGACTCATAATTGCAACAACAAAAAATTGTTGATGAGACTGTTGTAGGAATTCAAAATCTTCAGGAATCACTGGATTCCCTGAGACATGATAAGACTGTTTCAGGACTTCAAAAATTGCAGGAATCATTGGATTCCCTGACACATGAAGTATTGAACAATAGATTGGCTTTGGATTATCTCTAGGACTTATGGAAAAGTATAATTCCTCATGTCAATTCATGTTGTTTGTTACATCACTACTAATCCGTGTTATATTACTATGCACTTGTGTAATAACTCCCATGCTGATGGGCTTATGTATACCTATTTCAAGTAAGACCCTTCAGTCCAGAGGAAACCTGCTAACAATGTGTAGTTTGATGTCCTCACCTTCCTGAGAAGTCTGGGAGGGTTTGATCACCTCTTTTTTTTTTCATGTTTTTACCTCCCTTCCTGAGAAGTCAGGGTATGCTTGAATTTATTGTGGAATTATTGTGTTCTTCTAAATTTGTTTCTTAGTCTTCCTTATCACCACTTTTAATGCTCAGATTTCCTTTTCCTTTTTTTTTTCCTTCTTTATTTTTGTGGTGTCTTTTTTCTTTTAAATTTGAACAATGTTCAAATGGTGGAAGAACAACTGTCTCAAGCTTCTTATATCAGTGCCTGCATACCTTGGTTGTTTACTTGGTGCTGTACTGGTGTTGTACCTCATCTGTTAGGTATTGTTCTGATAAATAAGCAGTGGCAGTAGCTGCTGGAGTCTGTAAGGGTCTGGCAGCTTCCTGATGCGAGTTAAGTCTTAGTGATATTGATGGCATGTCCTGAAGCCCAGTGGCCTGTTTCTGAGTTTTTCCAGGCTTACATAGAATCAATGAAGTATGGGTCATATGACGTTCAGAGGATGCCTGCTTGCTTGAGCCCATGCTCATGGAATTCTACCTGCTGAATGATGACTAACAACCCTGGGGCTACACCAAAGCATGTGATGTGGTCTTTCCCAGAGCTGGAGTCCTCAGCTTGCCCTAGCTATACCAAAGCTCATGGTAGAGGGGAGAGGATCTTGGTTTTGCTATTCTTCTATTCCAGCACACTAGAGCTTAGGATCTCCTACTAGTTTTCTGAAATGGAGCTTTGTGACAACTACTGCTCACTGGGAAGTTTCCTATTCTGGACTATATCCCCTTTTTTTATCTGAATGAGACACCTACACCCTCCTACTGATCTTCCAAGTTCCTTGAGTTCACAGATTATCTCACTATGTCTCCTTGCTAATACCACTATTCCAGGACTTGTCTTGTGGCACTATTTGGAGGCAATCAGGAGAGTTACAGCAACTCACTAGTTATTCCACCATCTTGGTTCCCAGAAGCCAAGTCCAAAACCTTCATTTTATAGAGTATCATATCTTTCTCATTTATAGTGAAGGTAGTAAAGATTGGATGAATAGCCTTAAATTTGAATACTAGTAATTTGTGAAAGTATCTGACCACCCTAGTCTTTACATCCACATTCCTAATTTTAATTATAGATTTTTTTTCTTTCTAAAAAAAAATTAACTCAGTTTCTGAGTCAACCAATATCTTGAAGAGATAGCATAAAGTAAAAGACTCAAAAATAATTTAGGTAGGAATTGATATATCAATTGGTCTTCTTTTTCATTTTATTCATGACATTGAGGTAAAATAGCTTCCCACTTTCAAGCATGCCTATACTCACAATAAAAAAGGGAAAAAAAAACCTCTTAATCATTAAAACATTAATTGAGTATTTTTTATTATCTAATTATTGAACAAATGTAAAAAAAAAACAGCCAGAAATTCCCAATTGAAAATTTATTTTCTTTAATTATGGTAGCATATTCCCTTCTTTTTGCCACCACTCCCAAATATCTCATTAAGGCATGGAGATAAACTTAAGGTATTTAAAACAAAGAAATGGATTCCCAGTATAGCCAGAAACAGAGTGTATGAAATTAGTTATGTGCTAACTTTTGTAAACCATCTTTTGTTTAGCTCCTTTTTGAAGTTTGCAATGTTAATCTCCAATTAAAAGCAAATGGAAAGCATATTCAAACTTTTAAAATTTGACCTTTCCCTTTCTGTGGCACTTGTGTATCATTGATGCTCAATAAATGTGAAATAATAACCTAATTACAATATTTATTGATTCAACAATCCTATAATAATTTTTAAACTAGGGATTTCAAAAAGCTTTTAAAACATTAATTAAGCCTGTAATTATCTTGTATTGGGCAAAGTAACTCCTTATTATTCCATTAATTTCCTCTTCATTGGTGGAATATTCTCCCTTTTCATTTTATTTTCATTTTAATGAAAATTTCATTTTCATTTTAATACTATTAATTTGATTTTCCTGTCTTCTTTTTCTAATCAGATTTACCAAAGGTTTATCTATTTTACTGGTTTTTTCATAAAATCAATTCTTAGTTTTATTTATTAGTTCAATAGTTTTTTTTTTTTACTTTCAATATTATTAATTTCTCCTTTTAATTTTAGAATTTCAAGTTTAGTATTTGTTTGGGTTTTTTAATTTGGCATTTTTCTAGCTTTTTAAGTTGCAAGTCCAATTCATTGATCTTCTCTTTCTCTATTTTATTTAAGTAAGCCTCTAAGGATATGAAATTTCCCCTTAATATCACTTTGGCTGCATCCCACAAATTTTGCTATGATGTCCCATTGTTGTCTTGAGTGAAATTATTAATTGTATCTATAATTTGCTGTTTCACCCAATCATCCTTTAAGATGAGATTATTTAGTTTCCAAATTACTTTTTGGTCTATTTACCCCTAACTTTTTGTTGAATGTAGTTTTTATTGCATTGTGATCTGAAAAGAAAGCATTTGCTATTTCTGCCTTCCTGTATTTCTTTATGTCCTAATACATAGTCAATTTTTGTATAGGTTCCATGAACTGCTGAGAAGAAAGTATATTCTTTGCTGTCTCCATTCAGTTTTCTGAATTTTAAATTTTTATTTATCTCATTTAATTTTTCTAATATTCTATTTACCTCTTTAATTTCTTTCTTATTTGTTTTGCGATTTGATTTATCTAATTCTGAGAGTGCAAGGTTGAGATCTCCCACTATTACAGTTTTGCTGTCTATTTCTTCTTGTAACTCTCAACTTCTTTTTTAGGAAGTTAGATGTTATACCACTTGATGCATATATGTTTAATATTGGTATTGCTTCATTGTCTATGCTACCCTTTAGCAAGATATACTTTCCTTCCTTATTTCTTTTAATTAGATCAATTTTTGCTTTTGCTTGATCTGAGATAAGGATGGCTACTCCTGCTTTTTTGACTTCACCTGAAGCATAATGGATTCTGCTCCAGCCTTTATCTTTACTCTGTTTGTATCTCCCTGCTTTAGATGTGTTTCCTTTAAACAACATATTGTAGGGTTCTGACTTTTGATCCAGTCTGCTATCCGTCTCCCCCTCTCTAAATTCCCTCAGATATGATAGGTTTCCTTTGCCTCTGGATGGGATGTAGTTCTCCTCTTTTTATATCTCCTTTCCCCCTTTTTTGACACTATCCCCTTTCCACTTCCACTTCCCTTTTTATGTTATATCATTAAAATCAAATTATACATGTAGTCTTTTTGTATATTCACAACAGAAATACAGTTCTCTCTTTTTTTTAAAATAATTTTTTATTGATAGAATGCATGCCAGGGCAATTTTTTACAACATTATCCCTTGCATTCATTTCTGTTCCGATTTTTCCCCTCCCTCCCTCCACCCCTTCCCCCAGATGGCAAGAGTCCTTTACATGTTGAATGGGTTGCAGTATATCCTAGATACAATATATGTGTGCAGAACTGAACAGTTTTCTTGTTGCACAGGAAGAATTGAATTCAGAAGGTATAAATAACCCGGGAGGAAAAACATAAATGCAAGCAGTTTATATTCATTTCCCAGTGTTCTTTTTCTGGGTGTAGCTGCTTTCTGGGTGTAAGGCTCTCTTTATCAAAGAGGTCCACTTCCATCAGAATACATCCTCAAACAGTGTCATTGTTGAGATATATAATGATCTCCTGGTTCTGCTCATTTCACTCAGCATCAGTTCATAGAAATACAGTTCTCAAGAGTTCCTTTTAATTCTGATTTTTAATGAATTATTTTCTACATTTACTTTTTTATTTCTTTTTTCTAATTGTCCAATAATTTTTAAATGAATTGTTTTGTTCCATGTAATTTTTTTTTCCATTTCACCAATTTTATTTTTTTAAGAGTTATTTTCTTTTTTTCAATTCTTTAATTCTGTTTTTCAGGGAGTTGATTTCTTTATCCACTCTATCTTTTAACCAGTAGGATGACTTATTCAATCCCTCTTGCAAAGCTTACCTTTCATTTCCCCATTTTTCTTCTTGCTCTCCTGTAAGAGCCTTTTAAATTTTATTTCTGAGAGTCTTGTGTGGTGGGGAACAGATCATATCCTCCTTTGGGGTTTCATCTAGAGACAACCTGTTTTTAGTCTCCTCATTGTTTAAAGTCTGCTCTCTAAGATCTGCTGTAACTTTTTACTCATTTTTACAAAAACAAACAAACAAACAAAATAAATAACTGCAGTCTGCTTTGGGGGCAGTGTAGTGTTAACAAGCTTCTTCTACAGAAAATGGGAAATAGCAGTGAAGCAGTGATGGAACACCAATGGCTGCGCTGGGATCTGTGTTTGCACTGGGATCAGTGATTGTGCTCTGAGATTGTGGTGAGTTACTCCGGTGTTGTGTGAATGTGGCCAGGTCCAAAGAGACTCTAGCATTTTGGTATTATAGTCATTATTCTATGCATCTATAGCTTTTCTGCTGATGTACTGGCTAGCTGCCAGAGCAAAGTACCCTACACTGTGGTAAAATTTTCCCTGCAAATTTTCCACTGGCTGAGACTTCACTCTGCCCTACTTTGGTCTGCTCAGTGTGATCTGCCTTCCATGCTTTCACTGCCAACTTGCCTGATGCTGCATCTGGCCTAATAGTTCCCACCTGCAAGCAAAAACAGACCCTTTCTGGTGAATTTTGATAATATCTTCTGTTGGTAATGTGTTGTACTCCCAATATCCGTGGGTTTAGACAGTCAGGCACTAATTCCAAGGCCTTTCATAAAAGAAGTAGTCTGAGAGTAAGGAAGAGCTTAGATGGACGAGTATCCTCTCCATCATCTTGGTTCCACCCCGACCCTTGCAGAACCTTTTGTTGGAAATTTCCCCCTCCTTACATCATCCCCTCCCCTAGATTACAGGTAATTCAATACATGTTAATTATGTCAAAATACATGTTAGAGCCAATATATGTATACATATTTAGACAATTGTCTTGTTGCACAGGAAAAATCAGATCAAGAAGGAAGACAAAGAAAAACTGAGAAAGAAACCCAATGCAAGTAAATGGTAACAAAGAGAGTGAAAAGGTGAAGATGGCTCTCTTCATTACTGAACAAGTGGAACTGGTTTGAATCATCTCAATATTAAAGAGAGCCACTTCCATCAGAATTGATCATCACATAGTAATGTTGTTGAAGTATATAATGATCTCCTGATCCTGCTTATTTCACTCAGAATTTGTTCATATAAGTCTCCCCAGGGCCTTCTGAAATCATCCTGTTTGTCATTTCTTACAGAATAATAGTATTCCATAGCATTCATATAACATAATTTATTCAGCCATTCTCCAATTGATGGACATCCACTCAGTTTTCAGTTTCTTTTCACTACAAAGAAGGCTGCCATAAACATTTTTGCACATGTGTGTTCCTTTCCCACATCTCTTTGGGATATAATCCCTGTAGAATCTTTGCTGGGTCAAATAGTATAGACAGTTTGATAACTTTTTGAGCATAGTTCCAAATTGCTCTCCAGAATGAATTGATTCATTCAAAGTTCCACCAATAATGTATCCCAGTTTTCCCATATCCCCCCAACATTTGTCATTATCTATTCCTGTCATCTTAGCCAATCTGACAGGTGTATAGTGGTATTTCAGAGTTGTCTTAATTTGCATTTCTCTGATCAATAATGATTTGGAGCACCTTTTCAGATAGCTACAAATAGTTTCAATTTTTCTATCTGAAAATTATCTATTCATATTATTTTATCTACTCCTTCCCTTTTCTCCTTTCCCCTCCCTCTTTTCAATAAGGTGAGACAAGTTTCTCTGTAAATGTTTTATGTTTAAGCCAAATTTGATGAGAGTAAGATGCTCACAGGATTCATCCCCCTCCCTTCTTTCTCTCAAATGTAATAGGTTTCCTTTGCCTCTTTGTGAAATGTAATTTTCCTCATTTTACTTCCACTTTTCCCTTTTTCTGGTACAATCCCCTTTCTATGTCTAGTTAGTTTTTTATATTATAACAGTAAAATCAAACTTTACATGCACTCTCTATGTATATCCATATCAGAAATACAGTTCTCAAAAATTCTTTTTATCATTTTATGCTTCTCTTGAGTCTGATATTTTTGCAGGTCATTTTTTTTGTTTAGTTCTGGTCTTTTCATGAGAAATACATGGAATTACCTGTTTCACTGAATGCTCATCTTCTTCCTTGGAAGTTTAGCAGGGTAGTTCATTAGTTGGCTGTATTCCAAGTTTCTTTGCCTTTTGGAATATCAGAAATTAGGAATATCAGGCCCTTCCATTCTTTAAAGTGAAAGCTGCTAGATCCTGAGTACTTCTTATTATGCCTCCTCTAGATATGATTTTTTTCTGATTTTCGTTACTCTGATAATTCTGAAATTTAGCCACAATATTCTTTGGAGTTTTAATTGTTGGGTCTCTTTCAGAAGGGATTTGGTGAATTATTTCAATGGCTATTTTCCCTTCTGATTATTTGACATCAGGGCAATTCTCTTTGACAATATCCTGAAAAATAATGTGCAGAAATTACTTTTGTTTTTCATCATCTATTTTTTAGGCCAGTGGTTTTCCCAAGTATGTATTTTACATTTTTTTCTATTTTTTTCATTTATTTGATTTTGTTTGACAGATTGCTGATGTCTTATTGAGTCATTCATTTCCATTTGTTCAATTCTGATTTTTAGTGATTTTTTTTCATTTACTTTTCTTTTTACTGGGTTTTTTTTTTTTTTTTGTATTGGTCCAATTGAGCTTTTGAATGAGTTGTTTTATTCATTGGAACTTTTTCCATTTCACAAATTCTGCTTTTTAAGGAATGATTTTCTTTTTCCATTTCACAAATTCTATTTTCCTGGAATTTGTTTTACCTTTTCCACTTCACAAATTCTGTTTTCCTGGGAGTTTTTTTTTTAAACCTTTTCCACTTCACAAATTCTGTTTTTCAAGGAGTTGTTTTTGTTTTCCACTTTATCAAATCTATCTTTTAATGCTTTTTCCAAACCCTCTTGCAGAGTTTTCCTTTCACCCATTTTTCTTCTGGTTTTCTTTTGAGATCCTTTTTTAATTTCTTCTAGAAGAGCCTTGTGTGATGGAGACCAGGTTATATCACCCTTTGGGGCTTCATCTGGAGACAATCTGCTTTTAGTTTCCTTAGGGTTTGACATCTGTTCTTCTCTATCACCATAGAAGCTATCTACAATTAGAGTTTGCTTTGCCTTTTTACTCATTTTTTTAAAGTTGGGATCTCCTTTTCGGGCAAGGGAAGTTTACCAAGCTTCCTCTACAGGCAGCATGATGTGGCATGGGGCAACAGCATCTGTGCTGGGAGTGTGCTGATTCACTCCTTGTGGCTGGGTGGTGTGGCCAGGTCCCATGAGAATCTGGGGCTTTGGGGTTCAATCTTTACCTTTTACGTTTATGTTGTGTTTTATAATTTCTCTGCTGATTTACTGGTTTGTAGCCATGGCAGAATAGACAACATTATGGTAGAGTTCTCCCCCTAAATTCTCCACCACACAGAGTCAGTACCACTCCACAGAGACCACAACCTGCCCAGGATCTGCACAACATGCATTGAAATCAGTGCTTTGCCTTCCTGCCTGTGCCTGGCCTCTTCCCTCACCCTACCAAAATAGATCTTTTCTGGTTATCTTCAAAGTTATCTTCTGCTGTGAATTTGCTGCACTCCCAATATTTGTGGATTCTACCAGTCTAGAACTCATGCAGAGGCTGATTTTGGAAATTAGTTGAAGGTTCAGTGGGAAGTTTAGAAAGAATTGTGTGTTCTTTCCACCATCTTGGCTCCACTGCATCTAAATCATTATTGATCAGAAAATGTAAAAGAAAAGAGAACTCTGAGATACCACTACACACCTCTCAGTTTGGCTAAGATGACAGGAAAAAATAATGATGAATGTTGGGGGGATGTGAGAAAACCGGGACACTAATACATTGTTGTTGGAATTGTGAATGGATACAACCATTCACAATTTGGAGAGCAATTTGAAACTATGCCCAAAGGTCTTTTTTACCTCTGCATGTGATGTGACATTCCATTTTACCTCCCCTTTCCTCTTCTTCCAGTGAAATCCCTTTTTCATCTCTAGTTGCTTTTTTATATCATCATATTAAAGTATACACCTAACAAAGATACAATTTCAAAGATTTACATACAATTTTTTTCATGTATGGATTAATTCTGAGTGTCACTGAAGTTTACTTTACTATTGAAGTTATTTTAACTAACATTAAACATTGACAAAATAATTAAAAGATAAAAATGAATGTTTCTTTAACTTTTGGAAAATTGGACTATCAATATTTTATTTGAAAATGTAGCCATGTGAGATAATATAGCTATAAAAGTTTAATAAATTTGATTATATAATGGCAAAGTCAAGCCATTTTCAAACCACTTAACTCTTTTTTGGGGAAGGAGGCATAGTGCTTGTTAGGATTAAGTGCTTGTCCAGGGTCACACCGCTAATAAGTGTATGAGGCCAAATATGAAGTTAGGTCCTAATAACTCCAGCAAGTCCACTGGAGTGGACGAGTCGAGAGTTCAGTGGACAACCAGATTCATTTTCATCTCACACCACTGTGGTTGGTGGCTGATCTCCTGCACTCCCCCCACTGAGACCAAGCTGGTCTGAAAGACTCACCAGAAAGCTAGCCGAGCCCCAAGTGAAGGAGACAAGAGATTCTTTCCATCTTTGTGCTGGCTGGAGGCTGCAGAAAGCAGAGGCAGAGGCTAAAGGACAAAACCTTTGGATTTGGAGACATTCGGAGGGCTCTAAGCTAACCGGGCTTTATTAGAGACAATAAAAGATCTGAACTTTTATCACCTGGCTGCGTTTTGAGGTGATTATTACTTTCACCTGATACTAAAGCTGCCTCCAAGAAAACCTCCCCGGAGGTTCACTATTCATTTAATTGCCCCTCAGATCATTTAATCTTGCATTTTATCCATCTGACCACAGACTAACTGCCGCCATTTCTAGTTCACTTTCTTTTTTTTTATTTTTTATTAAAACTTTTATTTTCAAAACTTATGCATCGTTAATTTTTTCAATATTGACCCTTGCAAAACCCAATATATTTCTTCCCCTTCCTCCCATCCCTCTCTTAGATAGCAAGTAATCCAATATATGTTAAACATATTAAAAAATGTTAAATCCAACATATATATATATATATAAATATATAATTATCTTGCTGCACAAGAAAAATCAGATCAAAAAGGAAAAAAAAAGATGAGAAAAAAAAAAACAAAATGCAGGCAAACAACAATAAAAAGTGTAAGGGGCTGAATCTCTGGAAAAGCTGCGCTTGAAACAGACAACCAAGCACTTAAAGCTAATTACCCATTTAATGTGAGTCAATGACTATTAGTATATGTTTGGAAAATTGACTCTTCTCACAGTTGATGCTGGCTCAATGTTTGGTGTTAAAATAATTGTAGGCAAGGATTAGAGGGTAGGATGAAACAGGCAGACTTGACTTGGTGGCAGAATGAGGGGAGAAAGGTAGAGATTCTGGATTCCAGAATCAAGAAGAGATCTTTGGCAAAACTCCTGGCAGTTTGTCTACTTCTCTCCCATCTTCCCCTAAAGACCAATGACTTTTACTTATCCTGACTCTGGCTGATCCTGAGACCTCCAGGGAGTCAGCCAAGACTTTTTTTTTTTTTTTTTTTTATTTAATAATTACATTATATTGACACTCAATTCTGTTCCGATTTTTTTTCCCCTCCCTCCCTCCACCCCCTCCCCTAGATGGCAAGCAGTCCTTTATATGTTGGATATGTTGCAGTATATCCTAGATACAATATATGTTTGCAGAACCGAACAGTTCTCTTGTTGCGTAGGGAGAATTGGATTCAGAAGGTATAAATAATCCGGGAAGAAAAACAAAATGCAGATAGTTCACATTCGTTTCCCAGTGTTCTTTCTTTGGGTGTAGCTGCTTTTGTCCGTCATTTATCAATTGAAACTCAGGTCTCTTTGTCAAAGAAATCCACTTCCATCAAAATATGTCCTCATACAATATCGTTGTCGAAGTGTATAATGATCTCCTGGTTCTGCTCATTTCACTTAGCATCAGTTCATGTAGGTCTCTCCAAGCCTCTCTGTATTCATCCTGCTGGTCATTTCTTACAGAACAATAATATTCCATAACATTCATATACCACAATTTACCCAGCCATTCTCCAATTGATGGGCATCCATTCATTTTCCAGTTTCTAGCCACTACAAACAGGGCTGCTACAAACATTTTGGCACATACAGGTCCCTTTCCCTTCTTTAGTATTTCTTTGGGATATAAGCCCAATAGAAACACTGCTGGATCAAAGGATATGCACATTTTGATAATTTTTTGGGCATAATTCCAGATTGCTCTCCAGAATGGTTGGATTCGTTCACAACTCCACCAACAATGCATTAGTGTCCCAGTTTTCCCGCATCCCCTCCAACATTCATCATTATTTTTTCCTGTCATCTTAGCCAATCAGACAGGTGTGTAGTGGTATCTCAGAGTTGTCTTAATTTGCATTTCTCTGATCAATAATGATTTGGAACACTCTTTCATGTGAGTGGTAATAGTTTCAATCTCATCCTCTGAAAATTGTCTGTTCATATCCTTTGACCATTTATCAATTGGAGAATGGCTTGATTTCTTATAAATTTGAGTCAGTTCTCTATATATTTTGGAAATGAGGCCTTTATCAGAACCTTTAACTGTGAAAATGTTTTCCCAGTTTGTTGCTTCCCTTCTAATCTTGTTTGCATTAGTTTTATTTGTACGAAGGCTTTTTAATTTGATGTAATCGAAATTTTCTATTCTGTGATCAGTAATGGTCTCTAGTTCATCTTTGGTCACAAATTTCTTTCTCCTCCACAAGTCTGAGAGATAAACTATTCTATGTTCCTCTAATTTATTTATAATCTCGTTCTTTATGCCTAGGTCATAGACCCATTTTGATCTTATCTTGGTATATGGTGTTAAGTGTGGGTCCATGCCTAATTTCTGCCATACTAATTTCCAATTATCCCAGCAGTTTTTATCAAATAATGAATTCTTTTCCCAGAAGTTAGGGGCTTTGGGTTTGTCAAACACTAGATTGCTATAATTGACTATTCTGTCTTGTGAGCCTAGCCTTTTCCACTGATCCACTAATCTATTTCTTAGCCAATACCAAATGGTTTTGGTGACTGCTGCTTTATAATATAATTTTAGATCAGGTACAGCTAGGCCACCTTCATTTGATTTTTTTTTCATTAATTCCCTTGAGATTCTCGACTTTTTATTGTTCCATATGAATTTTGTTGTTATTTTTTCTAGATCAATAAAATATTTTCTTGGAAGTCTGATTGGTATAGCACTAAATAAATAGATTAGTTTAGGGAGTATTGTCATCTTTATTATGTTCGCTCGGCCTATCCAAGAGCACTTAATATTTTTCCAATTATTTAAGTCTGACTTTATTTGTGTGGAGACTTTTTTATAATTTTGCTCATATAATTCCTGACTTTCCTTTGGTAGATAGATTCCCAAATATTTTATGGTATCAACAGTTATTCTGAATGGAATTTCTCTTTGTATCTCTTGCTGTTGGGTTTTGTTGGTGATGTATAAAAAAGCTGAGGATTTATGGGGATTTATTTTGTAGCCAGCTACTTTGCTAAAATTATGAATTATTTCCAATAGCTTTTTGGTAGAATCTCTGGGGTTCTCTAGGTATACCATCATATCATCTGCAAAGAGTGATAGTTTGGTTTCCTCATTGCCTACTCTAATTCCTTTTATATCTTTCTCGACTCTTATTGCCGAGGCTAGTGTTTCTAATACGATATTAAATAATAATGGTGATAGTGGGCAACCTTGCTTCACTCCAGATCTTACTGGGAAAGGTTCCAGTTTTTCTCCATTGCATATGATGCTTACTGATGGTTTTAAATATATGCTCCTGACTATTTTAAGGAAAAGTCCATTTATTCCTATGCTCTCAAGTGTTTTTATTAGGAATGGATGTTGGATTTTATCAAATGCTTTTTCTGCATCTATTGAGATGATCATGTGGTTTTTGTTTGTTTGGTTATTGATATAGTCAATTATGCTAATAGTTTTCCTAATATTGAACCAGCCCTGCATTCCTGGTATAAATCCTACTTGGTCATAGTGTATTATCCTGGTGACAATTTTCTGTAATCTTTTTGCTAATATTTTATTTAAGATTTTAGCATCAATATTCATTAGGGAGATTGGTCTATAATTTTCTTTCTCTGTTTTCAGCCTACCTGGTTTAGGTATCAGTACCATATCTGTGTCATAAAAGGAGTTTGGTAGGACTCCTTCAATCCCTATTTTTTCAAATAGTTTATATAACATTGGAGTTAATTGTTCTTTAAATGTTTGGTAGAATTCACATGTAAATCCATCTGGTCCTGGGGATTTTTTCTTAGGGAGTTGATTGATAGTTTGTTCTATTTCTTTTTCTGAGATGGGACTGTTTAGGATATTTACTTCTTCCTCTGTTAGTTTGGGCAAGCTGTATTTTTGGAGGTATTTTTCTATTTCATTTAAGTTGTCGAATTTATTGGCATAAAGTTGGGCAAAGTAACTCCTAATTATTGCTCTAATTTCCTCTTCGTTAGTGGTGAGTTCTCCCTTTTCATTTTTAAGACTAACAATTTGATTTTCCTCTTTCCTTTTTTTAATCAGATTTACTAAGGGTTTGTCTATTTTGTTGGTTTTTTCATAGAACCAACTCTTAGTTTTATTAATCAATTCAATAGTTTTTTTACTTTCAATTTTATTGATCTCACCTTTTACTTTTAGAATTTCAAGTTTAGTGTTTGACTGGGGGTTTTTAATTTGTTCCTTTTCTAGCATTTTTAATTGCAAACCCAATTCATTGACCTTCTCTTTCTCTATTTTATACAAATAGGCCTCTAGAGATATGAAATTTCCCCTTATTACCGCTTTGGCTGCATCCCATACATTTTGGTATGATGTCTCATTATTATCGTTTTCTTGGGTGAAGTTATTAATTATGTCTATGATTTGCTGTTTTACCCAATCATTCTTTAGTATGAGATTATTTAGTTTCCAATTATTTTTTGGTCTACTTCCCCCTGCTTTTTTGTTGAATGTAATTTTCATTGCATCGTGGTCTGAAAAGGATGCATTTACTATTTCTGCCTTACTACATTTGAGTTTGAGGTTTTTATGTCCTAATATATGGTCAATTTTTGTATAGGTTCCATGAACTGCTGAAAAGAAAGTGTATTCCTTTCTGTCTCCATTACATTTTCTCCAGAGATCTATCATATCTAGCTTTTCTAGTATTCTGTTTACCTCTTTAACTTCTTTCTTATTTATTTTCTGGTTTGATTTATCTAATTCTGAGAGTGCAAGGTTAAGATCTCCCACTATTATAGTTTTACTGTCTATTTCTTCTTGCAGCTCTCTTAGTTTCTCTTTTAAGAATTTAGATGCTACCCCACTTGGTGCATATATGTTTAATATAGATAGTGCTTCATTATCCATGCTACCCTTTAGCAAGATATAGTGTCCTTCCTTATCTCTTTTAATTAGGTCAATTTTTGCTTTAGCTTGATCTGAGATCAGGATGGCTACCCCTGCTTTTTTGACTTCACCTGAAGCATAGTAGATTTTGCTCCAACCTTTTACCTTTAACCTGCATGTATCTCCCCGCTTCAGGTGTGTTTTCCTGTAAACAACATATTGTAGGATTCTGGCTTTTAATCCATTCTGCTAACCGCTTCCTCTTTATGGGGGAGTTTACCCCGTTCACGTTTATGGTTAGAATGACCAATTCTGTATTACTTGCCATCTTGTTAACCCCGGTTTATGCTTTCCTCCCTTCTTTCCCCTTTCCCCCCCTTCCAAGTATTAAGCTTGTGAGCACCCCTTGCTTCTCACAGCCCTCCCTTTTTAGTGTCCCTCCCCCCGCCTTAGAGTTCCTCCCCCTATCTTACCCCTTTCCCTCCCAGTTCCCGTATTCCCTTCCGCTTAGCTTATTCCTTCCCTTTCCACTTTTCCCTTCTCACTTTTCAATGAGATGGAGAAGTTTCACCTTAGATTGAATATGTCTTAAGATTTTTCACTTAAAGCCAATTCTGAAGGCAGTAAGATACCCACTATATTCATCCCCCTCCATTCTTTCTCTCAGATATAATAGGTTTCCTATGCCTCTTCATGAGATGTACTACCCCACTTTACCCTTTTTCTGGTACAATGTCCTTTCCACATCAATTTCTAGAACAAGGTATACATGTATTCTTTATACATCTATATAGTCAAAATATAGTTCCCAAGATTAATCTTTACCTTTTTAGATTTCTCTTGAGTTCTATATTTGTAGATCAAACTTTTTGTTAAGTTCTGGTTTTTTCATCAGAAATAGATGAAATTCGCTTACTTCGTTGAATGTCCATCTTCTTCCCTGGAAAAAGATGCTCATTCTCGCTGGGTAAGTTATTTTTGGTTGCATACCAAGTTCCTTAGCCTTTCGGAATATCATATTCCAGGCCCTTCGATCTTTTAATGTGGATGCTGCCAGATCCTGGGTGATCCTTATTGTGGCTCCTTGATACTTGAATTGGGTTTTTCTAGCCGCTTGCAATATTTTTTCTTTCATCTGAGGGTTCTGGCATTTGGCCACTATATTCCTTGGTGTTTTGATTTTAGGATCCCTTTCAGTGGGTGATCGATGAATCCTTTCAATGTTTATTTTTTCCTCTGTTCCTATGACTTCTGGGCAGTTCTCTTTGATAATTTCCTGGAAGACAGTGTCCAGGCTCTTTTTTTCATCATGTTTTTCTGGGAGTCCAATGATTCTCAGATTGTCTCTCCTGGATCTGTTTTCCAGGTCTGTTGTCTTCCCCAGAAGGTATTTCACATTTTTCTCCATTGTTTGATTTTTTTGGATTTGCTTGACTGATTCTTCTTGTCTCCTCGAGTCATTCAATTCCACTTGTTCAATTCTGATTTTCAGTGAAGTATTCTCTTCACTCACTTTTTAAAATCTTTCTCTAATTGTCCAATTGAGTTCTTTTGTTCTGTGGAATTTTTTTCCATTTCGCCAATTTTGTTTTTTAGAGAGCTGTTTTCTGTTTCCAGTTCACTAATCCTATTTTTCAAGGATTTTACTTCTTTATCCACTCTCTCTTTAACTTTCTCCAGACTCTTTTCCCATTTTTCTTCTAGCTCCTTGTGAGAGCCTTTTTAATCACTTCTATGAGGTTCATCTGTGCTGAGGAACAGACAATCTCCTCCTTTGGGGAATCACCTGGGGACTGCTTGTTTTTAGTCTCCTCAGGATTTAGAGTCTGCTCTCTATCTGTATAGAAGCTGTCAAGGGTTAAAGTCCTCTTCAGCTTCTTGCTCATTTTGTCTATTAATCAGAGACAAACTACCAAAGAAAAACAGAAAAAACTGGAGTCTTTCTTTGGGGGGGGGCTGGGTGTGTTATCGAGCTTCCTCTACAGACTGCAGGGGCAGCAGTGAGGCACTAGCAGGACTGTGCTGTGCCTGCGCTCTGAGATCCCAAGCGTGCTGAGTCACTGAGGGGGGGAAGGGGGGGGGCGGCCAGGTCCTGAGAGACTCCAGCTGTTTGCGGTTGTGTTCTTCAGCCCCGGTGTTTTTAGCTTCTCTGCTGGGCTGTTGACTTGCTGCAGGTTCCAAACCTGTAGCGAAGCTCTCCCCGCAGAGACGGCTACGATCACTCCCCACCCCCTCTCAGCTCTGCTCCCGTGCTCTCACTGCCGCTGCCCTCAGCCTGCGCCCGATCTAAAACCGCCCCAGCCCTCCAGTAAAGACAGACCTTTCTTGGCGGATCTCAAGGATGGCTTCTCTTGGTAACTATTTGTGGGTTTTTTTCAGTCAAGCATTGATTCAGAGGCTTGTAATGAAGTGGATAGTGAGAGAAAGCGCGGAGCTTATGCAACTGTGAGCCTCCTCTCCGCCATCTTAACCGGAAGTCCGTCAGCCAAGACTTAACAAAAAAGACTAAAATGATATGTTTTGATCCACATTCAGTTCTCCCAGTCCTCTCTTTGGGTGTAGATGCCTAGCAACATTAACATAACCTTCAGAGAATGCAGAGAGATGTTATAAGAAACTCATCTTGTTAATTACTATAAAAAGCAATAGCTAGATATTTCATCAATTACTGTTAATTTGGTGATTTAATAAACAAGAACTGAGTCATAGTTTATCCATTCTTCTCTATCACTCAAAACCCACAATCAATTTAACTTAACATTAGATAATTTTGGAATTTTTCAAAGAATAATGAATTTCTCATATTATGATCAATAATTAATGAGGATATCATTAAATAGTTTTTGTCATTGAATAACTATAAGCATATATTTTCCCATATAAATTTTTATTGACATTCAGGTAAGAAAATGAAGAAAAAGTAATGCCTTGCTTTTATAATTGCATCTTTAAATAGCTTTTCCCAAAGCTAGCTTATACTAAACAACAAAAACAGCAACAACAACAACAACACACTTGCTGTTCTTTTTTTTTTTTCTATGATGACTCCACATCCAAAATATTTGACTTTCTACATTTCTTTCATTTCCCAAACTTTTTAAATCTTGAAGAAAAAATGAGAGAAAAGCATCCATTTATACTGTTAGATCAAACACTACTTATTGTTGTTTTCCCTTTTACTTCATCAAAAAACCATATTATTTTTTAAAAGAAAGAGGAAACATAAATATGATATTCATATTTTTTATGTTTGAAAAATAGATTTATAGTTTTGTGTTGGATATAAATTTTGTTTAATATTTATTTTCCCAGTTTTCCAAAACTTAAAATAATCTTATTTTAATATTATCTTTTGGATTCTTTCTTCCTGAAAAGAAAAATCCACTCTTTTTGGTCAACACACTATTTTAGATAGAATATGATATGGATTATGTGCAATAAATATTATACATTTATAACACTGCATCATAAGAAAAGCATTACAGAGTGTAGAAATGTTCGGTAGAAGGATAACCTGAAATTCAGGAAAATGTATGTTCAAGTACTAACTCTCATCCATACTGCTTATCTGATCTAAGTCAAGTAGCAATGTCTCAGCAATGTAATGGAAGATCTTTCCTCTATGCTATTGCATTAATATATTCTATAGTACAGTGATGTTCTGGAATCTCTACATTGCTATTTTTTCCTAGTCATTGGGAATGGTCACATCTTCTTCTTGTGAATACTAAGAATTTACTTAATTTCTAAGGAGTTCTATTAGTACAAAACAGTTTTATCCATGGAAATATAAGGAGTATAGTCTAAAATACAAAATATGGCTGCCACATAGCTTTTTTCATTATAAAAGTATTCATTTTGGTTTGTTTTAACTGAAACAGAAATTTAAACAAAATGTACATTAATAGAATGATATAAGTACTATTTTGCATAGGTTCTAATAAGAGACAAGGAAATATTTTTAAAAGACAAAACACAAAATGATAAATGGAGTTGTCTACAACCTGCATGGAAGTGAAATGCCTAAGTAAGATTTCATGTGATGAACTATCTCACATCAGTTTCCAAAAGTAAATAATAAAATCTAAGATTTATCTCTGGGGAAGTTAGTCTTTAAAGTTTTATTTAACAAATCAAAGCATTTCCCTTAGAGCTACTTGCTACTGCCTTAATGCCTGTTTTTGATTATTATACTATTGTACAGTCGGTCTGACTCTTGCATCATTGAAGACATAAAAAATAGGTGACTTCCGGGTAAGATGGTGGAGAGGAGGCACATAGCTGTGTAAGCTCCATGTTTTCTCTCACTATCCATTTCATTACAAGCCTCTGAATTAATACATGACTGAAAAAAAACCCACAAATAGTTACCAAGAGAAGACATCGTTGAAACTCACCAAGAAAGGTCTGTTTTTGCTCGAGTGCGGGGATGGTTTTAGATTGGGCACAGGCTGTGTGCAGGTAGCTGAGAGCATGGGAAGCAGCTCATAGTCGACTGGAGAGGGGGTGGGGCGTGATTGCAGCAGTCTCTGCCGGGAGAGCATTGCTACAGGATTGGATACTTTGCCCTGGCAGCAAACCAGCAGCCCAGCAGAGAAGCTAAAAACACGTGGGGGCGGGGGGAGTGAAGAATACAACCCCAAACAGCTGGAGTCTCTTGGGACCTGGCCACCCCTCCCCCACAGTGTCTCAGCACGCTCTCGGAGTCTCAGAGCGCAGGCGCAGCACAATCTGGCTAGTGCTCCAAATCATTATTAATCAGAGAAATGCAAATTAAGACAACTCTGAGATACCACTACACACCTGTCAGATTGACTAGAGTGAGAGGGAAAGATAATGTGGAATGTTGGAGGGGATGTGGGAAAACAGGGACACTGATCCATTGTTGGTGGAATTGTGAAAACATCCAGGCATTCTGGAGAGCAATTTGAAACTATGCTCAAAAAGTTATCAAACTGTGCATACCCTTTGATCCAGCAGTGTCTCTACTGAGCTTATACCCCAAAGAAATACTAAAGAAGGGAAAGGGACCTGTATGTGCCAAAATGTTTGTGGCAGCCCTGTTTGTAGTGGCTAGAAGCTGGAAAATGAATGGATGCCCATCAATTGGAGAATGGTTGAGTAAATTGTGGTATATGAACGTTATGGAATATTATTGTTCTCTATAAGGAATGACCAGCAGGGTGAATACAGAGAGGACTGGCGAGACTTACATGAACTGATGCTAAGTGAAATGAGTAGAACCAGGAGATCATTCTATACCTCAACAATGATACTGTTTGAGGATGTATTCTGATGAAAGTGGATCTCTTCGATAAATTCAGTTTCAATTGATCAAAGATGGGCAGAAAGATGGCTAGTGCCTCGCTGCTTCCCCCACCCCCAGCAGTCTGTTCCCCATAGTGCTCTCTGGCCCTAAGAGCTTTAAGGGAGGTGTGAATTCACAAAGTTAAAAAGTTTACTTTGTGAATCTGGCAAACTTGTGAACTCCAATGAGTAAAGGTGTAAACACAAGCATTGTACTAATTAGTTCTACTTAGTACCTTGTTTCAAGTTCTGGCCCAAAACATCTTCTTGTAAGATCAGATCAACTCTAATTAGTTAGCAGTTTGTAAAGATTCCAACATCTCCCCGTTTCTTTTGCTTTAGAACTTAGGGTGGTCATGACCTCCCTGACTTCTCAAGGAGGTGAGAACCTTCCAAAACAGGTGATCACCCCTTCCCTGACACCTCAGGAAGGGAGATGAAAACACCAAAGGAAATAGGAAGTCAAATCAGATTAGTGGGTTTCAGAAGGGGCTCGCTAGAAACAGGTTCACATAAATCCATCAATACGGGCCAGAACTTTGAAACAGATATTTACATAAGCACATAGCAATATAACACAGGCTAGTAGTAATGTAACAAATAACATGAAAAATCCTGAAGATTTACACATGTCCATAAGTCCTAGAAATAGTCCAAAAGGATTCCATTGTCCATTAGTTCATGTGCCAGGAATCCCATAGTTCCTGTAAGCTCTGAAGTACTGCAAAAAGTCTCATCAACAATTTTTCATCTTAAGGAATCCAATGATTCTTGCTGGTTTCTTGCTGAAACAAGGTACTAAGTGGAATTGAGGAGATAATGGTTAAATCTAGCTTAGCTTTGATTTAATCCTACAAAAAATAATGATTCTATTTCCTTCACTTGGGGCTTGGCTAATTTTCTGGAGGTCTTTCAGAGTCTTGGTTTCAGCAGAGAAGTGAAGGAAGAAAGCCTGCCACCAAGATGTTGTGAGATGGGATGAATCTGTCTGAATCCAAGTGTTTGTGCTTCAGCCTTCAGCCTCCACTTGTCTCTGAATTTCCCTGGCTAAGACTTCTAGCTTATAAACTCCACACTGAATACAAACCAATTATTATATCACAAGAAACCCATTATTTGTGGTAAGATTAAATCAATGCTAAGCTGGATTTAACCATTGTCTCCTCAATTCCACTTAGTATCTTGTTTAAAATTCTGGCTCATAACATCTTCTTGTAGGATTAAATCAATCATACTGAACTATGCTAAAATAACTAAGTGACTAAGAGGGATACCTCCCTGTGTTAGGGATAGTGAATATTGATCATGAACAAAACTATCTTAGTAGCAATAGGGAATGCTCCTTAAGCCCTTGGGTGGGATTATATTTTGAGATGGAATGTACCCCACCCGAGATCTCAATATGAGATATGAGGCTTCTATAAAAAAGAAAGGTTTTCTGTAGAAGACAAAATGAGTGAGCTCCAGCACATAAGACTTGATGAACATTTTATGAGCTTAATGTTTGCAGAGGATATTCAGAAAGTTCTGCAGTTGTAATTGCTGGTCTTTTTAATGTTCAGATGGGTGCGTTGGTAATTTAACAATTGATGTCAGCAACATCAATGAAAAAAATCTATCTAGTTCATATATTTATGTAAACACTGTGAATGTGCTATTGCCTTGGAATTTTGGAACTCTTTCCCATCTTTGCTAATAAAGCCCCAGAAGTCCTTCGACATATATATATATATAAATTTAATAATAACTTTATATTGACAGAATCCATGCAAAGGTAATTTTTTTTTACAACCAACATTATCCCTTGCACTCACTTCTGTTCCGATTTTTCCCCTTCCTCCCTCCACCCCCTCCCCTAGATGGCAAGCAGTCCTATATATGTTAGATATGTTGCAGTATATTCTAGATATAATATATGTTTGCAGAACTGAAGAGTTCTCTTGTTGCACAGAGAGAATTGGATTCAGAAGGTAAAAATAACCCGGGAAGAAAAACAAAAATGCAAACAGTTCATATTCATTTCCCAGTATTCTTTCTTTGGGTGTAACTGCTTCTATCCATTATTTATCAAGTGAAACTCAGTTAGGTCTCTTTATCAAAGAAATCCACTTCCATCAGAATACATCCTCATACAATATCGTTGTTGAAATGTATAATGATCTCCTGGTTCTGCTCATTTCACTTAGCATCAGTTCATGTAAGTTTCTCCAAGCCTCTCTGTATTCATCCTGCTGGTCATTCCTTACAGAACAATAACATTCCATAACATTCATATACCACAATTTACCCAGCCATTCTCCAATTGATGGGCATCCCTTCAATTTCCAGTTTCTAGCCACTACAAACAGGGCTGCTACAAACATTTTGGCACATACAGATCCCTTTCCCTTCTTTAGTATCTCTTTGGGGTATAAGCCCAGTAGTAGCACTGCTGGATCAAAGGGTATGCACAGTTTGATAATTTTTTGGGCATAATTCCAGATTGCTCTCCAGAATGGTTGGATTCGTTCACAACTCCACAACAATGCATCAGTGTCCCAGTTTTCCCGCATCCCCTCCAACATTCATCATTATTTTTTCCTGTCATCTTAGTCAATCTGACAGGTGTGTAGTGGTATCTCAGATTTGTCTTAATTTGCATTTCTCTGATCAATAATGATTTGGAACACTTTTTCATATGAGTGGTAATAGTTTCAATTTCATCATCTGAAAATTATCTGTTCATATCCTTTGACCATTTATCAATTGGAGAATGGCTTGATTTCTTATAAATTTGAGTCAGTTCTCTATATATTTTGCAAATGAGGCCTTTATCAGAACCTTTAACTGTAAAGATGTTTTCCCAGTTTGTTGCTTCCCTTCTAATCGTGTTTACATTACTTTTGTTTGTACAAAGGCTTTTTAATTTGATATAATCAAAATTTTCTATTTTGTGATCAGTAATGGTCTCTAGTTCATCTTTGGTCACAAATTTCTTTCTCCTCCACAAGTCTGAGAGATAAACTATTCTATGTTCCTCTAATTTATTTATAATCTCATTCTTTATGCCTAGGTCATGGACCCATTTTGATCTTATCTTGGTATATGGTGTTAAGTGTGGGTCCATGCCTAATTTCTGCCATACTAATTTCCAATTATCCCAGCAGTTTTTATCAAATAATGAATTCTTATCCCAAAAGTTAGGATCTTTGGATTTGTCAAACACTAGATTGCTATAGTTGACTATTCTGTCTTGTGAACTTAACCTTTTCTACTGTTCAACTAATCTATTTCTTAGTCAATACCAAATGGTTTTGGTGACTGCTGCTTTATAATATAATTTTAGATCAGGTACAGCTAGGCAACCTTCATTTGATTTTTTTTTTTCATTAATTCCCTTGAGATTCTCGACTTTTTATTGTTCCATATGAATTTTGTTGTTATTTTTTCTAGATCATTAAAATATTTTCTTGGAAGTCTGATTGGTATAGCACTAAATAAATAGATTAGTTTAGGGAGTATTGTCATCTTTATTATATTCGCTCGGCCTATCCAAGAGCACTCAATATTTTTCCAATTATTTAAGTCTGACTTTATTTGTGTGGAGACTTTTTTGTAATTTTGCTCATATAATTCCTGACTTTCCTTTGGTAGATAGATTCCCAGATATTTTATGCTATCAACAGTTATTCTGAATGGAATTTCTCTTTGTATCTCTTGCTGTTGGGTTTTGTTGGATATGTATAAAAATGCTCAGGATTTCTGGGGATTTATTTTGTATCCATCTACTTTGCTAAAATTATGAATTATTTATAATAGCTTTTAGTACAATCATCTGCAAAGTGTAATATTTGGTTTCCTCATTGCCTACTCCAATTCCTTTAATATCTTTCTCAACTCTTATTGCAGAGGCTAGTGTTTCTAATACAATATTGAATAATAATGGTGATAGTACGCAACCTTGCTTCACTCCAGATCTTACTGGGAAAGGTTCCAGTTTTTCCCCATTACATATGATGCTTACTGAAGGTTTTAAAGATATGCTCCTGACTATTTTAAGGAAAAGTCCATTTATTCCTATGCTCTCAAGGGTTTTTATTAGGAATGAATGTTGGATTTTATCAAATTCTTTTTCTGCATCTATTGAGATGATCATATGTTTTTTGGTAATTTGGTTATTGATAGTCAATTATGCTAATAGTTTTCCTAATATTGAACCAGCCCTGCATTCCTGGTATAAATCCTACTTGGTCATAGTGTATTATCCTGGTGACGATTTTCTGTAATCTTTTTGCTAATATTTTATTTAAGATTTTAGCATCAATATTCATTAGGGAGATTGGTCTATAATTTTCTTTCTCTGTTTTCAGCCTACCTGGTTTAGGTATCAGTACCATGTCTGTGTCATAAAAGGAGTTTGGTAGGACTCCTTCAATCCCTATTTTTTCAAATAGTTTATATAACATTAGAGTTAATTGTTCTTTAAATGTTTGGTAGAATTCACATGTAAATCCATCTGGTCCTGGGGATTTTTTCTTAGGGAGTTGATTGATAGTTTGTTGTATTTCTTTTTCTGAGATGGGACTGTTTAGGATATTTACTTCTTCCTCTGTTAGTTTGGGCAAGCTATATTTTTGGAGGTATTCTTCTATTTCATTTAAGTTGTCAAATTTATTGGCATAAAGTTGGGCAAAGTAACTCCTAATTATTGCTCTAATTTCCTCTTCATTAGTGACGAGTTCTCCCTTTTCATTTTTAAGACTAACAATTTGATTTTCCTCTTTACTTTTTTTAATCAGATTTACTAAGGGTTTGTCTATTTTGTTGGTTTTTTCATAGAACCAACTCTTAGTTTTATTAATCAATTCAATAGTCTTTTTACTTTCAATTTTATTGATCTCTCCTTTTATTTTTAGAATTTCAAGTTTAGTGTTTGACTGGGGGTCTTTAATTTGTTCCTTTTCTAGCATTTTTAGTTGCAAGCCCAATTCATTGACCTTCTCTTTCTCTATTTTATACAAATAGGCCTGTAGAGATATGAAATTTCCCCTTATTACCGCTTTGGCTGCATCCCATACATTTTGGTATGATGTCTCATTATTATCGTTTTCTTGGGTGAAGTTATTAATTATGTCTATGATTTGCTGTTTCACCCAATCATTCTTTAGTATGAGATTATTTAGTTTCCAATTATTTTTTGGTCTACTTTCCCTTGGCTTTGTGTTGAATGTAATTTTCATTGCATGGTGGTCTGAAAAGGATGCATTTACTATTTCTGCCTTACTGCATTTGAGTTTGAGGTTTTTATGTCCTAATATATGGTCAATTTTTGTATAGGTTCCACGAACTGCTGAAAAGAAAGTATATTCCTTTCTGTCTCCATTACATTTTCTCCAGAGACCTATCATATCTAACTTTTCTAGTATTCTATTTACCTCTTTGACTTCTTTCTTATTTATTTTGTGGTTTGATTTATCTAATTCTGAGAGTGCAAAGTTGAGATATCCCATTATTACAGTTTTGCTGTCTATTTCTTCTTGCAGCTCTCTTAATTTCTCTTTTAAGAATTTAGATGCTACACCACTTGGTGCACATATGTTTAATATTGATAGTGCTTCATTATCCATGCTACCCTTTAGCAAGATATAGTGCCCTTCCTTATCTCTTTTAATTAGATCAATTTTTGCTTTAGCTTGATCTGAGATCAGGATGGCTAGCCCTGCTTTTTTGACTTCACCTGAAGCATAGTAGATTTGCTCCAACCTTTTACCTTTAACCTGCATGTATCTCCCTGCTTCAGGTGTGCTTCCTGTAAACAACATGTTGTAGGATTCTGGCTTTTAATCCATTCTGCCAACCGCTTCTTCTTTATGGAGGAGTTTACCCCGTTCACATTTATGGTTAAAATGACCATTTCTGTATTACTTGCCATCTTGTTAACCCCAGTTTATGCTTTTCTCCTTTCTTTCCCCCTTTCCCCCCTTCCCATTATTAAGCTTGTGAGCACCACTTGCTTCTCACACCCCTCCCTTTTTTTAGTTTCTCTCCCCCTGCCTTAGATTTCCTCCCCCTATCTTACCCCTTTCCCTCCCAGTTTCCGTATTCCCTTCTGCTTAGCTTATTCCTTCCCTTTTCACTTTTCCCTTCTCACTTTTCAATGAGGTGGGAGAAATTTCACCATAGATTGAATATGTCTAAAATTCTTCTCTTAAAGCCAATTCTGAAGGCAGTAAGATACCCACTATATTCATCCCCCTCCATTCTTTCTCTCAGATATAATAGGTTTCCTATGACTCTTCATGAGATGTTGTACCTCTACTTTACCCTTTTTCTGATACAATGTCCTTTCCACATCTAGTTTCTAGAAAAAGGTATACCTGTATTCTTTATACATCTTTATAGACGGAATATAGTTCCCAAAATTAATCTTTACCTTTTTAGATTTCTCTTGAGTTCTATATTTGTAGATCAAACTTTTTGTTCAGTTCTGGCTTTTTCATCAAAAATAGGTGAAATTCGCTTACTTCGTTGAATGTCCATCTTCTTCCCTGGAAAAACATGCTCATTCTAGCTGGGTAAGTTATTTTTGGTTGCATACCAAGTTCCTTAAAATATCATATTCCAGGCCCTTGGATCATTTAATGTGGATGCTGCTAGATCCTGGGTGATCCTTATTGTGGCTCCTCGATACTTGAATTGGGTTTTTCTAGCTGCTTGCAGTATTTTTTTTTCGTCTGAGGGTTCTGGCATTTGGTCACTATATTTCTTGGTGTTTTGATTTTAGGATCCCTTTCAGTAGGTGATCGATGAATTCTTTCAATGTCTATTTTACCCTCTGTTTCTATGACTTCTGGGCAGTTCTCTTTGATAATTTCCTGGAAAATAGTATCCAAGCTCTTTTTTT
This sequence comes from Antechinus flavipes, assembly GCF_016432865.1. Taxonomy (NCBI): domain Eukaryota; kingdom Metazoa; phylum Chordata; class Mammalia; order Dasyuromorphia; family Dasyuridae; genus Antechinus; species Antechinus flavipes. Next base: position 275,480,343 of record NC_067398.1, read on the forward strand.
CATCATGCTTTTCTGGGAGTCCAGTGATTCTCAGATTGTCTCTCCTGCATCTGTTTTCCAGGTCTGTTGTTTTCCCCAGAAGGTATTTCACATTCTTTTCCATTGTTTGATTTTTTTGGATTTGCTTGACTGATTCTTCTTGTCTCCTCGAGTCATTCAATTCCATTTGTTCGAACCTGATTTTCAATGAAGTATTTTCTTCACTCACTTTTAAAAAATCTTTTTCTAATTGTCCAATTGAGTTCTTTTGTTCTATGGAATTTTTTTTCCATTTCGCCAATTTTGTTTTTCGAGAGCTATTTTCTGTTTCCAGTTCACTAATCCTATTTTTCAAGGATTTTATTTCTTTATCCACTCTGTCTTTAAATGAGTGGGATGACTTCTCCAGCCTCTCTTGCCAAACCTCCCTCTCCTTTTCCCATTTTTCTTCCAGCTCCCTTGTGAGAGCCTTTTTTCATTTCTTCTATGAGATTCATGTGTGCTGAGGAACAGATGATCTCCTCCTTCAGGGATTCACCTGGAGACTGTCTGTTTTTAGTCTCCTCAGGATTTAGAGTCTGCTCTCTATCTGTATGGAAGCTGTCAAGGGTTAAAGTCCTCTTCAATTTTTTGCTCATTTTGTCAAAGAATCAAAGACAACCTAGCAAAGAAAAAAAAGAAAAAAAAACCCTAAATAGAGTCTGCTTTTTTTTTGGGGGGGGGGGGGACTGGGTGGTGTTACCTAGCTTCCTCTACAGACTGCGGGGGCAGCAGCGAGGCAATAGTCTGACTGTGCTGAACCTGTGCTCTGAGATCCAAGAGCATGCTGAGACACTGTGGGGGAGTGGTGGCCAGGTCCCGAGAGACTCCAGCTGTTTGGGGTTGTATTCTTCACCCCCTGGTATTTTTAGCTTCTCTACTGGGCTACTGGCTTGCTGCTAGGGCAAAGTATCCAGTCCTGTATCAAAGCTCTCTCCACAGAGATTGCTGTGATCATACCCCACCCCCTCTCCAGTTGGCTATTAGCTGCTTCCCGTGCTCTCAGCTACCTGCCCATAGCCTGCACCCGATCTAAAACCTTCCCCACCCTTGAGCAAAAATAGACCTTTCCTGGCGAATCTCAAGGATGGCTTCTCTTTGTAACTATTTGTGGGTTTTTTTTCAGTCAAGCATTAATTCAGAGGCTTGTAATGAAATGGATTCTGAGAGAAAAATGCGGATCTTACACAGCTGTGTGCCTCCTCTCTGCCATCTTGGCCGGAAGTTCTCGACTAATATTTTTAAAGTTTTGGGGGATAGCGTTATGGGTTTCTCATCAAGTGCTATCTTCCAAATTTGAAACTTCCCCAAGACCAAAGTGTAAAGTATAGACTAACTCCCTGGAGAGCTTCAGGGTCAGCCAGAGTCAGGATAAATCAAAGTCCTTGGTCTTTAAGGGGGAGAAGTGAATGAGATAGGCCAGCTGACATGAGGCTTGCCAAAGATGTATCCTCGATTCTGGAGTCCTGAATCACCAACCTCTCTTCTCCTCATCTTGTCACCAAGTGCTTCTGACTCTCTTCCTCCCCCTCCAATTCTTGCCTATGATTATCTCACTACCAAACATTCAGCAAGCACCAATGGTGAAGAGATCCATTAAGCCACTGTCTCACATCAAATAGGTACCCTTAGGGGTTCTTTTGTCTGACTCAGAGTTTCAATTCTCTATATCTCCTGCTTTCTTTTGTTTTTAGAATGTAAGTGGTCACTCCATCCCTGAATTCACAGGAAAGGGGATGAAAACATCAAAAATGAGCTGATCACACCCCCCCCCCCGACTTCTCAGAAAGGAAGTTGAAAGCAATATAAAGGAAAAGATCATGCCCTCCCTGACTTCTCAGGAAGGGAGATGAAAAATACCAAAGGGAAGTGGGGAGTCAAACCAATTATTGTTATCGAGTTTCTGGGCTGAAGGATCTTACTAAAAACAGGTATACACAAATCTATCACTATGATTGGTATTACACAAGCAATACAGTACATGCTAGTAGTAATGACTCTCCCCACCACCCTTGCAGGCTCAATGTGGTGTAATAAACATGAATTGTACATGCAAGTAGTAATATAACAATATGAATCAACATGGTATTGTAAAAGATTTCCAGAAGCCTAGAAGGAAAGTATGTAAATAACAATCACACATATACCTCTGTCAGCAGAAAAGAGATAGTCCAAAACCAATCTATTGTCTACTGCTTCACGTGCCAGGGAATTCAATGATTCCTCCAAGTTTTTGAAGTCCTGAACAGTCTTATTATGTGTTAGGGAATCCAATGATTCCTGTAGATTTTGAATTCCTAAAACAGTCTCATCATGTCTCAGGGGGTCCAGTGATTCCTGAGAGTTTTCAAGTCCTACAACAATCTTATCATGTCTCAGGGATTCCAATGATTCCTGAAAGTTTTGAAGTCCTGCATCAGTCTTATTAACAATTTTTGATGTCCATGAGTCAATCGCCATAACTGCCATATACTTTCACTGGGGGGCACAGTCAGAAATGGAACTATCTGATGTTCCTTGAGTCTTCTCCTTCATTTCAAGGATTTTCTCCATGTCTCTCCAATGGACAAGGTAAATACTGCTCGTTGGCACCATCTGATTTCTTCTCCATCTGTAGAGATACAAGCAAACCCTCTTCCCCAAGAAGGTAATCTATCTGGTCCATTCACCACCTTCTGGATTTCTTGACATCACCTGGTCACCCACGATTCTGAATAGCAGTCATCCTGTTCCTACCCAGAATCCCTTGCCTTTTACTCAACCTGGAGAGAGAATCTCCACAATCCTCTGCAACACTGGATCACTTTCCCCTTCATTTTCTTGACAGATCAATTCAATATTCCTTAGCTTTCCAAAGTAAAAGTCTCTCTCTTTCTCCAAGTCTTCAACAGTAAGCTTCAATACATTGATCACATTATCGAGAGATTAGTGGGACTGCTCGCACTGGACACTGCCTTTCCTGTGGTTATAAAACCTGTCTGCCAGAGCCAGTGCATCTTTGTCAAAAATCAAGAACTTAATTGTATAAAGAGCTAAATTTAAAAGTTCTCTAGGGTTACCTGTGGCTTCCCCTTTATTTTGTTTTTGGAGGAATGTCTTGATATCTCTGTTTCTCCTCTCCAATATTGCCTGTCTTGAGGATTAAAGTGTATGCCAGTGGTGTGTAAAATCTGATACTGTGTACAAAAGTGTGCACAATGTTTAGAAATATATGCAGGTCCATTATCTGTTTTATTTTTATTTTTTTTTATTGCTTGTGGCACACCCATAATTGCAAATCCTTTTATAAGGAATTTAGTGGACCTCTTGGGCTATCTCTTTTGCTGCTGGTATTACAAAAAATAAATCCTGAATAGGTGTCTACTACAACATGGATAAAAGACAGAGAACCAAAAGATTTATAATGGATCACATCCATTTATCAAATTTCATTGGATTTCAAACCATGAGGATTCTTCACTGAAGGGAGCGTAGGAGAGTGGAAAAGAAGGCAAGCCTTTACTATGCTCCTAGTTTCCTCTTTTGTTATCCCAAATTGAAAACGTAAAGCCAAGCAGCCTGATGATATTTAGAATGAGATTCTTGGGCTGTCTGAAATAAAAGAGTATTGGCCAACATGGTTAGAAGGCTATTTGCCTTTGAATTACCATCAAAAATAGGACCTAGAAGTGCACTTTGTGATTGAACATGCAAAATATAAATCTTACCTGGATACTTTCTCATTTGCCCTTGAAGTCCCTTAAAAAGCTATTATTAGAAGCTACACATTTTATTATGGCTTTGACAATTCTTTTTACCACAACTACTGAATAGGCCAAAACAGATATTACATTTATATCTCCTGGATAATAAGTAAGAGCTAGAATGATGGCATACAATTCATTCTGCTGAGTGGACCGAAAAAGAGTTCTGTACTCCCTTTATAGTTAAGTCACAAGAGTATACAGCCCAAATGTTATATTTGGATGCATCTTTACAGATGCAAATGTTATATTTGGATGCTTCTGTAAAGATAGTTGGTCTTTTAAGAGGAATTTTCATAAACCTTTTCTTCAAGAATACATTGCCAATTATGTAATAGGTTATTTTTAATGGAGATATGTGTGTAAAATTTGGAGCTGTGGCCAATAAAATTTGCTACTTTGGGATGGTTTCATAACATACATTAATTTGTGCATTGATATAAAAAGTGTATGTCTAGTCAGGTCTTATCCTAGATAATTGTACTGCTTACTTAATGGCCTTCAATAAAATTCTAGTCATAAGTACTGGGTATGAAATAAGGCTTTGTTCTGGTTGTACTGGGAAGTTCATCCACTCTATCATACTGTCTCTTTGATGAAGGACTGCTGTGAGTGCCTCTTTTATAGCAAAAAACCTGATATTTCCAATGGTTTTTGAGTGACTTTTTCAGCCACATTAGATAAAGCCAGTTCAACTTCTCTCAAAGCCTTTTGAGCTTCTTTTGTAAGCTGGCATGGTGAGTTTAAAGCACTGTCTCCCCTTAAAATGCCATATAATGGTTGCAATTGATAGGTAGTCAAGCCTAACACTGGATACATCCATTGGATATGTCCTATCGATTTCTGAAAGTCATTTAAGGTGTTTAGCCTCTGTTTTTAAAGAAAGATTTTCTACTATAAGCACCTTAGGTTATACTTCATATCCTAAATATTGAAAAGGAGCATGAATTTGAATTTTTCTGGAGGTAGATGTATTGGTAGTTCCTTAGTGTTTCCATGGGTTTTATAGACATGCTTCTAACATTTGCTCCTCAGGTGCATATTCGGATACATCATTCATATAATATAATAACATTACTTTTGGAAATGCTTTTTACTGAAGAAAGAGCAGCAGCAACATACATTTGACATGTAGAAGAGCTGTTTTTCATTCTCCCTGGCAAAACTGTCCATTCATATCTTTTATAAGGCTCAGCTAAGTTAATACTGGGCACTGAAAAGGCAAATCTTTTCATATCCTCCTTACCTAAGGGGATAGAAGAGAAACAATACTTAATGTCTATAATCCAAAGAGGCAATTGAATAGGAGATAGAAGTCCAGGCTAAATAGTTCCCATACTTTCCATCTGTTCATTTACTTTTCTTAAATCAGTCAATATCCTCCATTTTTCAGATTTCTTTCTTACAACAAATACAGGGGAATTCAAAGGACTTATAGAAAATTGGAAGTATCCTTGGTCAAGTTGCTCCTGTACTATATCTAATAAGGCCTGAATTTTATCTTTTGGCTAAGGGCCACACTGGTGTATCAGTTTTCCACTGAATAGTTACAGATGAAAGTGTTGGCAGGCCTTCAACAGTAGCCCTGCCTAAAAAAAACAAAGCACTCATTTGTGATCCTAATTGTTGTAAAATATCTCTTTCCCACAGATTGATGGGGATTTTTTCAGCTATAAAAGGAGTAAAACCTCCTGTTTCACCTTCAAAAGTCCATCTCAAAGGCATAGCACTAACTTCAGTTGCTATTGATCCTCCTACACCTCCTACACCTACTAGGTATCTGCTTTATCTTTGGCCAGTGACTGAGCCAGTTGGTACCTCTGATGACTGTATGATCTAATGACTGTATGTATCTACAAATTCTTCTAATGGTATGCCATTTACATAGATAGTGAGCATAGGACAGTTAGCTGTAACTGCTGCAGTCCAGAATATTCCTGGATTCTGTTGCTTGAAGTCAGAATCTGGGCAACTATCACCAGATTGATTATTAGGAGTCTGCATCAGTAAACCTGATGCTACTACTGTAATACTATCTGTATTTGTGACTGAGATATTATTCACACATTCCCCAGTTTCTCATATCAGTGTATGGGTGAACATTGTTTTGTAAGTACTCTCAGGAGGTGAAGTGGTCAAGCCTACTGTGCTTGGAGAAAAGGGATCCATAGGCTGGAGAGGGACAGATTTTGCCTCTCCAGGGGGTATCTCAGTATTGCCATCTGCATACAACGCTATTCTCCCCAATTGTAATCCCTCTCTCCCATAAGATTGCTTCTTGGCTGATTGGTCATGTCTGAGTACTGAACATCTAAATGCTCTGTGGATGTAGCATCAGCTGCCATCATGCCCCAAGTATTTTTTTGTTGTTGTTGTTTTGGGCCCTGGGGCTGGCCCTCCCATCCTCTTTCCCTGAATCAGTCTACATTCTGATGCCCAATGGAACTTCTGTTGCATTTTGGACATGGGGTTTGGAGTATTGTTCTCCCATCCTGTTTTTTCACTCTTTTTTTTATGCCACCATTGAGCTATCAGATTCCCTACTTTAGCACCTTGAAAGCATTGACAAGTCTTTTTGGAAGTCCCTTGACAAAAGGAACCCTGTCTTACCATGTTCGGATCTTGAGAAGTCTACATCATACCCTGGCTATAAAAGTTATTGGTGCCCACTGTGGTACAGCGTCTTATGATCTCCTCTACAGGAGCATCCTTGGGTAGTCCTAGTATAATTCTTTTACAAACTTCATTAGCATTTTCTCTAGCAAGTTGCCTTATCATAATTTCTGTTGCTGCATTTTCACCAGTCGTTCGTATGACAGCTGTCTGCAGACATCCCACAAAATCAGCAAAGAGTTTATTTGGACCTTGTGCTATTTTCATGAAGACTTCTCCTCTGTTTTGTTTAGCTGGGATAAAACCCTATGCTTTGATGGCAGCAGCAACAATTTGCTCATATGGTGCTAAGGGGGTAATTATTCTGTGCTGAAGTGTCTGCATAAGAACCTACACCTGTTAGTTGGTGACAGGTAGTTGGAGTATTAACTCCAGTTTGCCCATTTCTTTGGGCTTATATCTTACAGATTTCACTATATTCAGAGAGCCACAAGTTTTGTCCAGGTTCTAAGCATGTCCTTGCTATAGATTTCCAGTCACTAGGTGTTAAAATTTCATAAGCCAAATTCAGTAATAACATCTTAACAAAAGATGATGTAACCCCATAAAGAGTACAAGACTTTTTCATGTCTTTGATGATTTCTAGATCAAAAGTAGTATATCTTCTACTTTCTTGATCTGAAGAATCAAACTGTTCAATCACAGGATACATTTCCATTCTCAAATCAGCTGTATTCTGCCCTTGCTCTTTGACTTTAAGTAGTGCCTTTTGTAATCCTTTACCCAAGGAGGTGAAGTTGATGAGAGAAGTTCAACAGCCTGCTCAGGTGTAGGCGAAGTGGAAGCTGGGCTGGAGAATAAGAATCACCACACCCTTCAAGTTCACATAAGTACTCATGTCCTTTGGCGATATTGCCATTAATCTCTCTTTTCTCTTCCTCTTTCTCCTCACACTTCCTCATCTGGCTGTTCTTAAAACTTTTATTTTCTCTATAACTTGTGGGATTCTTTAAGATCAATCGTATTAAGTTATACATATAAAATGTTTCCTAAGAAAATGAATCAGGACTTTTATCATTATAATATTCATATAGTTGATCTCCTACTAGTTTCCAACTATCTGCCTCTATTTCTTCTTCCTTGAAGAACCAAGAGGACATGCATTCTAATATATCCAGGAGTTCATCAATCTGCTCTCAAGTTACAATCAAACCTTGTCTCTTTATTAGTCTGAGTATGCCTCTTGTAGAGCTCTCTCTAGGTAGGAGTGGGGTGGGGGATAATTTTTTTTTAATATCTGCCCCATTTCAGTTTGAAAATAAGAGTTACTCGTTTAGCTCTTAACAAAATAAGTTCCCTGTTTGTCTATTAAAATACTCACCCTATTTCCTGGTCACAGGGACTTTTTCAGTGAAATTAGGGTACTTGGTCCACATGTTGGGTGCCAAATGAAAAGTATGGGGTAGCTCCCTGGAGGGCTTCAGGTTCAGCCAGAATCTGGATAAATCAACATCTTTGGTCTTTAGGGGGAGAAGTGAAGGAGGCAGACAAACTGTCAAAAGGCTTGACAAAGATGTATCCTAAATTCTGGAGTCCTGAGTTGCCAGCCGCTCTTCTCCTCATCCTGCCACCAAGTGCTTCTGACTCTCTTCCTCCCTGCTCCAATACTTGCCTATGATTATCTCATTACCAAATAGTCAGCAAGCACCAATGGTGAGGAGACTCATTAAGCCACTGTCTCACACCAAATAGGTAGCCTTAAGTGCTCTCTTATCTGACTCAGTTTCAGCCCTCTACAGCAGAGCTTCACCATAAATGTAAAAAGAGAGAGAGAGAAAGAGAAAGAGAGAGAGAGAGAGAGAGAGACTAAAATAAAAGGAAAGAAAATAAGCAACAAACAGAAAAAAATATTAACCATAGAAAGATATTATGGTGACAGGGAAGACCAAAACAACAACTTAGACAAAGACAAAAATTACACAACAGAAATCTCAAAGAGTAATATGAATTGTTCACAAGCCCAAAGAGACTTTTTGGAAGAGCTCATAAAATACTTTAAAAGGGAAAAAGAGAGGTAGAAGAAAAAAATGAGAAAAGAAGAAGTATTTAAGAAAGACTTAGCTTGGAAACAGAAGAAAAAAAAAGATCCACTAAAGAAAACAATATCTTAAAAATTAGAATGAACAAAATGGAAAAAGAGATACAAAAGCTAATTGAAGGACTCACACATCAAAAACTAAAACAGAGCAAATGGAACTTAATGCCACTTTGGGATAGCAAGAATTATTTCAACTAACTAAAAATAATGAAAAATGAAAGAAAATGTGAAATACCTCATTGGTAAAACAGCCAACCTGGAAAATAGTATCAAAAGAGACAATTTAGAAATTATTGGCCTACATGTAGTCCATGAGAAAAAAGGAACCTGGATAGCATGCATCAAGAGATTATCAAGGAAAACTACACCAATATTTTAGAAACAGAGGGCGGAATACTCATTGAAAATTCCATCAATCACCTCTGAGTTCTCACAAGGAAAACCCTAAGTAACATTGTTGCAAAATGCCATAACTACAATATCCAAGAAAACTACTGCAATCTGCCAGAGAAAAACAATTCAAATATCAAGAAGCAACAATTGGAATTACTAAGTATCCAACAGCTATAGGATTGGAGTCTGGATTCCCATATTCCAGAAGGCAACGGACTTGGGGTTACAACCAAGAATTAACTACCCAGCAAGATTCAAATCATCTTTCAGGGGAGGAGATGGATCTTCAATGACGTAAGAGACTTTCAATCATTTCTATTGGAAAAAAAAAATAGAACTAGACACAATATTTAATCTACAAACACCAAACTCAAGAGAAGCATCAAAAGATAAACAGAGGAAAAAAATATATATAATAATAATAATGACATATGGATATATATATATATATATATATATATACATATATATATATATCCATATGTCATTATTATTATTACTTAAAAGTTAAACTCTTTATATCCCTAAATGGCAAAAAGATATCTCTAACTCTTGACAACTGTGTCTGTGACTGAGGTAGACAGCAGTTATCATATGGACAGAGGGTGTGGTTGTGAATAGACTCTGATGTAATGCTATAAAAAAAAAGAAATTAAGGATTGTACTGGAAGAACAGAAAAGAGGAAGGAATTATAATAGGACAAATTAAATCACATGAAGAGGCAAAAAAAAAAAAAACTTAAGGAAAAGAAGGGAGGGGGATGAGCATTGTCTGATCTTATCAGTTTTGACTCTAAGAGGGAATAACTTATTCATTTGGTTACAGAAATTTGTTTAACACTATAAAGAAGTAGGAGGCAAAAGAGGAAAGAAAAGGGAAGGGCAGGATAGAAAGGAGGGCAGAAACATTAGAGAGGAATGTAAATGGAGAAAAGGGGTGATAGGAGATAAACTATTGGGTGGAGTAAGTTTAAAAAAATCCTAATGACAGAATGGAAAGAGAACAAAAGAATGTACAAGGGAGAAAACAGGATGGAGGGAAATACAGAACTGTTAATCGCAACTGTGAATGTGAATGGGATGAACTCTCCCATAAAAAGGAATAGAATAACAGAGTGGATTAAAAACAGAATCCTACAATACATTGTTTACAAGAAACACATTTGACTCAGATAAATATATACAGAGTAAAGGTAAAAAACTAGAAAAAAATTATCATGCTTCAACTGAAGTTAAAAAAAAAAAAAAGCAGGGGTAGCAATCCTGATCTCAGATAAAGCAAAAGGAAAAATAGATCTATTTAAACTATATAAGGAAGGAATGTACATCTTGATAAAGGGTTCTAAAAACAATGAAGTACTAATAATAGTAAATGTATATGGACCAAGTGGTAGAGCAAGCAAATTCCTGCAGAAGATTTTAAGCCAGTTATAGAAAAAAATAGACAGAAAAACTATACTGTTGGGGGGATTTCGACCTTCCCCTCTCAAAATCAGAACAAATTTAACCACAAAATAAACAAGAAAGAAACTAAGGAGGTTAATGGGATCCTAGAAAACCTAGATATGATAGACTTCTGGAGAAAAAATGTAGGGACAAAGGAATGCAGCTTTTCCTCAGAAGAACATAGCACTTAGACAAAAACTAATGATATATTGGGGCACAAAAAACCTCACAATCAAATGAAGAAAGGCATAAATAGTAAATGCTTCCTTTTCAGATCTCAATGCAATAATAACTATATTCAATAAATGAGCAGGGAAAATTGGTTAAAAACCAATTGAAAATTAAATAATCTAATTCTAAAAAAATCAGTGGATCAAACAACAAATCACAGAAACAATCCATAACTTTATGCAAGAGAATGACAATAAGAAGACAACACACAAAACCTATGAGATGCAGAGAAAGTTATTCAGAGGAGAAATTTTATATCTCTAAATAATACATGAATAAAATAGAGAAAGAGGAGATAAATGAAGAGGAGATAAATGAAAAGCTAGAAAAAGAACAAATTAAAACTCCCCAATTAAATACCAGATTAGAAATTGTAAAACTGAAAGAAGAGATTAATAAAATAGAACTAAGAAAATTAGTCCACTAAAAAATAAAGCTGAGTTACTTTTATAAAGAAAAAAGATAAACCTTTGGTTAAATTTATTTAAAAAGAGGGAAAAAACCAAAGCATCTTCACAAAAAAAAAAAAAAAAGGTGAACTTACTACTCATGTAAAATAAATTAAAGCAATAATTAGGAGCTCAACTGTGGGGCAGCAGATCTGCCAATTTAACTGAAATTGATGAATATTTACAAAAATTTTAATTGCCCAGATTAACAGAAGAGGAAATGAATTACTTAACTGGTCCCATTTTAGAAAAAGAAATTGAATAAGCCATTAATAAACTCCCTAAGAAAAAAAAATCTAGAGGTGGAGGGGCAGAGTCAAGATGGTAGAATAGAGACTTCTTTATCTGAGCTCTTCCTAGCTTCCCTCAGATCAACACCAGATCATGCCTCTGAACTTCTGTTGGAGAGACAGAACACACAAATATTTTGAGTGTAACATTTCCAGCCTAACATATTTTGGAAGAATTTCAGAAAAGGTCTGTTTCTGTTGTACATGGGAGAGGAATCCAAGTGCAAATAGAAACCAGGGAACTAGGATGCTGTGGTATCCAGGTACCAGAGAAATGCTCTTAGCCAAATACAGCAGCTTTGACTGCTGGGGAGGGCTGTTTCAGAGAAGGAGTGGTCAGAAGCAAATACTTCTGAGGAGGAGATGGGAAAAAAGAAAAAGAAAACTATAACGTGGGGGAAATAAGTTGGCAGGAAATACAGAGTGTCATTTTAATTGTGAATGTGAATGGGATAAATATTCCCATAAAATGTAAGTGGATAGCAGATTGGATTAAAAGCCAGAATTCTTCAACAAGAGTAATACATACAGAATAAAGGTAAAAGGCTGGAACAGAATCTATTATGCTTCAGCTGAAGTTTAAAAAAAAAAAAGCAGGGATAAAAATCTTGATATCAGATCAATCAAAAACAAAAATATATTTAATTAAAAGAAAGAAGGAAGGAAACTACATTTTGCTAAAGGGTACCATAGATAATGAAGAAATATCAATATTAAACATGTGTACCAAGTGGTATAGCAACCAAATTCCTAAAGGAGAAGTTAAGAGAGCTGCAAGAAGAAATAGAGAGCAAAACTATACTACTGGAGGATCTCAACCATACTCTATCAGAACTAGATAAATCAAATCACAAAATAAATAAGAAAGAAATTAAGGGTGCAAACAGAATTTTAGAAAAGGTAGGTATAGTAGAACTTTGGAGAAAACTGAATGGAAACAGAATGAAATATGCTTTTTTCCTCAGTATCACATGGAACCTACACAAAAATTTACCATGTATTATGGCATAAAAACCTAGAAAATCAAATGCAGAAAGGGATGATATAATAAAAATTACAAATAATAAAGGGCCAAGGAAAACAGACCAAAATTAATTGGAAACTAAATAATCTATTCCTAAAGTGGATGAAAAAAAAACAAATCATAGATACAAGTAATTTTATCAGAGAATGACAACAATGAGACAAAAATAACAAAATTTATAGCTTGCAGCCAAAAAAGTTCTTAGGGGAAGTTTTATATCTCTAGATGTTTACTCACATAAAATAGAGAAGAAAAGATTGATTAATTGGACATGTGACTAAAAAAAAGCTAGAAAAAGGACAAATTAAAAATCCCCAATTAAATACCAAAGTTGAAATTCTGAAAATAAAAGTGGAGATTAATAAAAGCAAAAGTAAGAAAAGTATTTGAATTTATAAAGAAAAGTAAGAGTTGGTTTTATGAAAAAAACAACAAAAATTGATAAACCTTTATTTAATTTGAATAGAAAAAGAAAAGAAGAAAATCATCAAAAATGAAAGGTTAAACTTTTTTACCAAATGAAGAGGAAATTAGAGCAATAATTAGAAATTATTTTGTCCAACTGTATGCCAATAAATCTGATAATCTAAGTGAAATGGATGAATACTTAATAAAATATAAATTGTCCAAATTAACAGAGGAAGGAATGAATTACTCAAATAGCTCCATTTTAGTAAAAGAAATTGAACAAGTTACTAATCAACAATCTTAAAAACAAAGCTCCAGGGCCAGATAGATTTGCATGTGAATTCTACCAAACATTCAAAGAATAATTAATTGCAATACTATGTGAACTATGTGGAAAAATAAGGAAAGAAGGAGTCCTAGCAAATTCTTTTTATGACACAGATAAGGTACTGATAGCTAAACCCAGTAGGGTCAAGACAGAGAAAGAAAATTATAGAAAAATTTCCCTAATGAATATTGATGCAAAAATCTAAAATAAAATATTAGCAAAGAGAGTACAGCAAGTTACCATGAAGGATAACATAACATGAGATTTGTACCAAGAATGCAGGGCTGGATCAATATTATAAAAACTATTAGCATAATTGACTATATCCATAACGAAACTAACAAAAATAATATGATTGTCTCAATAGATAGAGGAAAAACATTTGATAAAATCCAAAACCTATTCCTATTTAAAACACTAGAGAGTATAGGAATAAATGGAGTTTTCCTTAAAATGATCAGTAGCATTTATTTAAAATCATCAGCAGTCATCCTATGTAATGTAATAGAATCATCCCCATTAGGAATAGGGGTGAAACGAGGTGGCCAACTATCATCATTACAATTCAATATTATATTTGAAATGTCAGGTTTTTAGCACTATGAGAAGAAAAATATCTTAAAGAAATTAGAGTAAGTACTGAAGAAAACAAATTATCCCTCTTTGTAGATACTATGATGGTATACTTAGAGAATCCTAGAGAATCAACTAAAAAGCTAGTAGAAATAATTCACAACTTTAGCAAAGTTGCAGCACACCATATAAATTCACATAAATCATTTAAAAGAGCAGCAGCATTTAAAATAACTGTAGCTGATACAAAATATTTGGGAGTCTACCTGCCAAGGCAAAGTCAGAAACTATATGAACACAATCATAAAACATTTCCCTAACAAATAAAGTCATATCTATTCAATTGGAAAAACATCAAGTGCTCATGAGTAGGCCAAATCAATACTGTAATAGTGACAACACTATCTAAATTAATCTCAGTGCCACACCAATCAAACTCCCAAGAAATTATCTAACAGAGCTAGACAAAATAACAATGTTCAACTGGAAGAACAAAAATATCAAGAATTTCAAGGGAATTAAGGAGAAAATTGTGATGACCACACTAGCACCCAGGACACCACAGAATCAGCCAGAATCAGGATAAGGAAAAGTCCATCTTTATTTTTGGTCTCAGATGTAAGATTGAACAGGATGGAAGCAGAATCTCCTCGACTGTCTTCTTCCTCATCTACTGCCCTTAAGTGTGACCCTCACTCGTCTCACTCCACTCCCTAGTCCCTCCTGCAATCTTCTATACACCAATCCTTGAACCAGTATGGATAGTGGAAAGGACCATTTCCCCAAGCATATGCCCATAGAGTATTGTCCAATCAGTAGTTAGCTTCAAGCGTTCAGCAGTCCTGACCTCAGTGCATCACCCAATAGTTTCAGTCCTCTACAGAAAATGAAAATGAAGATGGCCTAGCTGTATCAGATCTAAAGCTATATTGTAAAGCAGTGGTCATCAAAATTATTTGGTACTGGCTAAAAAATTGTCTAATAATGGAAAAGGTTAGATTTACAAAATACAATAGCCAATGACTATAATCCTCTCATGTTTGATATACCCCAGCTTCCGGAATAAGAATTCACTATTTGACAAATTTTGTTGGAAAAAAATGGAAATTTCTGTGGAAGAAACTAGACATTGAAATTAGAAGCAAATCAGAAGAACAAAGGATAGTCTTCCTCTCAGATCTGTGGAAAAGGGAGGAATTTGTGCCCCAAGAAGAACTAAAATACATGATGGAATGCAAAATCCATAATTTCGATTGTCAAGTTAAAAAGTTTTTGTACAAACAAAACAAATGCAGAGAAGATTAGAAAGAAAGGAATAAATTGGAGGAAAAAAATAACATTCAAGGGTTTTTTAAAGTCTCATTTCTTTTCTTTTTTTTTTTTTTAAATAACTTTTTATTGATAGAATCCATGCCAGGGTAATTTTTTTTCTTTACAGCATTATCCCTTGCATTCACTTCTGTTCCGATTTTTCCCCTCCCTCCCTCCACCCACTCCCCTAGATGGCAAGCAGTCCTTTACATGTTGAATAGGTTACTGTATATCCTAGATACAATATATGTGTGCGGAACTGAACAGTTTTCTTGTTGCACAGGGAGAATTGAATTCAGAAGGTAGAAATAACCTGGGAAGAAAAACAAAAATGCAAGCAGTTTATATTCATTTCCCAGTGTTCTTTCTTTGGTTGTAGCTGCTTCTGTCCATCTTTGATCTGAATTAACTCTCTTTATCGAAGAGATCCACTTCCATCAGAATATATCCTCAAACAATATCATTGTTAAGGTATATAATGATCTCCTGGTTCTGCTCATTTCACTTAGCATCAGTTCATGTAAGTCTCGCCAGTCCTCTCTGTATTCATCCTGCTGGTCATTCCTTACAGAACAATAATATTCCATAACATTCATATACCACAATTTACTCAACCATTCTCCAATTGATGGGCATCCTTTCATTTTCCAGCTTCTAGCCACTACAAACAGGGCTGCCACAAACATTTTGGCACATACAGGTCCCTTTCCTTTCTTTAGTATCTCTTTGGGGTATAAGCCCAGTAGAAACACTGCTGGATCAAAGGGTATGCACAGTTTGATAACTTTTTGAGCATAGTTCCAAATTGCTTTCCAGAATGGCTGGATGTGTTCACAATTCCACCAACAATGTATCAGTGTCCCTGTTTTCCCACATCCCCTCCAACATTCCCCATTATCTTTCCCTGTCATTCCAGCCAATCTGACAGGTGTGTAGTGGTATCTCAGAGTTGCCTTAATTTGCATTTCTCTGATTAATAATGATTTGGAGCATATTTTCATATGTCTATAAATAGTTTCAATTTCTTCATCTGAGAATTGTCTGTTCATATCCTTTGACCATTTATCAATTGGAGAATGGTTTGATTTCTTATAAATTAGAGTCAATTCTCTATATATTTTGGAAATGAGACCTTTATCAGAACCTTTGATTATAAAAAATGTTTTCCCAGTTTATTGTTTCCCTTCTAATCTTGTCTGCATTTGTTTTGTTTGTACAAAACCTAAAAGTCGCATTTCTAAAATATGTGGGAAAATGCCTCAAATTTATAAGATACCAAGCCATTCTCCAATTGATAAATGATCAAAGAATATGAACAGAAAATTTCCAGATGAAGAAAGTGAAGCCATTTCTAATCATATGAAAAAATGCTCTAAGATACTATTGATCAGAGAAATACAAGTCAAGACAACTCTGAAGTACCACTACATACTACTCAGATTGGCTAAGATGATAGGAAAAGAAAATGATAAATGTTGGAGGGGATGTGAGAAGATGTGAGAAAACTGAGACACTAATACATTGTTGGAGTTGTGAACTGATTTAACCATTCTGGAGAGCAATTTGGAACTATCCCCAAGGGCTATTAATTTGCACATACATGTTGATTCAGCAATCTTTCTACTGGGCTTGTAGACCAAACAGATCACAAAAGAAGGGAAAGGAATACACGTGTGCAAAGATGATTGTGGCAGCCTTTTTTGTAGTGGCAGGAAACTGAAAACTTAGTGGATCCTTATCATTTGGAGAATGGCTGAATAAGTTATGGTATATGAATGTTATGATATATTATTTTTATAAGAAACTTTCAGTAGGATAATTTCAGAGAGGCCTAGAGAGACTTATGTGAACTGACGTTAAATGAAGTGAATAGAACCAGATGAACATTGTACACAGCAAGAGCAAGATTATATGATGATCAATTCTGACGGATGTGTCTTTTTTCAACAGTGAAGTGATTCAGGCCAGTTCTCATGGTCTTGTGATGAAGAAAGTCATCTGTACCCAGAGAAAGAACTGTGAGAACTAAATGTAGATCACAACATTAGAGGGATGAAGGGAAAGAAGCGAAAAATTGGGAACATGAGGTTTCGCAATGGTGAATGTTGACAATTATCTATACATATGTTTTGAAAACAAACATGTTTGAATATATTTTTTTTAAAAAAAGAGAATAAAAAAATCTCCAGGGGCAGATGGGTTCACAGGTGAATTCTAACAAAACATTTAAAGAGCAATTAATTCCAACACTATGTAAGCTGTTTAGAAAAATAGGTAAAGAAGTAGTTCTGCCACATTCCTTCTACGACACAACTATGGTATTGATACTTGAACAAAGAAGAGTCATAAGAGAGAAAGGAAATCACACCTCAATCTCCCCAATGAATATTGATGCAAAAATTTTAAGTAAAGTATTAACAAAGATATTGCAGCAACTTATCAGCAGGATAATATATGCTATGACCAAGTGGGAATGCAGGGCTACTTCAATATCAGGAAAACTATTACCATCATCGACCATATATCAATAACAAAACCAGCAGAAATCATATAATAATCTCAGTAAGTGCAGAAAAAAGTTTTGACAAAATACAGCACCCATTCCTATTAAATCACTGGAGAACATAGGAATACAGAGATATTTTCTTAAATATTTATCTAAACCCAATAGGAAGCATTATTTGTAATGGAGAGAAACTGGATGCATTCCCAATAAAATCAGGGGTGAAACAAGATTGCACATTATCACAACTATTATTCAATGTTGTACTAAAAATGGCTTTAGCAAAAAGAAAAGAAGAATTTAAGGGAATTAGAATAGCCACTGGGGAAATAAAACTATCACTCTTTGCAGATGATATGATGACATACTTAAAGAATCCTAGAAAATCATCCAAAAACCTACTTGGAACAATTAACAGCTTTAGCAAAGTTGCTGAATATCAAATGAACTCACAAAAATCATCAGCATTTCTAAATTACTGATAAAGCTCATCAAAAACAGTTAAAAAGAGAAATTCCATTTAAAATAATCATAGACAAAATCAAATATTTGGGCATCTATCTGTCAAGATATCCAGGAACTATTTGAACACATTTATAAAACACTTCTCACGCAAAGTCAGATCTAAATAATTGGAAAAAATATCAGTTGCTCATGGTAAGTTGAGCTAATACAACCAAAATGGCAATTCTGTACTTGTTCAGTGCCTTGGGAATCAAACTGCCCAAAGATTATTTTACAGAAATAAAAGAAAAAAAATAATAAAATTCATCTGGAAGATCAAAAGGTCAAGAATAACAAGAGAATTAATGAAAAAATACCCAAAAAATGGAGGTTTAGCAGTACCAAGTCTAAATTTATATTATAAACAGCAGTCCTCAAAACATTTTGGTGCTAGCGTAAAAATAGAGTGGTGAAGCAGTGGAATAGATTAGACATACATAACACTATAATTACGTTCTCTAATGATCTAGTGTTTGATAAACTTCCAAACTCCAGCTTCAGGAATAAGAACTCATCATTTGACAAAAATTTATGGGAAAACTGGAAAATAATGTAAGAAGTGGCTTAGACTTACAATTCACATCCTATATCAAAATAAGATCAAAATGGGTACTTGATTTGGACATAAAGTATAATACAATAATCAAATTAGAAGTGCAAAGGATATTTTACCTATCAGATCTTTAGAGAAGAGAAGAATTAATGATGAAATATAAATTAGGAAACATTACAAAAAGCAAAATGGACAACTTTGATTACATTAAATTAATTATACATACATAATTATACATTGTATAAAACAAAACTAACAGAAACAAGATTAAACAAGGGAAGTAACATGCTGGAAAAAAAAACTTTATAGCCAAAGTTTGTGATAAAGGTCTCATTTCTAAAATATATATAAATATATAAAAAAATTGTTAGATTTATAAGAATCCAGTCATTCCCCAGTTGATAAATGGTCAAATAATATTGAGATAATTTTCTGATAACAAAATTAAAGTCTTCTATGGTCATATATTTAAAAAAGTTCTAAATCACTATTAATTAGAGAAATGCAAATTAAAACAACTCTGACTTACTACGTCACACCTCTCAGATTGATTAAGTTGACAGGAGAAGATAATGATAAATGTTGGAAGAGATATGGGGAAATTGGAACACTAATGCATTTGTTGGTGGAGTTGTGAAATGATCCAATCATTCTGAAGAGCAGTCTGGAACTATTCCCAAAGGGGTATAAAACTGTGCATTACCCATTAATGCAGCAGTGCCACTACTGTATCTGTATCCCAAGGAACTTGCAAAGGAGGAGAAAATACCCACATATACAAAAATGTTTGTAGCAGCTCTTTTTGTGGTAACAAAAAATATCGGTAATTGAGTAGATACCCACCAATTGAGGAATGGCTAAATAAGTTGTAGTGTATTAAGAAAATGAAATGTTATACTTTTATAAAAGTTATGAACAAGCTGATTTCAGAAAGTCCTGGAAAGATTTATATGAACTGATGATGAGGTTTTTTTTAATATTTTATTTTATTTTATAATAACTTTATATTGACAGAATCCATGCCAGGGTAATTTTTTTTACAACATTATCCTTTGCACTCGCTTCTGTTCCGATTTTTCCCCTCCCTCTCTCCACCCCCTCCCCTAGACGGCAAGCAGTCCTATATATGTTAGATATGTTGCAGTATATCCTAGATACAATATATGTTTGCAGAACCGAACAGTTCTCTTGTTTCACAGGGAGAATTGGATTCAGAAGGTAAAAATAACTCGGGAAGAAAATCAAAAATGCAAATACTTCACATTCATTTCCATTGTTCTTTCTTTGGGTGTAGCTGCTTCTCTCCATCATTTATCAATTGAAACTGAGTCTTTGTCAAAGAAATCCACTTCCATCAGAATACATCCTCATACAATATCGTTGTCGAAGTGTAAAGTGATCTCCTGGTTCTGTTCATTTCACTTAGCATCAATTCATGTAAGTCTCTCCAAGCCTTTCTGTATTCATCCTGCTGGGAATTTCTTATAGAACAATAATATTCCATAACATTCATAGACCACAATTTACCCAACCATTCTCCAATTGATGGGCATCCATTCAATTTCCAGTTTCAAGCCACTACAAACAGGGCTGCCAGAAACATTTTGGCACATACAGGTTCCTTTCCCTTCTTTAGTATTTCTTTGGGATATAAGCCCAATAGAAACACTGCTGGATCAAAGGGTATGCACAATTTGATAACTTTTGGGGCATAATTCCAGATTGCTCTCCAGAATGATTGGATTCATTCACAGTTCCACCAACAATGCATCAGTGTCCCAGTTTTCCCACATCCCCTCCAACATTCATCATTATTTTTTCCTGTCATCTTAGCCAATCTGACAGGTGTGTAGTGGTATCTCAGAGTTGTCTAAATTTACATTTATCTGATCAATAATGATCTGGAACACTCTTTCATATGAGTGTTAATAGTTTCAATTTCATCATCTGAAAATTGTCTGTTCATATCCTTTGACCATTTATCAATTGCAGAATGGCTTGATTTCCTTTAAATTTAAGTCAGTTCTCTATATATTTTGGAAATGAGGCCTTTAACAGAACCTTTAACTGTGAAGATGTTTTCCCAGTTTGTTGCTTCCCTTCTAATCTTGTTTGCATTAGTTTTGTCTGTACAAAGGCTTTTTAATTTGATTTAATCAAAATTTTCTATTTTGTGATCAGTAATAGTCTCTAGTTCATCTTTGGTCACAAATTTCTCCTCCACAAGTCTGAGAGATAAACTATCCTATGTTCCTCGAATTTATTTATAATTTAGTTCTTTATGCCTAGGTCATGGACCCATTTTGATCTTATCTTGGTATATGGTGTTAAGAGTGGGTCCATGCCTAATTTCTGCAATACTAATATCCAGTTATCCCAGCAGTTTTTATCAAATTATGAATTCTTATCCCAAAAGTTAGGATCTTTGGGTTTATCAAACACTAGATAACTATAGTTGACTATTCTGTCTTGTGAACCTAACCTTTTCCACTGATCAACTAATCTATTTCTTAGCCAATACCAGATGGTTTTGGTGACTGCTGCTTTATAATATAATTTTCGATCAGGTACAGCTAGGCCACCTTCATTTAATTTTTTTTCATTAATTCCCTTGAGATTCTCGACTTTTTATTGTTCCATATGAATTTTGTTGTTATTTTTTCTAGATCATTAAAATATTTTCTTGGAAGTCTGATTAGTATAGCACTAAATAAATAGATTAGTTTAGGGAGTATTGTCATTTTTATTATATTCACTCGGCCTATCCAAGAGCACTTAATATTTTTCCAATTATTTAAGTCTGACTTTATTTGTGTGGAAACTTTTTTGTAATTTTGTTCATATAATTCCTGACTTTCCTTTGGTAGATAGATTCCCAAATATTTTATGCTATCGGCAGTTATTCTGAATGGAATTTCTCTTTGTATCTCTTGCTGTTGGATTTTGTTGGTGATGTATAAAAATGCTGAGGATTTATGGAGATTTATTTTGTATCCAGTTCCTTTGCTAAAATTATGAATTATTTCTAATAGCTTTTTAGTAGAATCTCTGGGGTTCTCTAGGTATACCATCATATCATCTGCAAAGAGTGATAGTTTGGTTTCCTCATTGCCTACTCTAATTCCTTTAATATCTTTCTCGACTCTTATTGCAGAGGCTAGTGTTTCTAATACGATATTGAATAATAATGGTGATAGTGGGCAACCTTGCTTCACTCCAGATCTTATTGGGAAAGATTCCAGTTTTTCCCCATTGCATATGATACTTACTGATGGTTTTAAATATAAGCTCCTGACTACTTTAAGGAAAAGTCCAATTATTCCTATCCTCTCATGTGTTTTTATTATGAATGGATTTTGTCAAATGCTTTTTCTGCATCTGTTGAGATGATCATATGGTTTTTGTTAATTTGGTTATTGATATAGTCAATCATGCTAATAGTTTTCCTAATATTGAACCAGCCCTGCATTCCTAGTATAAATCCTACTTGGTCATATTGCATTGTCCTGGGGATGATTTTCTGTAAGCTTTTTGTTAATATTTCATTTAAGATTTTAGCATCAATATTCATTAGGGAGATTGGTCTATAATTTTCTTTCTCTATTTTCAACCTACCTGGTTTAGGTATCAGTACCATGTCTGTGTCATAAAAGGAGTTTGGTAGGACTCCTTCAATCCCTATTTTTTTCAAATAGTTTATTTAACATTGGAGTTAATTGTTCTTTAAATGTTTGATAGAATTCACAGGTAAATCCATCTGGTCCTGGGGATTTTTTCTTAGGGAGTTGGTTGATAGTTTGTTCTATTTCTTTTTCTGAGATGGGACTGTTTAGGATATTTACTTCTTCCTCTGTTAGTTTGGGCAAGGTATATTTTTGGAGGTATTCTTCTATTTCATTTAAGTTGTCAAATTTATTGGCATAAAGTTGGGCAAAGTAACTCCTAATTATTGCTCTAATTTCCTCTTCATTAGTGGCAAGTTCTCCCTTTTCATTTTTAAGACTAAAAATTTGATTTTCTTCTTTCCTTTTTTTAATCAGATTTACTAAGCATTTGTCTATTTTGTTGGTTTTTTCATAGAACCAACTCGTAGTTGTATTAATTAATTCAATAGTTTTTTTTTTTTTTTTTTACTTTCAATTTTATTGATCTCTCCTTTTATTTTTAGACTTTCAAGTTTTGTATTTGACTGGGGGTTTTTAATTTGTTCCTTTTCTAGCATTTTTAGTTGCAAGCCCAATTCATTGACCTTCTCTTTCTCTATTTTATGCAAATAGGCCTCTAGAGATATGAAATTTCCCCTTATTACCGCTTTGGCTGCATCCCATACATTTTGATATGATGTCTCATTATTATTGTTTTCTTGGGTGAAGTTATTAATTATGTCTATGATTTGCTGTTTCACCCAATCATTCTTTAGTATGAGATTATTTAGTTTCCAATTATTTTTTGGTCTACTTTCCCATGGCTTTTTGTTGAATGTAATTTTCATTGCATTGTGGTTTGAAAAGAATGCGTTTACAATTTCTGCCTTACTGCATTTGACTTTGAGGTTTTTATGTCCTAATATATGGTCAATTTTTGTATAGGTTTCATGAACTGCTGAAAAGAAGGTGTACTCCTTTCTGTCTCCATTACATTTTCTCCAGAGATCTGTCATATCTAACTTTTCTAGTATTCTATTTACCTCTTTGACTTCTTTCTTATTTATTTTGTGGTTTGAATTATCTAATTCTGAGAGTGCAAGTTTGAGATCTCCCACTATTATAGTTTTGCTGTCTATTTCTTCTTGCAGCTCTCTTAGTTTTTCTTTTAAGAAATTAGATGCTACACCACTTGGCGCGTATATGTTTAATAGTGATATTGTTTCATTATCCATGCTACTCTTTAGCAAAATATAGTGCCCTTCCTTATCACTTTTAATTAGATCAATTTTTGCTTTAGCTTGATCTGAGATCAAGATGGCTAGCCCTGCTTTTTTGACTTCACCTGAAGCATAGTAGATTTTGTTCCAACCTTTTACCTTTAACCTGCATGTATCTCCCTGCTTCAGGTGTGTTTCCTGTAAACAACATATTGTAGGATTCTGGCTTTTAATCCATTCTGCTAACTGCTTCCTCTTTATGGGGGAGTTTACCCCGTTCACATTTATGGTTAAAATGACCAATTCTGTATTACTTGCCATCTTGTTAGCCCCGGTTTATGTTTTTCTCTCTTCTTTCCCCCTTATCCCCCTTCCCAGTATTAAGCTTGTGAACACCACTTGCTTCTCACACCCCTCCCTTTTTAGTATTTCTCCCCCTGCCTTAGATTTCCTCCCCCTATCTTACCCCTTTCCCTCCCCGTTTCTGTATTCCTTCTGCTTAGCTTATTCCTTCCCTTTTCACTTTTCCCTTCTCACTTTTCAATGAGGTGGGAGAAGTGTCACCATAAATTGAATATGTCTAAAATTTTTCTCTTAAAGCCAATTCTGAAGGCAGTAAGATACCCACTATATTGATCCCCCTCCATTCTTTCTCTCAGATATAATAGGTTTCCTTTGCCTCTTCATGAGATGTAGTACCCCCACTTTACCCCTTTTCTGGTATAATGTCCTTTCCACATCTACTTTCTAGAACAAGTTATACATGTATTCTTTATACATCTTTATATCAGAAATATAGTTCCCAAGATTAATCTTTACCTTTTTAGATTTCTCTTGAGTTCTATATTTGTAGATCAAACTTTTTGTTCAGTTCTGGCTTTTTCATCAGAAATAGATGAAATTCGCTTACTTCGTGGAATGTCCATCTTCTTCCCTGGAAAAAGATGCTCATTCTCGCTGGGTAAGTTATTTTTGGTTGCATACCAAGTTCCTTAGCCTTTCAGAATATCATATTTCAGGCCCTTCGATCCTTTAATGTGGATGCTGCTAGATCCTGGGTGATCCTTATTGTGGCTCCCCGATAGTTGAATTGGGTTTTTCTAGCCACTTGCAGTATTTTTTCCTTCATCTGAGGGTTCTGGCATTTGGCCACTCTATTTCTTGGTTTTGATTTTAGGATCCCTTTCAGTAGGTGATCGATGAATTCTTTCAATGTCTATTTTACCCTCTGTTATGACTTCTGGGCAGTTCTCTTTGATAATTTCCTGGAAAATAATGTCCAGTGTCTTTTTTTCATCATGCTTTTCTGGGAGTCCAATGATCCTCAGATTGTCTCTTCTGGATCTGTTTTTCAGGTCTATTGTCTTCCCCAGAAGGTATTTCACGTTCTTTTCCATTGTTTGATTTTTTTGGATTTGCTTGACTGATTCTTCTTGTCTCCTCGAGTCATTCAGTTCCAATTGTTCAATTCTGATTTTTAATGAAATATTTTCTTCACTCAGTCTTTTAAAATCTTTTTCTAATTGTCCCATTGAGTTCTTTTGTTCTGTGGAATTTTTTTCCATTTCGCCAATTTTGTTTTTTAGAGAGCTGTTTTCTGTTTCCAGTTCACTAATCCTATTTTTCAAGGATTTTATTTCTTTATCCAGTTTCTCTTTAAATGAGTGGGATCACTTCTCCAGACTTTCTTGCCAAGCCCCCCTCTCCTTTTCCCATTTTTCTTCTAGCTCCCTTGTGAGAGCCTTTTTAATTACTTCTATGAGGTTCATCTGTGCTGAGGACCAGATGATCTCCTCCTTTGGGGATTCACCTGGAGACTGTCTGTTTTTAGTCTCCTCAGGATTTAGAGTCTGCTCTCTTTCTGTATAGAAGCTGTCAAGGGTTAAAGTCCTCTTCAGTTTTTTGCTCATTATGTCAAAGAATCAAAGACAAACTAGCAAAAAGAAAAAAGGAAATCACCCCTATTTGGAGTCTGCTTTTTGGGGGAGGGGCTGGGTGTTGTTACCGAGCTTCCCCTACAGACTGTGGGGGCAGCAGCGAGGCACTAGCCCTACTGTGCTGTGCCTGCGCTCTGAGATCTCAGAGCATGCTGAGTCATTGTAGGGGGAGGGGGGTGGCCAGGTCTGGAGAGACTCCAGCTGTTTGGGGTTGTATTCTTCACCCTCGGTGTTTTTAGCTTCTCTGCTGGGCTGCTGGCTTGCTGCCAGGGTAAAGTATCCAATCCTGTAGCAAAGCTCTCTCCACAGAGACGGCTGCAATCACACCCCACCCCCTCTCCAGTCTGCTCGGCTGTGAGCTGCCTGCTGTGCTCTCAGCTGCCTGCCTACACCCTGCACCCGATCCAAAACCGTCCCAGCCCTCGCGCAAAAACAGACCTTTCTTGGCGAATCTCAAGGATGGCTTCTCTTGATAACTATCTGTGGGTTTTTTTTCAGTCAAGCATCAATTCAGAGGCTTGTAATGAAATGGATAGTGAGGAAAACACAGAACTTATGCAGCTGTGTGCCTCCTCTCCACCATCTTCACAGGAATGTCCAATGATCAACTATAAATACTTGTTTCTTTTCAGTGGTTCAGTGATCCAAAGCAATCCCAATAGAATTTGGACAGAAAATGTCATCTGCATTCAGCAACACATGCTTTGCTCAATTCTTTCTGTTTTTTTCCCCTCTCCCATGATTTTTCCCTTTTGCTCTGATTTTTCTTTCTCAATATGATTCATAAAGCAATGTGTATTAATTTTTTTAAATTAAAATGATTGAGCTAAGGTTACATTTGGGCAATACTTCAAATGGTTGTAAAAATCAAAACTGAGATATAGACCCCATTCCTGACCATTTCTTTAAATGGGAGATGGCTTTGCACTGATGCAATTTGATGAGTATTTAAAATTAAGGGAACAGGGGAGTGAGCTTTTGGCAAATCTGAATCATAAGCCAATAAGGTGTGCATATTTAGAGGAAGG
The DNA here is from genome assembly GCF_016432865.1 of Antechinus flavipes. NCBI lineage: Eukaryota > Metazoa > Chordata > Mammalia > Dasyuromorphia > Dasyuridae > Antechinus > Antechinus flavipes. The sequence goes on from NC_067398.1 coordinate 275,506,657, forward strand.
ACTTTTAGTTAAATGTGGATTGAAAATTGAAGTAGGCACTTCCAAGAAAATATTTTAATGATCCAGAAAAAATAACAACAAAATTCATATGGAACAATAAAAAGTCGAGAATCTCAAGGGAATTAATGAAAAAAAAAATCAAATGAAGGTGGCCTAGCTGTACCTGATCTAAAATTATATTATAAAGCAGCAGTCACCAAAACCATCTGGTATTGGCTAAGAAATAGATTAGTGGATCAGTGGAAAAGGTTTAGGTTCACAAGACAGAATAGTCAACTATAGCAATCTAGTGTTTGACAAACCCAAAGACCCTAACTTCTGGGATAAGAATTCATTATTTGATAAAAACTGCTGGGATAATTGGAAATTAGTATGGCAGAAATTAGGCATGGACCCACACTTAACACCATATAGCAAGATAAGATCAAAATAGGTCCATGACCTAGGCATAAAGAACGAGATTATAAATAAATTCGAGGAACATAGGATAGTTTATCTCTCAGACTTGTGGAGGAGAAAGAAATTTGTGGCCAAAGATGAACTAGAGACCATTACTGATCACAAAATAGAAAATTTTGATTACATCAAATTAAAAAGCCTTTGTACAAACAAAACTAATGCAAACAAGATTAGAAGGGAAGCAACAAACTGGGAAAACATCTTTACAGTTAAAGGTTCTGATAAAGGCCTCATTTCCAAAATATATAGAGAACTGACTCAAATTTATAAGAAATCAAGCCATTCTCCAATTGATAAATGGTCAAAGGATATGAACAGACAATTTTCAGATGATGAAATTGAAACTATTGCCACTCATATGAAAGAGTGTTCCAAATCATTATTGATCAGAGAAATGCAAATTAAGACAACTCTGAGATACCACTACACACCTATCAGATTGGCTAAGATGACAGGAAAAAATAATGATGAATGTTAGAGGGGATGCGGGAAAACTGGGACACTAATGCATTGTTGGTGGAACTGTGAACGAATCCAACATTCTGGAGAACAATCTGGAATTATGCTCAAAAAGTTATCAAATTGTGCATACCCTTTGATCCAGCAGTGTTTCTATTGGGCTTATATCCCAAAGAAATACTAAAGAAGGGAAAGGGACCTGTATGTGCTAAAATTTTTGTGGCAGCCCTATTTGTAGCGGCTAGAAACTGGAAAATGAATGGATGCCCATCAATTGGAGAATGGCTGGGTAAATTGTGGTATATGAATGTTATGGAATATTATTGTTCTGTAAGAAATGACCAGCAGGATGAATACAGAGAGGACTGGCGAGACTTACATGAACTGATGCTAAGTGAAATGAGCAGAACCGGGAGATCATTATACACTTCGACAACGATATTGTATGAGGACATATTTTGATGGAAGTGGATTTCTTTGACAATGAGAACTAACTGCGGTTCAATTAATAAATGACGGACAGAAGCAGCTACACCCAAAGAAAGAACACTGGGAAACGAATATGAACTATCTGCATTTTTGTTTTTCTTCCCGGGTTATTTATACCTTCTGAATCCAATTCTCCCTGTGTAACAAGAGAACTGTTCGGTTCTGCAAACATATATTGTATCTAGGATATACTGCAACATATCCAACATATATAGGACTGCTTGCCATCTAGGGGAGGGTGTGGAGGGAGGGAGGGGAAAAATTGGAACAGAAATGAGTGCAAGGGATAATGTTGTAAAAAAAATTACCCTGGCATGGATTCTGTCAATATAAAGTAATTATTAAATAAAAATTTAAAAAAAATAATAAAATAAAATAAAATAATTAAACAGTATAAGATACCTGAGCAAAGAGCTGCTTAGACACAGAAACTATATGAAAATAAGTATAAAACACTTTCTATACAAATAAAGTCAGATCAAAATAACTGAAGTAATATTTATTTTTCATGGGTAAGTAAATAAAATTTAAAATGATAAAAAAAAAAGAAAGAAAATTGAAGTAGGTAAGGACAAACCAACATGCAATTGAATTGGGTATTAAATAGGGACAATTACTATGGTCCACCTTATTGAGTAAGGACAAACTAGGTCATGATTCAGCTGACTGTATTGTACCTGCTTCATGTGCCAGCTGCCTTTAGGGAATTAGAAGACCAAGTAGATGTGAGGGTGGGAAGGGAGGAGAAAGAGTTTTTGTCTAGAAGAAAGGACAAGCATCTGGGGGATTGGGGTGGCAGTACTGGGAAGAAGTACAGAAGAACATTGGGAATGGGTGTATTTGGGGGAAACAAGAAGAGAAGATATCCTGATAGGATTTGGAGGAAAAATAATGAAATAAGTCCACAAATAGAGTAGGCCTAGTTTTGGAACCAGAAAGCAAAATCTAAAGTCTTTAAATCACTAACTTAGCTGGTAATGTATGCATGCCAGCTTTCCTTTTGGATTTTGCATACGTGGCCTACCCAGTTATTTTTGTGCCCGAGATTTTGGGTATTTTTTTTATGTAATGGCAATAGCAAATGGGAAAAAAGTCAGGTGTATATATATATATATATATATATATATATATATATATATATATTATATATATATATATATATATATTTTAATGAAATCATTTAAAGGACAAGATTGACCCTTTGGCAATAAATCTATCTATAAAGCTGATAGTAGTTGCACTTTGAAAACAATTGGAAACTGCAGACAGCCAGTCTTTCAAATTATAGGTTTGAAGCTAAACAGATAATGGTTTGTTATCCTCTAAAGGTTTTAAGTACTCTAAGAATGTTTTCCGAAGATGAATTAGGAGAAGCAAAGATTTAAAATGGCACTTTCCTGCATATGTGTATATATATAATATCTAAATAGGTCCTTGTAAAGTTTCAATAATTGTAAATTTGGACTTCCAACCAAGATGGTGGAGAAGAGGCACATAGCTACATAAGCTCCATGTTTTCTCTCAGAATTCATTTCATGACAAGCCTCTGAATTAATACTTGACTGAAAAAAGAAAAACCCACAAATAGTTACCAAGAGAAGACATCCTTGAAATTCGCCAGGAAAGGTCTGTTTTTGTTCAAGGGTAGGGACAGTTTTAGACTGGGCACAGGCTGAGGGCAGGCAGCCACAGCAAGAACACAGCAGGCAGCTCACAACCGAGCAGACCAGAGGGGGATGGGATGTGATCTCAGCCTGTCTCTGCGGGGAGAACTTTGCTACAGGATTGGATACTTTGCCCTGGCAGCAAGCCAGCAGACAAGCAGAGAAGCTAAAAACACTGGGGTTGAAGAATACAACCACAAACAGCTGGAGTCTCTCACGGCTTGGCCACCCCTCCCCCAAAGTGTCTCAGCATGCTGTCGGATTCTCAGAGGGCAGGCATAGCACAGACATAGCCCCCTGCTAGTGCCTCACTGCTGCCACTCTCAGTCTGTAGAGGAAGCTTGGTAACACCATCCAGCCCAAAAAAAGAAAGGAGATTCCTTTTGTGTTTTTTTTTTTTCTTTTTTCTTTGCTAGTTTGTCTTTGATTCTTCTCTGACAAAATGAGCAAAAAATTGAAATGGACTTAACCCCTGCCTGACAACTTCTATATAGATAGAGAGCAGACTAAACCCTGAGGAGACTAAAAACAGACTGTCTCCAGGTGAATCCCCAAAGGAGGAGATCATATGTTCCTCAGCATAGATGAATCTCATAGAAGAAATTAAAAAGGCTCTCTCACAAGAGAGCTGGAAGAAGGAAAGGGAAAGGGAAGCTTGGCAAGAGAGTCTGTGGAAGTCATCCACTCATTTAAAGACAGAGTGAATAAAGAAATCAAATCACTGAAAAATAGATTTAGTGAACTGGAAACAGAAAATAGCACTCTAAAAAAATAAAAATTGGTGAAATGGAAAAAAAATCCATGGAACAAAACAATTCACTTAAAAACTCAATGGGACAATTAGAAAAAAATATTAAAAATGAGTAAAGAAAATACTTCATTGAAAATCAGAATCGAACAAATGGAAGTAAATGACTCAAAAAGACAACAAGAATCAGTCAAGCAAAACCAAAAAAAATCAAACAATGGAAAAAAAAAAGTGAAATACCATCTTGGGAAAACAACGGACCTGGAAAATAGAGCTAGGAGAGACAATCTGAGAATTATTGGACTCCCAGAAAAATATGATGAAAAAAAGAGCCTGGACACCATTTTCCAGGAAATTATCAAAGAGAACTGCCCAGAAGTCATAGAAACAGAGGGTAAAATAGATATTGAAAGAATTCGTCAATCACCTACTGAAACGGATCCTAAAATCAAAACACCAAGAAATATAGTCGCCAAATGCCAGAACCCTCAAACAAAGGAAAAAATATTGCAAGTGGCTAGAAAGGCCTAATTCAAATATAGAGGAGCCACAATAAGAATTATCCAGGATCTAGCAGCGTCCACCTTAAAAGATCAAAGGGCTTGGAATATGATATTCCGAAAGGCTAAGAAACTTGGTATGCAACCCAAAATAACTTAACCAGCCAGAATGAGCATCTTTTTCCAGGGAAGAAGATGGACATTCAACAAAATAGGTGAATTTCACCTATTTTTGATGAAAAAACCAGAACTTAACAAAAAGTTTGATCTACAAATATAGGACTCAAGAGAGACTTAAACAGGTAAAAAGAAACCTTGGGAACTATATTTCAGCTATAAAGAGGTATAAAGAATACATGTATACGTTGTTCTAGAAACTAGAGGTGGAAAGAACATTGTACCAGAAAAAGGATAAAGTGGGGTACTACATCTCATGAAGAGGCAAAGGAAACAAATTATATACATGGAGGGAAAGAATGGTGGGGGGATGAACATAGTGGGTTTCTTACTGCCATCAGAATTGGCTTTAAGAGAAAAATTTTAGACATATTCAATTTATGCTGAAACTTCTCCCACCTCATTGAAAAGTGAGAAGGGAAAAGTGAAAAGGGAAGGGATAAGCTAAGTGGAAGGGAATATGGAAACTGAGGGAAAGGAGTAAGATGGGGGAGGAACTCTAAGTTGGAAGGGATACTAAAAAGGGAGGGCTGTGAGAAGTAAGTGGTGCTCACAAGTTAAATACTGAGGAGGGGGATAAGGGGGAAAGAAGGAAGAAAAGCATAAACGGGGTTAACAAGATGGCAAGTAATACAGAATTGGTCATTTTAACCATAAATATGAATGGGGTAAACTTCCCCATATAGAGGAAGTGGTTAGCAGAATGGATTAAAAGCCAGAATTCTACAATATGTTGTTTACATGAAACACAATTGAAGCAGGGAGATACATACAGAGTAAAGGTAAAAGGCTGGAGCAGAATCTACTATGCTTCAGGGAAAGTAAAAAAAAAAAAAGCAGAGGTAGCCATTCTGATCTCAGATCAAGCAAAAGCAAAAATTGATCTAATTAAAAGAGATAAGGAAGGGCATTATATCTTGCTAAAGGGTAGCATAGATAATGAAGCAATATCAATATTAAACATGTATGCACCAAGTAGTGTAGCATCTAAATTCTTATAAGAGAAATTAAGAGAGCTGCAAGAAGAAATAGATAGCAATACTATAATAGAGGGAGATCTCAACCTTGCACTCTCAGAATTAGATAAATCAAATCACAAAATAAATAAGAAAGAAGTCAAAGAAGTAAATAGAATACTAGAAAAGTTAAATATGATAGATCTCTGGAGAAAATGAAATGAAGACAGAAAGAGTACACTTTCTTTTCAGCAGTCAGAACCTATTTACTATTTATTCAGAACCTATATAAAAATTGACCATATATTAGGACATAAAAACCTCAAACTCAAATGCAGTAAGGTAGAAATAGTAAATGCATCCTTTTCAGACCATGATACAATGAAAATTACATTCAACAAAAAGCCAGGGGAAAATAGACCAAAAAATAATTGGAAATTAAATAATCTCATACTAAAGAATGATTGGGTGAAACAGCAAATCATAGACATAATTAATAACTTCATCCAAGAAAATAACAATAATGAGACATCATACCAAAATGTGTGGGATGCAGCCAAAGCGGTAATAAGGGAAAATTTCATATCTCTAGAGGCCTACTTGCTTAAAATAGAGAAAGAGAAGGTCAATGAATTGGGCTTGCAACTAAAAATGCTAGAAAAGGAACATATTAAAAACCCCAGTCAAACACTAAACTTGAAATTCTAAAAATAAAAGGGGAGATCAATAAAACTGAAAGTGAAAAAAAAACTATTGAATTAATTAATAAAACTAAGAATTGGTTCTATGAAAAAACCAACAAAATAGACAAACCCTTAATAAATCTGATTAAAAAAAGAAAAGAGGAAAATCAAATTGTTAGTCCTAAAAATGAAAAGGGAGAACTCGCCACTAACGAAGAGGAAATTAGAGTATAATTAGGAGTTACTTTGCCCAACTTTATGCCAATAAATTCGACAACTTAAATGAAATGGAAGAATACCTTTAATAATATAGTTTGCCCAGATTAACAGAGGAAGAAGTAAATATCCTAAACAGTCCCATTTTAGAAAAAGAAATAGAACAAGCTATTAACCAACTCCCTAAGAAAAAATCCTCAGGACCAGCTGGATTTACATGTGAATTCTACCAAACATGGAAAGAACAATTTACTCCAATGCTATATAAACTATTTGAAAAAAACTAGGGATTAAAGGAGACCTACCAAATTCCTTTTATGACACAGACATTGTATTACTACTTAAATCAGGTAAGTTGAAAACAGAGAAAGATTATTATAGACCAATCTCCCTAATAAATACTGGTGCTAAAATCTTAAATAAAATATTAGCAAAAAGATTACAGAAAATCATCCCCAGGATAATATACTATGACCAAGTAGGATTTATACCAGGAATGCAGGGCTGGTTCAATATTAGGAAAACTGTTAGCATAATTGACTATATCAATAACCAAATTAAGAAAAACCATATGATCATCTCAATAGATGCAGAAAAAGAATTTGATAAAATCCAACATCCATTCCTAATAAAAACACATGAGAGGATAGGAATAAATGGACTTTTCCTTAAAATAGTCAGGAGCACATATTTAAAACCATCAATAAGCATCATATGCAATGGGGAAAAACTAGAACCTTTCCCAGTAAGATCTGGAGTGAAGCAAGGTTGTCCACTATCACCATTATTATTCAATATTGTATTACAAACGCTAGCCTCAGCAATAAGAGTCGAGAAAGAGATTAAAGGAATTAGAGTAGGCGATGAGCAAACCAAACTATCATTCTTTGCAGATGATATGATGGTATACCTAGAGAACCCCAGAGATTCTACTAAAAAGCTATTAGAAATAATTCTTAACTTTAGCAAAGTTGCAGCATACAAAATAAATCCCCATAAATCCTCAGTATTTTTATACATCACCAACAAAACCCAACAGCAAGAGATACAAAGAGAAATCCCATTCAAAATAACTGTCAACAGCATAAAATATTTGGGAATCTCTCTACCAAAGGAAAGTCATGAATTATATGAGCAAAATTACAAAACACTTTCCACAAAAATAAAGTCAATGAAAAATATTAAGTGCTCTTGGATAGGCCGAGCGAATATAATAAAGATGACAATAGTGCCTAAACTCATCTATTTATTTAGTGCTATACCAATCAGACTTCTAAAAAATATTTTAATGATCTAGAAAAAATAATAAAATTCATATGGAAGAACAAAAGATTGAGAATCTCAAGGGAATTAATGAAAAAAAAAAAAAAGAAAATGAAGGTGGCCTAGCTGTACCTGATCTAAAACTCTATTATAAAGCAGCAGTCACCAAAAGCATTTGGTATTGGCTAAGAAAGAGATAAGTTCATCAGTGGAATAGGTTAGGTTCAAAAGATAAAATTTTCAACTAAAGATAGTGTTTGACAAACATTAAGTTCCTAACTTTTGGGATAAGAATTCATTATTTGACAAAAACTTCTGGGATAACTGGAAATTAGTATGGCAGAAATTAGGCATGGACCCACAATTAACACCGTATACCAAGATAAGATCAAAATGGGTCCATGATTTAGCCATAAAGAATGAGATTGTAAATAAATTAGAGGAACATAGGATAGTTTATCTCTCAGACTTGTGGAAAAGGAAGAAATTTTGTGACCAAAGATGAACTAGAGACCCTTATTGATCACAAAATAGAAAATTTTGATTACATCAAATTAAAAAGCCTTTGTACAAACAAAACCTATGCAAATAAGATTAGAAGGGAAGCAACAAACTGGGAAAACATCTTCACAGTTAAAGGTCCTGATAAAGACCTCATTTCCAAAATACATAGAGAATTGACTCAAATTTGTAAGAAATCAAGCCATTCTCCAATTGATATATCGTCAAAGGATATGAAAGGCAATTTTCAGATGATGAAATTGAAACTATCTCCTCTCATATGAAAAAGTGTTTCAAATCACTGTTGAGCAGAGAAATGCAAATTAAGACAACTTTGAGATACTACTACACACCTGTCAGAATTGGCTAAGATGACAGGAAAAAAATAATGATGACTGTTGGAGAGGATGTAGGAAAACTGGGACACTGATGCATTGTTGGTGGAGTTGTGAATGAATCCAACCATTTTGGAGAGCAATCTGGAATTATGCCCAAAAAGTTATCAAACTGTGATCCAGCCATGTTACTTCTGGGCTTATATCCCAAAGAAATACTCAAGAAGGGAAAGGGACCTGTATGTGCCAAAATGTTTGTGGCAACCCTGTTAGTAGTGGCTAGAACCTGGAAATTGAACGTTTGCCCATTAACTGGAGAATGGCTGGGTAAATTGTGGTATATGAATGTTATGGAATATTATTTTTCTATAAGAAATTACCAGCAGGATGAATACAGAGAGGCTTGGAGAGACTTACATGAACTAATGTTAAGTGAAATGAGCAGAACCAAGAGATCATTATATACTTCAACAACGATACTGTATGAGGAAGTATTCTGATGGAAGAGGATTTTTTTTTTTGACAAAGAGAAGATCTAACTCAGTTTCAATTGATCAATGATGGACAGAAGCAGCTACACCCAAAGAAAGAACTCTGGGAAATGAATGTAAACTGTTTGCATTTTTGTTTTTCTTCCCGGTTTATTTTTACCTTCTGAATCCAATTCTCCCTGTGCCACCCTTTTTAGTTCTGCATACATATATTGTATCTAGGATATACTATGCCATATTTAACATGTATAGGACTCCTTGCCATCTGGGGGAGGCGGTGGAGGGAGGGAAGGGAAAAATCAGAACAGAAGTGAGTGCAAGGAATAATGTTGTAAAAAATTACCCTGGCATGGGTTCTGTCAATAAAAAGTTATTTTTAAAAAGTTATAATAAAAAAAAAGAATTATCCATTTTGTATTTCCAAAAAAAAATAATTGTAAACATATGCTGTGAACTTGGGAAACAAAAAATATGTGATTGGGACATTTGATTATATATCATGTGAATGAAACTGGAGATTCAAAAACTTTCTGTGAAACAAAATTAGACTCTTGTAAGGAGCAAATGGGGGAAATTTTTGTCTTGGATGAATTTTGTACATTTGAAAGTTGATTCAATGGATTTAGCTTTTTGCTTATTTGTTTTTCATTGTTGCTACTGCTTGCAATTGTTTAGTTTATTAATTGTTTAATTTGGTAAAAATGATAGTAAAGTTATTGTCCTTTTGAATCTTAAAAGGTCCTTATAACTTGTGATTGTTTGGAAAATGATAAAAACAATAGTTGTTAGCATGTTCTCTTTGAACCTTAAAAGATGCTTATATGCCTATGGCCCAAACAATAAGACAAGGGAGAATAACTTTGTCCTTCATTTTTTGCTATCTTTTTTAAATTTTGATGATCTGAGATGTCTAAAGATGAATTTCAATCTTGGTGCATGACGGAAACTAACTTAGACAGACTGCTTTCTATCAATGTACATAATCTTAGAAATGTATAAAAGTAAATGTTAAAAAAAATAAGTGTACTCTTCTTTTTATATCTCATTATGTCCTGTAATTAATTAACATTTTTCTCTCTCTTAAAATGACACAAATAAAAATTTGAAAATAAAAAAAAAATAATCAAAGTAAATGTCTTGGAATAATAGAACAAAAGAGGAAAGGAGAAATAGAAAGAAAATGTATAAATCACCACCTCAAATAGGTCCTCCAAGAAAAACACATAAATATATTATTACTAAATTCTGAAACAACCAGATCAAAAAGAAAATTTTTGAAGAAGCAATGAAAAAACAATTCAAATCTTTTGGAGTTACAAATTGAATAGTAGATGATTTATCAGCAGCTACAGTAAAAGACTGCATGTCTTGGCATAATACATATTGTCAATCAAAATAACTAGACTAATAGGCAAAAATGTCATATCCAAAAAAAAAAATAAATATAATATTAGTGAAAAAAAATGTACATTCAACAGCTTTGGAGATTTTCAGGACTTTGTTTCAGCCAAACCCAAACTTAATATAAAATGTAAAATATAAGAGTCAACATCAGAGACTAATTTCAAGGGGCTCAACAAAAACAAATTGTATATGTGTTAGTACATAAAAATATAAACTATGGGGCAGAACCAAGATGGTCGGGGCAGAGCCAAGATTGTAGGGGCAGAAACAAGATAGTGGAGAGGAAGTGAAATGGAGGAATACCTTAAAAAATATAGATTGCCCAGATTAACAGAGAAGGAAGAAAATTGCCTAAATAGTCCTGTTTCAGAAAAAAAGAAATAAAACAAGCTATTAATCAACCCCCTAAGAAAAAATCCCGAGGACCAGATGCATTTACATGTGAATTCTACGAAACAAGTAACTCCAAGACTATATAAACTTTTTGAAAAAATAGGGATTGAAGGAATCCTGCCAAATTCTTTTTATGACACAGAAATGGTATTGATACCTAAACCAGATAGGATGAAAACAGAGAAAGAAAATTATAGCCCAATCTCCCTAATAAATATTGATGCAAAAATCTTAAATAAAATATTAGCAAAGAGATTACAGAAAGTCATACCCAGGATAATACAACATGAACAAATAGAATTTATACCAGAAATTTAGGGCTGGTTCAATATTAGGAAAACTATTAGCATAATTGATTATATCAATAACCAAATTAAAAAAAAATCTTTATCTAAATAGATGCAGAAAGAAACATTTGATAAAATCCAACACCTATTCCTATTTAAAACACTAGAGAGTATAGGAATAAATGGACTTTTCCTTAAAATAGTCAGTAGCATCTATTTAAAACCGTCAGTAAGCATCATATGTAACGGGGGTAAACTGGAATCATTCCCAATTTTAAGATCAAGGGTAAAACAAGATTGCCCACTATTACCATTACTATTCAATATTGTATTAGAAATGTAAGCTTTGGCTATAAGAGATGAAAAAGAGAAGAAAGGAATTACAGTAGATGAGGAAACCAAATTATCACTCTTTGACGATGATATGATTGTATACTTGGAGAACTCCAGAGAATCTACTAAAAAGCTATTAAAAATAATTCATATATCATTGTTTGGTAAGAAATGCCCAAAAGAAAGACCTGGAGAGACTTATGAACTGATGCTGAGTGAAACAAGCAGGACCAGGAGATCATTATATACTTCAACAACAATACTATATATATCAACAACAAAACTTCTGATTGGACCTGTCCATCTTCATCAATGAGATGACCCAAATCAGTTCCAATGGAGTAGTAATGAACTGAACCAGCTACATCCAGTGAAAGAACTCTGGGAGATGACTAAGAACCATTACATTGAATTCCCAATTCCTATATTTTTGCCTGCCCGTATTTTGAATTTCCTTCACAGATTAATTATACAATATTTCAGATTCTGATTCTTTTTGTACAGAAAAATAATGGTTTGGTCATGTATGCTTATTTTGTATTTAATTTATACTTTAATATATTTAACATCTACTGGTCATCCTGCCATCTAGGGGAGGGAGTGGGAGAAGGAGGGGAAAAATTGGAACAAAAGGTTTGGCAATTTTCAATGCTGTAAAATTACCCATGCATATAATTTGAAAATAAAAAGCTATTTAAAAAAAGAAATAATTCATAACTTCAGCAAAGTTGCAGAATACAAAATAAATCCACATAAATCATCAGCAATATTATACATTACTAACAAGATCCAACAGCAAGGGGTACAAAGATAAATTCTATTTAAAATAACCATCAATAGTATAAAATAGTTTGGAATCTAACTGCCAAAGGAAAGTCAGGAATTATATGAGCAAAACTACAAAACACTTTCCACAGAAATAAAGTTAGATGTAAAAAACTGTAAAAATGTCAATTGCTCTTGGATAGGCCAAGGGAATATAATAAAGATGACAGTATTACCTAAATTAACCTATTTATTTAGTGCTATACCAATCAAACTTCTAAGAAACTATTTTACTGAGCTAGAAAAAATAACAAAATTCATCTGGAAGAAGAAAAAATCAAGAATTTCAAGGGAAATAATGGGGGTGAATCAAATGAAGGTGGCCTAGCTGTACCTAATCTAAAACTATACTTTAAAGCAGGGTTCATCAAAACCACTTTGTACTGGCTAAGAAATAGACTAGTTGATTAGTAGAATAGGTTAGGTTCATAGGACAAAATATTTAATAACTATAGCAATCTAGTATTTGACAAAACTAAAAACCCCACTTTTGGGGATGAAATTCACTATTTCATGAAAACTGCTGGGAATATTGGAAACTAGTATGGCAGAAACTTGGTACTGACCCATGCTTAACACCATATACCTAGATAAGATCAAAATGGGTTTATGATCTACATCTAAAGAATGATATTATAAATAAATTAAAAGAACATAGCATAGTTTACCTCTCAGACCTGTGGAGGAGGAAGAAATTTGTGACCAAAGAAGAACTAGCAATTGTTATGTATCACAAAATATATAATTTTAATTATATTAAGTTTAAAAGTTTTGTGCAATGAACTAGAGACCATTACTGATCACAAAATAGAAAATTTTGATTACATCAAATTAAAAAGCCTTTGTACAAACAAAACTAATGCAAACAAGATTAGAAGGGAAGCAACAAACTGGGAAAACATCTTCACAATTAAAGGTTCTGATAAAGGCCTCATTTCTAAAATATATAGAGAACTGACTCAATTTTATAAGAAATCAAGCCATTCTCCAATTGATAAATGGTCAAAGGATATGAACAGACAATTTTCAGAGGATGAAATTGAAACTATTACCACTCATATGAAAGAGTGTTCCAAATCATTATTGATCAGAGAAATGCAAATTAAGACAACTCTGAGATACCACTACACACCTGTCAGATTGGCTAAGATGACAGGAAAAAATAATGATGAATGTTGGAGGGGATGCGGGAAAACTGGGACACTAATGCATTGTTGGTGGAGTTGTGAAGGAATCCAACCATTCTGGAGAGCAATCTGGAATTATGCCCAAAAAATTATCAAATTGTGCATACTCTTTGATCCAGCAGTGTTTCTATTGGGCTTATATCCCAAAGAAATACTAAAGAAGGGAAAGGGACCTGTATGTGCCAAAATGTTTGTAGCAGCCCTATTTGTAGTGGCTAGAAACTGGAAAATGAATGGATGCCCATCAATTGGAGAATGGCTGGGTAAATTGTGGTATATGAATGTTATGGAATATTATTGTTCTGTAAGAAATGACCGGCAGGATGAATACAGAGAGGACTGGCGAGACTTACATGAACTGATGCTAAGTGAGATGAGCAGAACCAGGAGATCATTATCCACTTCGACAACGATATTGTATGAGGACATATTTTGATGGAAGTGGATTTCTTTGACAAAGAGACCTAACTAAGTTTCAATTGATAAATGATGGACATAAGCAGCTACACCCAAAGAACGAACACTGGGAAACAAATGTGAACTATCTACATTTCAGTTTTTCTTCCCGGGTTATTTATACCTTCTGAATCCAATTCTCCCTGTGTAACAAGAGAACTGTTCGGTTCTGCAAACATATATTGTATCTAGGATATACTGCAACATATCCAACATATAAAGGACTGCTTGCCATCTAGGGGAGGGGGTGGAGGGAGGAAGGGAAAAAAAATTGGAACAGAAACGAGTGTCAATATAAAGTAATTATTAAATAAAAATTAAAAAAAAAAAAAAGAAAAGAAAAATCCAGCCTCTTAAGACTTCAATTTTCTCATCTTTAAAATAAATTAGCTGGTTTAGATGATTCCTGAGGCCTGGATTTGCTTTATAGTACATTATGTATTTCATATGTAACATAGCAAGCAAGAGCAGCCTTGGCATCAAGAAATCTTGGCTTCAATTTCTAACTCTACTGATAGTCCTTTTGTGAACCAAAGCGAGTTACTTAATAAGTATTCCAGTTATCCCAGAACTACTCCTTTAAAATATTTTAAGCAGCAGAAGTATTTCCTAGTTTGATTGTTAGTATTTCTTGAATGGGGAAAGAGAGGAATGGAGGGTATTGCAAAAGGAAGAGGGAACTTTAATAAAAAATCTTCTAAAATATATTTGACCTGTATTATCAAAGATTTTTATTCTCTCCTCCTCCCACACCAAAAAAATGAAAGGAAAAAAATGGCATAATGAAGGCATAATGACTCTTTCCACCTTAGGTTTTTAACTTGTGGAACATTATTCTCAATAGAATAAAATAAATTTTAAAACTGCTGAAAATTATTAACTGGGAAAGAAGAGAATTTTTCTTTTCTCCAAATGCAGCAACTTCCAGTGAAACACTGGAGTTTATTTCACTAATAGCCTATCTATTCCTATCGAAGCCAGAAATTAAGCATGTGATAGCAAGGCCTTAGGAATCACTCTGATCACTCAAAATGGTTGTTTAAAGGGCACTTGTTATTAATGCACATTTTTCCCCATCAAAATTCTGAGTGATTTCTTCGGTAAAACAGTTGTGAAATGCTTCTGGGAGATCACTGGAACACTTTTCATTCCTAATCCAAGAGAATGAACTTCTGATACAAAATCATATTATCTATGAACTGTAAGTATTCATTTGGCTAATCTTTTTCTAAGTGATTTGAGTAGTACAAAAATGAATAAGTGGTTCTGAATGGTGATATAAAAATATGGTTTTTGTTCTTGCCGGCAGCTATAGGAATGGTGTTCATTTTAAAATCATATATATATAATATGTTAACATTATATATATATATATATATATACATATATATAATATGTATACTATGATATCTATCTATATCTATCTATCTATCTATCTATCTAACATAAATTCCATAAGAAATGTCAGAAGTTTCCAAAGTTTTGGAAACATAAGGATCTAACAGGTGCTCTTAATCTATTTATCCTTTGAAAATAATGATTTTGACAATCATAGGACCATAGATTTAGACTTAAAAGAGAATTTAAAAGACATCAATTTCAGCCACACCCTCTCATCTTTTAGATGAAGAAACAGAAGTGTAGATCTTCATGACTTCAAATCCTACAACAAGTTTATTACATTACTCTCTCTCTCTTATGCTGATACATCTGTGTAATGTTCTCCTGTTTCAGTTTTCTTAAGGTCTCTGGGAGCAGCCTTCTTTTTAGTCAGGGTAATCACCACAAGTACGGCCAGGTCTTAAAGTCCAAATTCTTTATTATCT